>NC_091979.1:22310882-22645257 GCF_044704955.1 Pristiophorus japonicus | reverse complement strand
TAAGGAGATCTTCGAAATGCTCCTTCCAACGGGCTTTGACTGCCTCGGTGTCCTTAATGAGTGTTTCCCCGTTCTTGGCCAGCAGTGGGGTGGGGCCTTGGGTGCTTGACCCGTAGGTGGCCTTGACTGCGCTGAAGAATCCTCGCACGTCATGGTTGTCGGCCAGCTGCTGGGTCTCCTGCGCTTTCTCCACCCACCATCTATTCTTTAGGTGGTGGGTTTTTTGTTGGACCTCGGCCGTCAGCCGTCTGTAATGCTGCTTTGCTGCTCCCCAGTTGGATTGCTGTTTTAAGTTCAGAAATGCTCTGCGCTTGCGGCTTATTAGCTCTTGGATCTCCTGGTCATTCTCGTCAAACCAGTCTTGGTGTTTCCTGGTTGAGTGACCGAGCGTCTCTTCGCTGTTATGGAGGCCTTGAGGACAGATCAAGCGCTGTGGGCATTCTGCGTCTCGAGGATATCAAGGCACGCCAGGTTGGCTGTGAGGCGCTGGCTGTATAGGGCTTTCTTAACTGGGTCTTTGAGCCCGGCATTGATTTTTCTACGGCATTGCTTCTGTTGCCGTCGCCACATTGGGGCTATGTTGATGTTAATGATGGAGCGGATTAGGCAGTGGTCCGTCCAACAGTCGTCAGCTCCTTTCATGGCATGGGTGATACGCACATCCTTGAGATCCCTGGCTCGAACAATGACATAGTCGAGCAGGTGCCAGTGTTTGGAGCGAGGGTGTTGCCAAGATGCCTTGTATTTGTCCCTCTGGCGGAACAGCGTGTTGATGATGACAAGGTCGTGTTCTGGGCATTTTGTCAGGAGCAGGGTACCGCTGGAATTGGCTTTCCCTACCCCCTCTCTGCCAATCACGCCTCCCCAGAGGTCTGTGTCCTTACCGACTCTGGCAACTCTGCAAGGCAACACACACACAAATACAGACACACACACACACACACACACACACATATAGACACACACACACACATATATGTATACACACACACACATACACATATATATATATACACACACACACGCGCACACACGTTCATACACCATCATCATCATAGGCGGTCCCTCGAACGAGGATGACTTGTTTCCACGAGTTTTCAGATGTTTCAATGTAGGACCTGATGTTCTAGTCCTGAACTCCAATTGAGGGTGTGGAAGATGCCTGTGCGTGAATTTTTTTAACGTGTGGTGACCGTTGCATTTCAGCCACCACACGGGCTTGACAGAGCTAGGTCTTGGTCCAGTGGCAACGATTACCCAAGATGACTGGAGACCAGCTCTGCTGCACGGACCTATTGCGCACACATATCGCAGTGTGGGCTGGCCCGTGCTGCCCCTGGGCCCTCGCCTCTTCTGGGCCCCGTACCCTCATCTGTCGCACCTCCGCCACGGTCTCTCGCCGCTCATCCGTCTCGACCTTCCCACTCCTCTGTACCTGGGCCCTGCCGATGTTCCTGCCCACACTCCAAAACAGCGACCAGGGTTTTGATGACGTCACCCAGTCGCCCATCTCAAAATCGTCGCACACTTGGAGCAGCTCGCGCTGGAGGTTGAAGTCATACGCCGCACCAGCTATCTTACTATCTTATAGCCCGACCTGCGGAGCTGTTCTCGCGCAGGTCAGGGGCCGTACATACACACATACACACGCGTATATACACGTACACACACATATGCACATATATACACACGACACACATACAAACAAAACATACATATAGATATATATACACACACACACATGTACATACACACATATACACACGCACGTACATACACACATACACACACATGTACATACATACATATACACACACACATGAACATGCACACATATACACACACACATGTACATACACCACATATATACCGTGTTACACGGCGTGTGATCAATATCACCGTTAATCTGCGTGGCCTTGTATCGGTCTGGAGATCCCGCACAGACCGATCACCGGCTTTTGAATAGAAAAACCGGACATGCGCGGAAACTTGAATGGGCCGTGCAGCCTGTTAAAAGCGGCCACGCACCCAAAAAAAATTTTCAGGGACGATTGCGCGTGATGTGCTCTTGCACTGAGGCAGTGTAAAAACCAGGCTGCTGATTCGCTCTCAGGCCGTTTGATGCTATCACCGCTGACCTATTCCAGCCGTTGAATCCAAAGTGCGGCCTGCACCGTTAGGGTCAGAGGGACACAACAGGTCATTGTTAAAAATCCATTTGCGGGATGTGTGCGTCGCTGGCAAGGCCGGCATTTA
The DNA here is from genome assembly GCF_044704955.1 of Pristiophorus japonicus. NCBI lineage: Eukaryota > Metazoa > Chordata > Chondrichthyes > Pristiophoridae > Pristiophorus > Pristiophorus japonicus. The sequence goes on along the minus strand of NC_091979.1, from coordinate 22,643,001 downwards.
TTGCCCATCCCTAATTGCCCTGGAGAAGGTGGTGGTGAGCCGCCGCCTTGAACCGCTGCAGTCCGTGCGGTGAAGGTACTCCTAGAGTGCTGACTTTGTCGTAGCGGTTTAATACACCTCTATTCGGAACTCCTACATGGCAAGTGAGCCCCAGGTGGGCAGAGGAAACATTTCAAGGACAGCCTCAAAGCCTCCTTGATAAAATGTAACATCCCCACCGACACCTGGAAGTCCCTGGCCAAAGACCGCCCTAAGTGGAGGAAGAGCATCTGGGAGGGCGCTGAGCACCTCGAGTCTCATCGCCGAGAGCATGCAGAAAGCAAGCGCAGGCAAACCAGACTCCCACCCTTTCCTTCAACCACTGTCTGTCCCACCTGTGACCGAGACTGTAATTCCCATATTGAACTGTACAGTCACCTAAGAACTCACTTTTAGAGCGGAAGCAAGCCTCCCTCAATTTTGAGGAACTACCTATGATGATGATGGGTACAACTGGGTGTCTCGCTGGGCCACTTAAGAGTCAACGATATTGGTGGTCTGGAGTCACATATAGGTCAGACTGGGTAAAGACAGCAGATTTCCTTCCCTAAAGGGCATTAGTGAACCAGATGGGCTTGTACGACAATCTGGTAGTTTCACAGTCATCGGTACCAACACTGATTCTTGCTTTTTATTCCAGTTTTATTCAATTATCTGAATTTAAATTTCCCCCCAGCTGCTGTGGTGGGATTTGAACTCATGTCTGCAGATCATCAGCTCAGACCTCTGGATCACCGGTCCAGTAACATAACCACTATGCTACCGCTCCCCGCGGCACGACGGGAGAGCAGTCGGAATCTCAAACCTGTTCGATGAAGGCGGCCTCGGCCACAATAATAACAATGATGTTCCCGAAGGCAACTGTCAGGAGCCAGCCGGACTGAAGAACAGCCTTCATGTTCACAGGAGCCTGAAAAAAACAAGATGGCAGCGTTACAAAAAAGAAATTATGAAAAAAAATCATTTTGAAAACTTCTCGTGGAATCACAAAGCATAAAAAGGATCTGGTTTTGTGCTTTTAGGGCCACAAAATATAATTCCCGCGAGTGAGCCGAGCTGGAGGTCAACCAGGAATCGGTGGATGTTTGGCGAGCGATGGTTCAGATCCGGTATAAATTTCTAAACTCCACATCAGAGTGAAACAATGGGAAAATCCATTGTGAAATCATTGGCCCTGAAATTCCGTTCGATCTCTTCCCGCGGGGAAACGCCCTCAAAAAAGCAAAAAGATATGCACTTACCTGCTGCGACTGTCCAAACTTCCGAGCCTGAGGCCCAGCGATGACTGCGCGCGCAGCACGTGCACGTGGGCACGTGCGCAGGCCGGGATCTAGTGACAGCAGCCAATCAGGTACAGTATAGTTTCCCATTCATAGCAATAGGAGTTCCGTAAGTACGGGACTCCTATTACTATGAATGAGAAACACCCCCAAACACTTAAAAACCAATAAAAAATAGAAAATAAAGTACACAATTAACATGCATTTAAATTAAAGTTGTTATTAAAAAAAAAATTCTGACTTTTAAAAACATTTTTTTTATTAACACTTAAAATAAACTTACCATAGTGGGGACGGTTTTTAAACATAAAAAGTGCTTTTATAACTTTATTTTTTATTTGTATGTGTATTTTTAACCACTTGCACCTGTAAAAGTAGGCTATACGCCTGCTTTTTCAAGCGCAGGATTTTAAAGGACATTTGCAGGGCAAGATATTTGTAAATATCGGAAATCTTACCCTGCAAGTGTCCTAGCTCCTCAGATACGGCCATCTGTCAAGACCAAAAACTTTGACAGATCGGAAATGTCCGATGCCTTCCTGGGTCCGTAGGAACTTTTTACGGACCCGGGATATCGGAATTTCAGGGCCAATATCTTTCTTCCTGCATTTAAAAAATATATCTCTGTCACTTTGAAGTGTGACAGACAGTATTAAAACATTTAGATAGCTACATAGATTCTCGACAGACAATTAATTTTCATCATCGGCAAATTAAACATCAGAACTGAGGACGCCTTAGAATGATACAGAACGGAAGGAAGTCATTCGGCCCATCATGCCTGTGCCAGCTCTTTGAGAGAGCTATCTAGTTAGCCTCACTCCCCCCTGCTCTTTCCTCATAGACTGCGTGTATTTATCGCGTTCTCTTTGGAAAATTGCTATTGAATCTGCTTCCACCGCCCTGTTGCCAACTCAATTCTCAGTTGCAACTAACTAGGCACCACAATCATTTTCGGTAAACTTGAAAGAAAGAAAGATGCCCACCAGATGTCTCAAAGTGCTTTACAGCCAATGAAGTACCTTGGGAGTGTCATCATCATCATCATAGGCAGTCCCTCGGAATCGAGGAAGACTTGCTTCCACTCTGAAAATGAGTTGTTAGGTGGCTGAACAGTCCAATACGAGAATTATAGTCCCTGTCACAGGTGGAACAGATAGTCGTTGAGGGAAAGGGTGGGTGGGACAGGTTTGCCGCACGCTCTTTCCGCTGCCTGCACTTGTTTTCTGCATGCTCTCGGCGATGAGACTCGAGGTGCTCAGTGCCCTCCCAGATGCACTTCCTCCACTTAGGGCGGTAGTTAGTCACTGTTGTAATGTGGGAAACGCGGCAGCCAATTTGCACACAAGCAAGCTCCCACAAACGGCAGTGTGATAATGACCAGATAATCTGGTTTTTTTTGGTTATGTTGATTGAAGGATAAATATTTGCCCAGGACACCGGGGATAACTCCCCTGCTCGTCTTTGAAATAGTGCCATGGGATCTTTTATGTCCACCTGGGAGAGCAGACGGGGCCTCGGTTTAACATCTCATCCAAAAGACGGCACCTCCGACAATGCAGCACGCCCTCAGCACTGCACCAAAGTGTCAGCCTAGATTTTTGTGCTCAAGTCCCTGGGGTGGGACTTGAACCCACAACCTTCTGACTCAAAGGTGAGTGTGAGCCACATTTTGAAACTTGGGACAATTGAGGGACATTGGTGACCATTGGATAGGATGTAGGATTGGATCTTATTTTGGGATACAGTCTATGAGTAATTTGAGACATGACATGTGCTAAGTGTAGCATGCTTTGAGCAGGTGGGGAGGGGAGGGGGGTGGTGGGAGGGGAGACAGGTGATTTCAGAGCTATGGTTCTCAAAGCCCTCCATCATTGGGGGTTTTCATCGCCTCATATCTGGGTCTGTCGCAGACTCACTGATAGAAAGCCTCCCTGATAAAGTGCAACATCCCCACTGACACCTGGGAGTCCCTGACCAAAGAATGCCTGAAGTGGAGGAAGAGCATCTGGGAGGGCGCTGAGCACCTCGAGTCTCGTCGCCGAGAGCATGCAGAAACCAAGCGCAGGCAGCGGAAGGAGCGTGCAGCAAACCAGACTCCCCACCCACCCTTTCCTTCAACCACTGTCTGTCCCACCTGTGACAGAGACTGTAATTCCCATATTGGACTGTTCAGTCACCTGAGAACTCACTTTTAGAGTGGAAGCAAGTTTTCCTCGATTTCGAGGGGCTGCCTATGATGATGATGCTCGAGACTGATTGCTATGAATACTCAACAACTCCCCTTATCGTTGTATCGTGTGACAACCAGGATGGTAGAAGGCGAACAAGATGGACCTTGCTCTTTTATCTTTATAATGCGGTACAAAGAAATGGCAGACCAATTGAACAAATACTTTGGTTCTGTCTTCATGAAGAAAGACATAAATAACCTTCCAAATGTACTAGGGGACAGTGGGTCTAGTGAGAAGGAGGAACTGAAGGATATCCTTATTAGGCGGTAAATTGTGCTGGGAAATTGATGGGATTGAAGGCCAATAAATCCTCGGGGCCTGATAGTCTGCATCCCAGAGTACTTAAGGAAGTGGCCCTAGAAATAGTGGATGCATTGGTGATCATTTTCCAACAGTGTATCGAATCTGGATCAGTTCCTATGGACTGGAGTGTAGCTAATGTAACACCACTTTTTAAAAAAGGGAGAGAGAAAACGGGTAATTATAGACCGGTTAGCCTGACATCAGTAGTGGGGAAAATGTTGGAATCAATTATTAAGGATGAAATAGCAGTGCATTTGGAAAGCAGTGACAGGATCGGACCAAGTCAGCATGGATTTATGAAAGGGAAATCATGCTTGACGAATCTCTGGAATTTTTTGAGGATGTAACTAGTAGAGTGGACAGTGGATGTGGTGTATTTGGACTTTCAAAAGGCCTTTGACAAGGTCCCACACAAGAGATTGGTGTGCAAAATTAAAGCACATGGTATTGGGGGTAATGTACTGACGTGGATAGAGAACTGGTTGGCAGACAGGAAGCAGAGAGTCGGGATAAATGGGTCCTTTTCAGAATGGCAGGCAGTGACTAGTGGAGTGCCGCAGGGCTCAGTGCTGGGACCCCAGCTCTTTACAATATACATTAATGATTTAGATGAAGGAATTGAGTGTAATATATCCAAGTTTGCAGATAATACTAAACTGGGTGGTGGTGTGGCTGTGAGGAGGACGCTAAGAGGTTGCAGGGTGACTTGGACAGGTTAGGTGAGTGGGCAAATGCATGGCAGATGCAGTATAATGTGGATAAATGTGAGGTTATCCATTTTGGGGGCAAAAACACGGAGGCAGAATATTATCTGGATGGTGGCAGATTAGGAAAAGGGGAGGTGCAACGAGACCTGGGTGTCATGGTTCATCAGTCACTAAAAGTGGGCTTGCAGGTACAGCAGGCGGTGAAGAAGGCAAATGGTATGTTGGCCTTCATCGCTAGCGGATTTGTGTATAGGAGCAGGGAGGTCTTACTGCAGTTGTACAGGGCCTTAGTGAGGCCTCACTTGGAATATTGTGTTCAGTTTTGGTCTCCTAATCTGAGGAAGGACTTTCTTGCTATTGAGGGAGTGCAGCGAAGGTTCACCAGACTGATTTCAGGGATGGCTGGACTGTCATATGAGAAGAGACTGGATCAACTGGGCCTTTATTCACTGGAGTTTAGAAGGATGAGAGGGGATCTCATAGATATGTATAAGATTCTGACGGAACTGGACAGGTTAGATGCGGGAAGAATGTTCCCGATGTTGGGGAAGTCCAGAACCAGGGGACATAGTCTTAGGATAAGGGGTAGGCCATTTAGGACTGAGATGATGAGAAACTTCTTTACTCAGAGAGTTGTTAACCTGTGGAATTCCCTACCGCAGAGAGTTGTTGATGCCAGTTCATTGGATATATTCAAGAGGGAGTTAGATACGGCTCTTATGGCTAAGGGGATCAAGGGGTATGGAGAGAAAGCAGGAAAGGGGTACTGAGGGAGTGATCAGCCATGATCTTACTGAATGGTGGTGCAAGCTCGAAGAGCCGAATGGCCTACTCCTGCACCTATTTTCTATGTTTCTAGTGATTGTACTAGATCCTGTATCGAACCTTGGTTGGACCACACTTGGAGCACTGTGCACGGTTCTGGTCTCCGTATTATAAAAAGGATATAGAGGCCGTGGAGAAGGTGCAAAAAAGATTTAGTAGAATGATGCCAGAACTGAGAGATTATACCAGCAGGAATGATTGATTAGGCTGGGCTCTTTTTTCTAGAAAATCGAAAACTGATCGGGACGACCTGATAGAGGTCATTAAATTTATAAAAGGGTTTGATAAGGTTGGTTGCTGTGGAGACCAGAACTCGTGGACGTAAATATTCTGGGGAGGTCCCAGCGGATTGGAAAATCGCGAATGCAACGTCCCTATTTAAAAAAGGAGACAGACAGAAAGCAGGAAACTATAGACCAGTTAGCCTAACATCTGTGGTTGGGAAAATGCTTATTAAGGAAGCAGTAGCAGGACATTTGGAAAATCATAATACAGTCAAGCAGAGTCAGCATGGTTTTATGAAGGGGAAATCATGTTTGCCAAATTTGCTGGAGTTCTTTGAGGATGTAACAAACATGGTGGATAAGGGGGAACTAGTGGATATGGTGTATTTGGATTTCCAGCAGGTTTTCGATAAGGTGCCACATAAAAGGTTACTGCACAAGATAAGAGCTCGCGGGGTTCGGATTAATATATTAGCATGGATAGAGGATTGGCTAACTAACAGAAAACAGAGAGTCGGGATAAATGGGTCATTTGACCCATTTGGCAAACAGTGACTAGTGGGGTGCCGCAGGGATCGGTGCCGGGGCCTCAACTATTTACAATCTCCATTAATAACTTGGATGAAGGGACCGAGTGTATTGTAGCCAAGTTTACTGATGATAGACAGATGGGTGGGAAAGCAAGTTGTGAGGAGGACACAAAGAACCTGCAAAGGGATATAGACAGGATAAGTGAGTGGGCAAACATTTGGTAGATGGAGTATAATGTGGGAAAGTGTGGGAAAGTGGCAGGAAAAGTAAAAAACAAATTATTATTTAAATAGATTACAAAGTGCTGCAGTGCAGTGGGACCTGGGGGCCCTTGTGCATGGGACACAAAAGGTTAGCATGCAGGTACAGCAAGTAATCAGGAAGGCAAATGGAATGTTGGCCTTTATTGCAAGGGGGACAGAGTATAAAAGCAGAGAAGTCCTGCTACAACTATACAGGGCGTTGGTGAGGCCACACCTAGAGTACTGTGTAGTTTTGGTCTCTGTATTTAAGGAAGGATATACTTGCATTGGAGGCAGTTCAGAGAAGGTTCACGAGAAGATTCCGGAGATGAGGGGATTGACTTATGAGGATAGGTTGAGTAGGTTGGGCCTGTACTCATTGGAGTTTAGAAGAATGAGAGGTGATCTTATTGAAACATATAAGATACTGAGGGGGCTCGACAGGGTAGATGCAGAGAGGATGTTTCTACTCGTGGGGGAATCTAGAACTAGGAAGCATAGTTTCAGAATAAGGGGTCCCCATTTAGAACTGAGATGAGGAGAAATTTCTTCTCTCAGACGGTCGTAAATCTGTTGAATCCTCTGTCCAAGAGAGCTGTGGAGGCTGGGTTATTGAATATATTTAAGGTGGAGATAGACAGATTTTTGAGTGATAATGGAGTAAAGGGTTATGGGGAATGGATGGGGAAGTGGAGCTGACTCCATGACCAGATCAGCCATGATCTTATTCAATGGCGGAGCAGGCTCGAGGGGCCAAATGGCCTGCTCCTATTTCTTATAAGACAAGTAACTAATAAATCCAATAGGGAATTCGGGAGAAACTTCTTTGCCCAGAACGTGGAACATGGAACTCGCTGCCACAGGGAGTAATTGAGGCGAATAGTATAATGCATTTAAGGGGAAGCGAGACAAACACATGAGGGAGAAAGGAATAGAAGGTTATCCTGATAGGGTGATATAAGATTAGGGTGGGAAGGAGGCTCGAGTAGAGTATAACTACCGACACGGACCTATTGTGCCGAATCGCCTGTTTCTGTGCCGTAAATACTGTGTAAGATCCATGGATTTTTGTCTTGATGTTTGGCTCCATCCGATGGCGGTTTGGGCAATTGCAACTCTTTACCACACCAGCACAGTGCGGTCAGTAGGGGTGGGGTGAATTCCCTTGGGGCTTCTTCCTCTCCACCACTCCATAACCTCGACCCCCCCCACCCCCAGCTAACCCGCCGCTAATTCAACACAGTGTGAGCCCAACACCCTCCTGTGGGTTCGATGTGTGCCTTTATTCGATTTTAAACACATTACTTAGTATTACACAGGATATACAGCACAGAGACAGGCCATTCGGCCCAACCAGTCCATGCCGGCATTTATGCTCCACTTGAGCCTCCTCCCGTCTTTTCTCATCTAAATCTATCAGCATAACCGCTCTATTCCCGTCTCCCTCATGTGCTTGTCTAGCCTCCCCTTAAATGCATCTATATTATTCACTTCAACCACTCCCTGTGGCAGCGAGTTCCACATCCTCACCACTCTCTGGGTAAAGAAGTTTCTTCTGAATTCCCTATTGGATTTCTCGGAGACTATCTTATATTGATGGCCTCTAGTTATGCTCCTCTCCACAAGTGGAAACATTCTCTCTGTATCCACTCTATCAGAACCTTTCGTGATTTTAAAGACCTCTATTAGGTCACCCCTCAGCCTTCATTTTTCCAAGCGAAAAGAGACCCAGCCTGATATGTATACCCTCGCATTTCTGGTATTACACATGTAAATCTTCTCTGCTTCCTCTCCAGTGCCTCTATATCCTTTTTATAATATGGCGACCAGAACTGTACGCTGTACTCCAAGTGTGGTATAACTAAGGTTCGATACAGGTTTAGCATACCTTCACTATTTTTCACATTTCTACATCTCTAGAAATAAACCCAAGTGCTTGGTTTGCTTTCTAAAGGCCTTGCTAACCTATGTCACTGCTTTCCATGTATTTGCTTTCCGAGATTCCTTTGTTCTTCTACCCCATTTAGATTCTTATTTTCCAATAATTAACCTCCTTATTTTTCTTACCAAAATGTAATACCTCACGTCCGTGAGATCGCATGTTAAAAATTAAGAAGTCAGGTGTAAGTAGATTCGGCTGGACTTTACACAAAGGTTTGTGGAATAAGTTAGCAGGAAAAGGTCATTAAAGGGGGCAGGGTAAATGGATTCAAGAGACAATTGGATGTGGTTCTCACACAGTGGGCCGATTTTCTTGCCGAAATCCCTGGAACAATGCCAGTTTTCCAGGTGCTGCGGAGAGGAGAAGCAGAATGCCTTGGGCTTTTCCAATTGGATTGGGCCTGGGCCCTGTGGCAACAGTAGGCCTGAGCCCAGCGTTGCTAGGGAAATAAGGTGGGGGGGGGGCGGGGTGGGAATTTCCTCCATGTAACCAAATTGGGCCTTCAGCTGCAGGGATGCCCCAAAGAGGTGACAGCAGGGTCTTGCACCAAGTTCCCCCCCCCCCCCCACCCTTCACATTGGAGGGTTTAGGGGAAGGGGCCTGGAGCAGTCTGCAGAGGTCGAAAATAGCAAGGTGAACAATTCTTTCCTTTTCCAATAGACTTGTATTTATATAGCGCCTTTCACGACCATCGCACGTCTCCAAACGCTTTAACAGCCAATGAACTACTTTTGGAGTGTGATCACTGTTGTAATGTGGGAAACGCGGCAGCCAATTTGCACAAAGCAAGCTCCCACAAATGACCAGATAATCTGTTTTTATTCTGTTGATTGAGGGATAAATGTCATGTATGTAGACCATGTATACTAACTGTATAGTCACATAAGGTGTGCCACCAGAGGGCACTGCGGTGGGAGACCTGAGGGTCACCTGCATAGGTGTGCAGGGCCCAGTACAAAAGGCTGCCCACCATGCTTGTGCCTCACTCTGGAGTTACAATAAATGGGACTAAGGTCACAACAGCTCAAGTGCAATACGAGACCTTGTGGAGTCATTCATAAGAGTATTAAAGACATAACAATAAATATTGGTCAGGTACCAAGGATAACTCCCCGGCTCTTCTTCAAAATAGTGCCATGGGATCTTTTACGTCTACCTGAGAGGACAGACAGGGCCTCAGTTTAACGTCTCATCCGAAAGACGGCACCTCTGGCAGTGCAGCATTCCCTCAGCACTGCACACTAGGAGCGTCAGCCTAGATTTTTGTGCTCAAGTCCCTGGAATGGGACTTGAACCCACAACCATCTGACTCAAAGGCGAGTGAGTGCTACCCACTGAGCCACAGCTGACACTGTTATCAATAGGAACCACTGGCCTAGGGGCTTTCTGGATATTCTGCCCTCCAGAGGTAGCGTCTGGCGTGAGGCAGGGAAGATAAAATGTCGGCCCTAATATGTTGACTTGGCCTATGTGTTGGAAGAACATAAGAAATAGGAGCAGGAGTAGGCCATTTGGCCCATCGAGCCTGCTCCGCCATTCAATAAGATCATGGCTGATCTGATCTTGGCCTCAACTCCACTTCCCTGCCCACTCTTCATAACCCTCTACTCCCTTATCGCTCAAAAATCTATCTCCGCCTTAAATATATTCAATGACCCAGCCTCCACAGATTTACAACCCTCTGAGAGAAGAAATTCCTCCTCATCTCAGTTTTAAATGGGCGGCCCCTTATTCTGAGACTATGTCCCCTAGTTTTAGTTTCCCCTATGAGTGGAAATATCCTCTCTGCATCATCTTGTTGAGCCCCCTCATTATCTTATATGTTTCGATAAGATCACCTCTCATCCTTCTGAACTCCAATGTGTATAGGCCCATCTATCTTCTTCTCATCTATCTTCATAAATCAACCCCCTCATCTTTGGAATCAACCTCGTGAACCTTCTCTGAACAGCCTCCAATGCAAGTATATCCTTTCTTAAATACGGAGACCAAAACTGTACGCAGTACTCTAGGTGTGACCTCACCAATACCCTGTACAGTTGTAGCAGGACTTCTCTGCTTTTATACTCTATCCCCCTTGCAATAAAAGGCAACATTCCATTTGCCTTCCTGAAAAATGGGCATCTTGGGCTTAATGACCTATTGCTGCTTTGGAATTCAGTTTAGGAGTAATTTGAGACATGACGTGCAGTGAGTGTAACGTGCTGGGGAGGAAAATGGTGACTTTGGACCTTGGGTTTTCCAAAGCTCTCCACCATTAGGGTTTTGTTTGTGGTATATCTGGGACTGTTGTAGACTAATTGATAGAGATTGATCACTGCGGTTAGTCAACAACTCCCATTATCTTTGTATGATGCGATGGTAGAGGGTGCCCCTTTGGGGGTGTGAAATTGCCCCTTTTTATCACCCTGTTAGTGCCTCCAGGGGGCGCTAATGGGGCACAATGGCATTTCCATGTGTGCCGACCCCTTTCCTACCCCGCGGAGGAGATTGCCCCGCGGGCAGTGAGGCTGGTGGGAGCGGATGTCGACGCCAGCTTTATTTGTCGGTCAACTCTTGGGTTGCCCCGACCATGGTAGCCCTAGCGTGGACTGGGCTGCCATCGTGCAGCCCGACACTCCGCCTCGGGTGCCGGAAGGCTGGTCCGGTCGCTCACGTCTCATGCAGTGTGTGCAGCGGCCCTCCGCTTTAACGGAAGGGGAGGGGCGTATCGAGAATAAGAGCAGAGAAGTCCTGCTACAATTGTACAGGGTATTGGTGAGGCCACACCTGGAGTACTGCGTGCAGTTTTGGTCTCCGTATTTAAAGAAGGATATACTTTCATTGGAGGCAGTTCAGAGAAGGTTCGCTAGGTTGATTCCGGAGATGAGGGGGTTGACTTATGAAGATAGGTTGAGTAGGTTGGGCCTCTACTCATTGGTGTTCAGAAGAATGAGGTGATCTTCTTGAAACATATAAGATAATGAGGGGGCTCGACAAGGTGGATGCAGAGAGGATATTTCCACTCATAGGGAAATCTAAAACTAGGGGACATAGGGCTCAATTTTTCCCAACCCCTTTTTTCGGCGCACTTACCTAAAGTGGCCAACATTGCGCGCTGGAAATGGCGCCGGAAAAAAAAGTCGCCCCATCCTGGCCGCTCTACCGAGTCCCCGGAGTCCCAGCGTGGCGTGCATTGTGAAGTGGGGGGGCGGAGCAACAGGCCAGCGCTGAAAACAGTGCCAGCACCTGTGCGTATGCGCAGTGAAGTGTGCGCGCATGCTCCTGCCCTCCCAGCGTGTCCTGTGGGCTGTGAGCAGGACCCGATGCTCTCAGCCCCTATCCCCAGCCGAAGGGAAGCCCCGATCTTTGCCGCACCCTATCCCCGGCCGAGTGGCCTCCCGCACCGGCTGGCCGGCCCGCTGAGTTCCCGGGCGAGGTAGGACTTCGGTTTCATTTTTTATTCATTGATGGTTGTGCTTGAGAGTTGTGATTGGTGAGGCGGGGAGCGGGGAGGAGGTGGAGAGTTTTGGATGGGCCGCGAGGGTTAGAGAAAGAATGTTTTGGGGATCGGGCGGGTGGGGAGAAACATTGTTTTGATGAGGGGGGGAACTTTAAAAAAAAAAAATTGATTCTGGCATAAAGGTAGGACTACTATATTTTATTTGTTATTGATTGATTGCTTATTACATTTTGTGCTTTGTTTAGTGTTTTGTAAGTCTTGGTGCTTTAAATGTACTAACCTGCGCCAAATTCTTAACTGCCTGCAAGGTTTTCCAGAGCTGGTCACATACGCTGACCTAATTCGAGTTGGAGTAACCTTTTGCTGGCCAAAGTGGCATAAATGGCCAAAACTGGCGTAAGTGTCTGGGAACGCCCTCTTTCGAAAAAAAATCTGAACTAAAAATAATCGTACGTAACTGATTTACTCTGGAGCAAATCTTGGGGGGAAAATGGCATTTTTTTACTTACGCCAGTTAAAACAACTTACTCCAAAAAAACTGATGCAAGTCATGGCCAAAATTGGGCCCACAGTCTCCGAATAAAGGGTCGCCCATTTAAAACTGAGATGAGGAGGAATTTCTTCTCTCAGAGGGTTGTAAATCTGTGGAATTCTCTGGCCCAGAGAGCTGTGGAGGCTGGGTCATTGAATATATTTAAGGTGGAGATAGACAGATTTTTGAGCGATAAGGGGATAAGGGGTTATGGGGAGCGGGCAGGGAAGTGGAGCTGAGTCCATGATCAGATCAGCCATGATCTTACTGAATGGCGGAGCAGGCTCGAGGGGCCAAAAGGCCGACTCCTGCTCCTATTTCTTATGTTCTAATGTTGTAGCACATTAGCGTTACGTGGAGGTTCTGCCTAGCGCTAGACCCAGTGCCGCGCTAACGCCTCGGGAACGCCGGAGACAGCACTCCGCTTCCTTCGAGGGGCGTACGGCCCGATTCCATATCGGGGGTGGGGGCGGGACTTCCAGACCGTGCGCAGGAAGTCCCTACTCCGGAAGGTCACCGCCTCCCAATCAGGGCAATTTCATCCCCTCCCTCCACCCCGCCCTCGGTCTTTTATCGTCCAGCAATTCCTCTGTGAAAATTCTTCTGCTCTTATTTCAGCTCTGATTTCCATCAGCGAAACACGCAGCAACGTCGGAGAGGCTCACGGACAACTCAATACCTGCGAGTAAGAGAATTCTACGCCAGTTATGGAGAACATCACTTCCCCAGCGGACATCAAGATGTACTGCGGCAACTGCCACCCAATGTGCATTACATTCGCCTTGACGTCTTCAACCTTCCAAACCTTCATGACGCCTTTCTCAGGCTGAACACAAGTGAAACACAACAGACGTTAGTTAGTCAGTGCCTCCCAGCACAGAGATATCGCGACAAAGTGCAGATCAAAGAAAGAACTTGCATTCATATAGCGCCTTTCACGACCTCAGGACGTCGCAAAGCGCTTTACAGCCAATGAAGTGCGGTCACTGTTGTAATGTAGGAAACGCAGCTGCCAATGTGCGCACAGTAAGCTCCCACAAACAGCAACGTGATAATGACTAAGTAATCTGGGTTTTTTTTAAACGATGTTCTGATTGGAACAGAGGAGGCTGAGAGGAGACCTCATTGAGGTGTATAACATTTTGAGAGCCCTGGATATAGTGGATAGCAAGGGCCTCTTTCCCTTGGTGGAGGGGTCAATTACGAGTGGGCATAGTTTTAAGGTGGTTGGTGGAAGGTTCAAAGGGGATTTGAGGGGGGCTTCTTCATGCAGAGGGTTGTGGGGTCTGGAACTCACTGCCTGGAAGAGTGGTGGATGCAGAAACCCTCACCACATTTAAAAGATGCTTGGATGGGCACTTGAAGTGCCGGCCCTTGAGCTGGTAATTGGGATTAGACTGGATAACCTCTTGTTAGCTGCCGCAGATACGATGGTAAGTACTGCAGGGAATCGAATACAGCCAGGGTGATCTTCTGGACTAGTTTTGACCACCTGGATGGATCGGAGAGAAATTTTCCAAAATTTTTTTTCCCCAATTGACCTGGGTTTTTATCTGGTTTTTGCCTCTCTCAGGAGATCACATGGCTCCGGTTGGGGTGGAATGTAGAATGTTTCAGTGTAAGGGGTGTCGCAGTTGTGTGGGGCGGACTGGTTGGGCTGGGTGCTCTTTGCCTTTCCGCCATTGTTCATTGTTCATAGGTTTATATGTAACCTTCAGGGCTGCTGAGCGAGGGCCGTGTGGCTCTTTAGCGGCCGGCGTGGACACGATGGGCCGGAATGGCCTCCTTCTGCCCTGTAAATTTCTATGTTTCTATCAACACAAGCAAGCCTCGCCAAGGGAACTTGGAGGGAAGATCTGTAATAAACCTTCCATATGGCAATAGTTTTTGCTCAAAGATGGATTTTGGTTTTTCAAACCTGGACTGTTTACAGGTTAATTAAAGGGTCTAGATACTATAAGTGCAATCACTAAAGGTGAAAGCGTATTCAATTCCAGTTCCTGTCTAAACAGGCAACAGTAAAAGATTTTTCTAAAATTTACATTAATTCAGTAAAAACCTTTTGCAAAGGGTGACCTTGGAATCATACAGCACAGAAGGAGGCCATTCAGCCCATTGTGCCCGTGCTGGCTCTTTGAAAGAACTGTCCAATTAGTCCCGCTCCCCTTGCTCTTTCCCCACAGCCCTGCAAATTCTCAAGCAGCTATCCAATATAATCAATTATGTTGCCGAGTTTCACACTCACCATATACATAATGATGGTATACACGGCTCCAAAGTCTATCAGTCCCGCGTTCACATCATACTCCATCGCACCAACTTTGCACTTCCCTTCGTAACTGTGTGAAAGACAGAAATAATCAGAGGGGAGGGCATGGGTCCTGCGTCTTCCTAGGGTGTTACTGCAAAGAAATCACAGCACAAAAACAGGCCGTTCTATGCCAGTGTTTGTGCTCCACACCAGCCTGCTCCCACCCTACTTCATCTCAGCCTATCACCATATCCTTCCCTCCCTTTCTCCCTCATAGGAGCAGGAGTAGGCCATTTGACCCCTCGAGCCTGCTCCGCCATTCAATACGATCATGGCTGATCCGATCATGGACTCAGCTCCACTACCCAGCACCGATCCCTGTGGCACCCCACTAGTTACTGTTTGCCAACCAGAAAATGACCCATTTATCCTGACTCTCTGTTTTTTGTTTGTTAGCCAATCCTCTATCCCTGTTAATTTATTACCCCCAACCCCGTGAGCTTTTATCTTGTGCAGTAACCTCTTATGTGGCACCTTGTCAAATGCCTTCTGGAAATCCAAATACACTACATCCACTGGTTCCCCCTTATCCACCCTTATCCATCTATCTTCCCCTTAAATGCATCTATGCTATTAAGAACATAAGAATATAAGAACATAAGAATTAGGAGCAGGAGTAGGCCCTACAGCCCCTCGAGCCTGCTCCGCCATTCAATGAGATCATGGCTGATCATCGACCTCAATTCCATTTTTTCCCACTATCCCCATATTCCTTGATTCCCTAACTATCCAAAAATCTATTGATCACTGTCTTGAATATACTCAACGACTGAGCCTCCACAGCCCTCTGGGGTAGAGAATTCCGAAGATTCACCACCCACAGAGTGAAGGAATTTCTCCTCCTCTCAGTCTTAAAAGCTCTTATTCCGAGATTGTGACTCCGAGTTCTAGACTCTCCAGCCAGGGGACACCATTCTAACCACGCTCTGGATAAAGACGTTTTTCCTGAATTCCTTATTGGATTTGTTGGTGATTATCTTATATTTATGAGCCCTAGTTTTGGATTCCCTCACAAGTGTAAACACCTTCTCTACATCTACCCTATCAAACCCCTTCATAATGTTAAAGAACTCTGTTAGGTCATGCCTAAGTCTACTTTTCCACAGAAAAGGGACCCAGCCTGTTGGATTAGCAGAGCAACAGCGTACACACTAAGAAGGTTGGCATGTCTCTTGAGCAAAGACAATGGCACTGTTGATGGGGCGTCTTTGTTCAATCTATTGGCTTTTTCCTGTTTCTATGCCCTATAGGAATCGCAGGATAGCTCAGATGAATACGTGGCTTGAGCAATGGTGCAGCAGGGAGGGATTCAAATTCCTGGGGCATTGGAACCGGTTCTAGGGGAGGTGGGACCAGTACAATCCGGACGGTCTACACCTGGGCAGAATCGGAACCAATGTCCTCGGGGGAGTGTTTGCTAGTGCTGTTGGGGAGGAGTTAAACTAATATGGCAGGGGGATGGGAACTAATGCAGGGAGATAGAGGGAAACAAAAAGGAGGCAAAAACAAAAGACAGAAAGGAGATGAGGAAAAGTGGAGGGCAGAGAAACCCAAGGCAAAGAACAAAAAGGGCCATTGTACAGCACAATTCTAAAAGGACAGAGGGTGTTAAAAAAACAAGCCTAAAGGCTTTGTGTCTTAATGCAAGGAGTATCCGCAATAAGGTGGATGAATTAACTGTGCAAATAGATGTTAACAAATATGATGTGATTGGGATTACGGAGACGTGGCTCCAGGATGATCAGGGCTGGGAACTCAACATCCAGGGGTATTCAACATTCAGGAAGGATAGAATAAAAGGAAAAGGAGGTGGGGTAGCATTGCTGGTTAAGGAGGAGATTAAGGCAATAGTTAGGAAGGACATTAGCGTGGATGATGTGGAATCTATATGGGTAGAGCTGCAGAACACCAAAGGGCAAAAAACGTTAGTGGGAGTTGTGTACAGACCTCCAAACAGTAGTAGTGATGTTGGGGAGGGCATCAAACATGAAATTAGGGGTGCGTGCAATAAAGGTGCAGCAGTTATAATGGGTGACTTTAATATGCACATAGATTGGGCTAACCAAACTGGAAGCAATACGGTGGAGGAGGATTTTCTGGAATGCATAAGGGATGGTTTTTTAGACCAATATGTCGAGGAACCAACTAGGGGGGAGGCCATCTTAGACTGGGTGTTATGTAATGAGAGAGGATTAATTAACAATCTCGCTGTGCGAGGCCCCTTGGGGAAGAGTGACCATAATATGGTGGAATTCTGCATTGGGATGGAGAATGAAACAGTTAATTCAGAGACCATGGTCCAGAACTTAAAGAAGGCTAACTTTGAAGGTATGAGGCGTGAATTGGCTGGGATGGATTGGCAAATGATACTTAAGGGGTTGACTGTGGATGGGCAATGGCAGACATTTAGAGACCGCATGGATGAACTACAACAATTGTACATTCCTGTCTGGCATAAAAATAAAAAAGGGAAGGTGGCTCAACCGTGGCTATCAAGGGAAATCAGGGATAGTATTAAAGCCAAGGAAGTGGCATACAAATTGGCCAGAAATAGCAGCGAACCTGGGGACTGGGAGAAATTTAGAACTCAGCAGAGGAGGACAAAGGGTTTGATTAGGGCAGGGAAAATGGAGTATGAGAAGAAGCTTGCAGGGAACATTAAGACGGATTGCAAAAGTTTCTATAGATATGTAAAGAGAAAAAGGTTAGTAAAGACAAACGTAGGTCCCCTGCAGTCAGAATCAGGGGAAGTCATAACGGGGAACAAAGAAATGGCGGACCAATTGAACAAGTACTTTGGTTCGGTATTCACGAAGGAGGACACGAACAACCTTCCGGTTATAAAAGGGGTCGGGGGGTCTAGTAAGGAGGAGGAACTGAGGGAAATCCTTATTAGCCGGGAAATTGTGTTGGGGAAATTGATGGGATTGAAGGCCGATAAATCCCCAGGGCCTGATGGACTGCATCCCAGAGTACTTAAGGAAGTGGCCTTGGAAATAGTGGATGCGTTGACAGTCATTTTCCAACATTCCATTGACTCTGGATCAGTTCCTATGGAGTGGAGGGTAGCCAATGTAACCCCACTTTTTAAAAAAGGAGGGAGAGAGAAAACAGAGAATTATAGACCGGTCAGCCTGACATCGGTAGTGGGTAAAATGATGGAATCAATTATTAAGGATGTCATAGCAGTGCATTTGGAAAGAGGTGACATGATAGGTCCAAGTCAGCATGGATTTGTGAAAGGGAAATCATGCTTGACAAATCTTCTGGAATTTTTTGAGGATGTTTCCAGTAGAGTGGATAAGGGAGAACCATTTGATGTGGTATATTTGGACTTTCAGAAGGCGTTCGACAAGGTCCCACACAAGAGATTGATGTGCAAAGTTAGAGCACATGGGATTGGGGGTAGTGTACTGACATGGATTGAGAACTGGTTGTCATACAGGAAGCAAAGAGTAGGAGTAAATGAGTACTTTTCAGAATGGCAGGCAGTGACTAGTGGGGTACCGCAAGGTTCTGTGCTGGGGCCCCAGCTGTTTACACTGTACATTAATGATTTAGATGAGGGGATTAAATGTAGTATCTCCAAATTTGCGGATGACACTAAGTTGGGTGGCAGTGTGAGCTGCGAGGAGGATGCTGTGAGGCTGCAGAGCGACTTGGATAGGTTAGGTGAGTGGGCAAATGCATGGCAGATGAAGTATAATGTGGATAAATGTGAGGTTATCCACTTTGGTGGTAAAAACAGAGAGACAGACTATTATCTGAATGGTGACAGATTAGGAAAAGGGGAAGTGCAAAGAGACCTGGGTGTCATGGTACATCAGTCATTGAAGGTTGGCATGCAGGTGCAGCAGGCGGTTAAGAAAGCAAATGGCATGTTGGCCTTCATAGCAAGGGGATTTGAGTACAGGGGCAGGGAGGTGTTGCTACAGTTGTACAGGGCATTGGTGAGGCCACACCTGGAGTATTGTGTACAGTTTTGGTCTCCTAACCTGAGGAAGGACATTCTTGCTATTGAGGGAGTGCAGCGAAGGTTCACCAGACTGATTCCCGGGATGGCGGGACTGACCTATCAAGAAAGACTGGATCAA
Source organism: Pristiophorus japonicus (assembly GCF_044704955.1). Lineage (NCBI taxonomy): Eukaryota > Metazoa > Chordata > Chondrichthyes > Pristiophoridae > Pristiophorus > Pristiophorus japonicus. Next base: position 22,624,295 of record NC_091979.1, on the reverse strand, counting down.
CTGGGCTTGTATTCAGTGGAGTTCAGAAGAATGAGAGGGGATCTCATAGAAACATTTAAAATTCTGACGGGGTTAGACAGGTTAGATGCAGGAAGAATGTTTCCAATGTTGGGGAAGTCCAGAACCAGAGGTCACAGTCTAAGGATAAGGGGTAAGCCATTTAGGACCGAGATGCGGAGGAACTTCTTCACCCAGAGAGTGGTGAACCTGTGGAATTCTCTACCACAGAAAGTTGTTGAGGCCAATTCACTAAATATATTCAAAAAGGAGTTAGATGAGGTCCTTACTACTAGGGGGATCAAGGGGTATGGCGAGAAAGCAGGAATGGGGTACTGAAGTTGAATGTTCAGCCATGAACTCATTGAATGGCGGTGCAGGTTAGAAGGGCCGAATGGCCTCCTCCTGCACCTATTTTCTATGTTTCTATATCCCTGAGACTGGAGTTAGTACTCCAGAGCCAGTACTGAGGGAGTGCTGCACTGTCCGATGTGCCGTTTTTCGGATGAGACGTTAAACCGAGGCCCCGTCTGCCCTCTCAGGTGGACGTTAAAGATCTCACAGCACTATTTCGAAGAAGAGCAGGGGGAGTTATCCCCAGTGTCCTGGGCCCATATTTATCCCTCAAGCAACATCACTAAAACAGATTATGGGATTAATCCCACAGTCTAAGTGGGATTAGACGGGATAATCTCTTGTTGGCTGGCGCAGATATGATGGTAAGTACTGTAGGGAATCGAATACGGCCAGGGTGATCTCCTGGACTAGTTTCGATCGCCTGGATGGGTCGGAGAGGAATTTTCTCATATTTCTTTTCCCCAATTGGCCTGGGTTTTTATCTAGTTTTTGCATCTCCCAGGAGATCACATGACTCCGGTTGGGGCGGAGTGTAGAATGTTTCAGTGCAAGGGGTGTCGCAGTTGTGTGGGGCGGACTGGTTGGGCTGGGAGCTCTTTACCTTTCTGCCATATAGGTTTATATGTAACCTTCAGGGCTGCTGACCGAGGGCCGTGCGGCTCTTTGTCGACCGGCGTGGACATGATGGGCCGAAATGGCCTCCTTCTGCGCTGTAAGTTTATATAATTCTATTACATTGATGTTGGTGGGTGCTTGCTATGCACAAATTGGCTGTCGCATTTCCCACATTACAACAGTCACTACACTAAAAAAAATACTTCATTGGTTGTAAAGCACATTGGGACATCCTGAGGTCGTGAACATAAGAACATAAGAAATAGGAGCAGAAGTAGGCCATACGGCCCCTCGAGCCTGCTCCGCCATTTAGTACGATCATGGCTGATCCAATCATGGACTCAGGTCCACTTCCCTGCCTGCTCCCCATAACCCCTTAGTCCCTTGATCCCTTATCGGTGAAAGGCTCTCTATAAATGCAAGTACTTTCCTTTAGATCAAAAATGATGCAATATGCAATCAGAGAGAAAGCTGCAGAAATGAAAGAGACGAGGGCCTGATTTCCATTCCATTAACACACCAAAAATGGTCACAGGCAAGGCATAGAGGAGAGCTAGATCAGGTCCATGGGATTCCCGTCTTGTTCCGGCCCTGCTCAAGATTCCAGTAGAGTTCGGAGCAGCCGATGGAAGCTCCCAACCAACGTAGGTCAAAGGGTGCAATGCATTGGACCATTGCAGATTGGGATCTGCCCATTGGTTTAACAAAGATGGCCGCCGGTCCTGATGAAGCCCCACCATGGATTTGGAACCTACAGGTACATGAGATAAATACTTGGGTGCAGTTGAGTGTCTTCTCAAAATCTACAAAATGGATGCGCAACGTTACTGTCAATAAAATTAAACAGGATTATCTTCCCTTACTTCGTGCTGTGCCAAATAAGGGGCCTCCCATTTAAAACTGAGATGAGGAGGAATTTCTTCCCTCAGAGGGTCGTGAATCTGTGGAATTCTCTGCCCCAGAAAGCTGTGGAGGCTGGGTCAGTGAATATATTTAAGGTGGAGATAGAGAGATTTTTGAGCGATAAGGGAGTCAAGGGTTATAGGGAGCGGGCAGGGAAGTGGAGCTGAGTCCATGATCAGATTAGCCATGATCTTATTAAATGGCAGAGCAGGCTCGAGGGGGCCAAATGGCCTACTCCTGCTCCTATTTCTTATGTTCTTATGTTTAATGTTATGTCTTTGAAGATAATTGTGTTAGATTTTATTGACAGTAACACCTAGAATACTGCGTACAGTTTTGATCTCTGTATTTAAGGAATACTTGCATTGGAGGCTGTTCAGAGAAGATTCACTAGGTTGATTCCGGAGATGAGGGGATTGACTTATGAGGATAGGTTGAGTAGGTTGGGCCTACACTCATTAGAGTTCAAAAGAATGAGACATGATCTTATCGAAACTTATAAGATAATGAGGGGGTTCAACAAGGTGGATGCAGAGAGGATATTTCCACTCATAGGGGGAACTAAAACTAGGGAGATAGTCTCAAAATAAGGTGTCGCCCATTTAAAACTGAGATGAGGAGGAATTTCTTCTCTCAGAGGGTTGTAAATCTATGGAATTCCCTGCTCCTATTTCTTATCTTCTTCTGTAATGTTACGCATTTATTTTGTAGATTTTGAAAAGATGCTCTACTGCACCCAAGAATTTATCTCATTCCATGCGGAAAAGGGAGAGGAGGTTGTGGCCTTGTGTGAAGAGTGAGGGAGGAGGCCAAGGCTATAAACACTGAAGTGGGGCTATCGAGCACTGTTATAATTAAAGGGTTAAGAATGGATCTCGGAATTAAAGCAAGCTGACACAGGCCTTTGTAGTGGTCAACTTTATAAGGGTGTTTAAAGGGAAATAACATATCAGAATTATTAACTTTACAAGTTGTGTAACCTGAGGACAATTACAGGAGGCACAACTGTTGAACCGCAGGAGGGGCAGATAAACAGGGCAAGGGGTCAAAAGTGACACTATGGAAAAACTCCATCTGGTCAATCAAGGCAAGAGAGATAAGATAACATTCCAATGTACTAATGAACTTTTGGGACAAAATTAATGTATGTCTCATGTATTGAATATCCGGCCATTATAGGCAGAGGAACTGTATAAAAACCCTGTGTTTTCTTTGTTCAGGGAGAGCACGTGAGGAGAGCTCAGCAACAGGTTGACTGCAGACTTGACTCTTCCTTGCAAGAAATTAAAGACTACTTGAATCTTCGAACCCAGACCTAGTGTTGAGTGTTAATTTTAAATGCTCCACTACAACACCTTTTACTTTGCATTGCTCCATAGCTGGTGCCATTAGCAAACAACAACAACAACAACAACTTGCATTATATATAGCGCCTTTAACGTATTAAAGCGTCCCAAGACGCTTCACAGGAGCGGCAGAGCATTAAGAGCCACACGGGATCTTGTGAGACGGTCATCACGAAACCTCTTGTGCTTTTGTTACTTTTATTGCATCTTCCAGCATCGTCACTGAGTGGTCCAGCGGCTGAGAGGATAGTGGGACCAAGCACTCACCCTGAGAAGGATGCATAGCGGACGGGAACTTCAAGAAGTGGATAGAAATTAAAAATAATCTAAAGTTGAAAGGAAAGATCTTGCATTTATATAGCGCCTTTCGCAACCTCAGGACGCTTCAAAAGTGATTTGCAGTCAATGAGGTATTTTTGAAGTGCAGTCGCTGTTGTAATTATAGGGAAAGGAGGCAGCCAATTTGCGCACAGCAAGCTCCCACAAACCCACAATGTGATAATAACCAGATAATCTGATTTTTTTAGCGATGTTGGTTGGAGGATAAATGTTGGCCCAGGACACTGGGGATAACACTTCCTGTTCTTCTTCGAAATAGTGCCATAGGATCTTTTCCGTCGACCTGAGAGAGCAGACGGGGCCTCGGTTTAACGTCTCAAGTGAAAGACGGAATCTCCGACAGTGCGGCGCTCCCAGTGTACTGGCCATTGGGAGTGTCAGTTTAAATTATGTACTCAAGTCTTTGGAGCCAAGGCTGATAGAAACATAGAAAATAGGTGCAGGAGTAGGCCATTCGGCCTTTCGAGCCTGCACCACCATTCAATAAGATCATGGCTGATCATTCCCTCAGTACCCCTTTCCTGCTTTCTCTCCATACCCCTTCATCCCTTTAGCCGTAAGGGCCATATCTAACTCCCCCTCGAATATATCCAATGAACTGGCATCAACAACTCTCTGCGGCAGGGAATTCCACAGGTTAACAACTCTCTGAGTGAAGAAGTTTCTCCTCATCTCAGTCCTAAATGGCTTACCCCTTATCTTTAGACTATATTCCCTGGTTCTGGACTTCCCCAACATCGGGAACATTCTTCCTGCATCTAACCTGTCCAGTCCCGAGTGAATTTTATATGTTTCTATGAGATCCCCTCTCATCCTTCTAAATTCCAGTGAACACAGGCCCAGTTGATCCAGTCTCTCCTCATATGTCAGTCCTGCCATCCCGGGAATCAGTCTGGTGAACCTTCGCTGCACTCCCTACCTACTTTGAGGTTCAAGTTCCCACAATATGTAGCTTTATTTAAAAATACTCCTTTTAGCTGCAGCCTACAGTTGTTAATGCATGTTTGTTTGTATGGCACACTTTTTGCTCACCCCTAGTTGTCCTGATGAGGCGGTGATGGGCCTTCTATTGGTTTTACAACTGAGTGGCTTGTTAGGCCACTTCAGACTAGCAGCAAGTATACAGCACAAAAACGGGCCATTTGGCTCAACCAGTCCTTGCCGGTGTTTATGCTCCACGCGAGCCTCCTCCCACCCTACTTCATCCCACCCCATCAGCATATCGGTCTATTCCATTCTCCCTCATGTGCTTATCCAACTTCACCTTAAATGCATCTGTGATATTCGCTTCAACCTCTCCCTGTGGTGGCGAGTTCCACATTCTCTCCATTCTTTGGGTGAAGAAGTTCCTCTGGAATTCCCTATTGGATTCATTAGTGACTATCTTATATGGATGACCTCTAGATTTGGACTCTACACACAATCAGAAACAGCTTCTCTACGTCTACCCTATCACATTCTTTCATAGAACATAAGAACATAAGAAATAGGAGCAGGAGTAGGCCATTTGGACACTCGAGCCTGCTCCGCCATTCAATAAGATCATGGCTGATCCAATCATGGACTCAGGTTCACTTCCCTGCCCGCTCCCCATAACCCTTTACTCCCTTATCACTCATAAATCTGTCTATCTCCGCCTTAAATATATTCAATGACCCAGCTTCCACAGCTCTCTGGGGCAGAGAATTCCAGATTTACAACTCTCTGAGAGAAGAAATTTCTCCTCAGCTCAGTTTTAAATGGGCGGCCCCTTATTCTGAGATTATGTCCCCTCGTTTTAGTTTCCCCTATGAGTGGAAACATCCTCTCTGCATCCACCTTGTCAAACCCTCTCATTATCTTATGTTTCAATAAGATCACCTCTCATTCTTCTGAACTCCAACGTGTATAGGCCCAACCTACTCAACCCCCTCATCTCCGGAATCAACCTAGTGAACCTTCTCTGAACTGCCTCCAATGCAAATATATCCTTCCTTAAATACGGAGACCAAAACTGTACGCAATACTCCAGGTGTGGCCTCACCAATACCCTGTACAGTTTTAGCAGGATTTCTCTGCTTTTAAACTCTATCCCCCTTGCAATAAAGGCCAACGTTCCATTTGCCTTCCTGATTACTTGCTGTACCTGCATACTAACTTGTCTCCTGAATGTCCTGGCTCTGATTTTAAGGGTATGTCCCCTTGTCCTACACGCCCCACCGGCGGAAAAAGTTTTGCTCTGTCTACCCCATCCATCCCTTTCAAAATCCTAAAAACCTCACTCATATCATCCCTTAATGTTACAAAATGTTCCCATGGCAGTTCTCAGACACATAAGGAGAAATTAGAGCAGATGACCAAAGCTTGGTATAAGAGGTAGGTTTTAAGGAGCGTCTTAAAAGATGAAAGAGAGGTGGAGAAGTTTCGGGAAGGAATTCCAGAAGAGGGATTAGGCAATGAAAGCACAGGCGCTAACGGTGGAGCGATGAAAATCGAGAATGCGCAAGAGGCCAGAAGTGAAGGAGCGCAGAGATCTTGGAAAGAAAGACTTGAGTTTATATAGCGCCTTTGACAACCAGTGGACGTTTCAAACCGCTTTACAGCCAATGAAGGAGTGTAGTCACCATTGTAATGTGGGAAACGCAGCAGCCAATTTGCACACGGCAAGCTCTCACAAACAGCAATGTGATAATGACCAGCTAATCTGTTTTTTGTGTTATGTTACTTGAAGGATAATGACAAGACACTGAGGATAACTTACCCTACTCTGCTTTGAAATAGCGACATGGGATGTTTTACGTTCACCTGGGAGCACAGACAGAGCCTCGGTTTAACGTCTCATCCGAAAGACGGCACCCTTGACAATGCAGCACTCCCTCAGCACTGTACTGGAGGGTCAGCCTATATTTTTTTGTGTTCAAGTCTCTGGAGTGGGACTTGAACCCACAACCTTCTGACTCAGAGGCGAATGTGCTGCCCACTGAGCCACAACTGACACTCTGGAGGGTTGGTAAGGCTAATGGTGGATTTATTCACAGCTCGCTATGGTGGGACTTGAACACACGGCCAGCTGGATTTCTCATCCACTACCGTAACCACTACACTAACATAGAGAGAGAGAAAAGGTGAGAGAGAGAGAGAGAGAGAGAAGGCGAGAGGGAGAGAGAGAAGGCGAGAGGGAGAGGGCGAGAGAGAGGGAGAGAGAGAGAGGGAGAGAGAGAGAGAGAGAGGAGGCGAGAGAGAGGTGAGAGAGAGAGAAGGCGAGAGAGGGAGAAGGTGAGAGAGAGAGAGAAGGTGAGAGAAGGCAACATACCCATAACATATAAGATCAGGACTTAGCGCTGTTTTGCAACTGTCCAGGCCCACCATTCATGGCTTCTCAGACGCACATCATTGCAAAATACGTCAGCAACAGACCTCCACTTACTATCCTCTATCCACCATTTTGTACGGAGAGCTCCTGTAGTTGTTGCCGACTGTTCCAAAATTCACGTGACCGAGGGTAACGTTGAAATCCTCGCTGTAAGCATTTACGATTCTGCACAAAGACATCAGGGAGTGAGCAGGAAGTAGAATGTTTTTTTTTTGCTGACAGAAAGGAGATTGAGGAAATCAACAAGGCGATGTCCTACCTTATTGCGGCTTTTCCCTTCAGTGGTTTGGACTTTTCATCTTCCAGCTGAATGCAAACATTAGTACAATTATTAACAACTTGTATTTATATAGCGCCTTTAATGTAGTGAAACGTCCCAAGATGCTTCACAGTATGGGATTAAAAAGTTGACACCGAGTCGCATAAGGAGAAATTAGGTCAGGTGACCAAAAGTCTGGTCAAAGAGGTCGGTTTTAAGGAGCGTCTCAAAGGAGGAAAGAGAGGCAGAGAGGTGGAGAGGTTTAGAGAGGGAGTTCCAGAGCTTGGGGGCCAAGGCAACAGAAGGCATGGCCACCAATAGTTGAGCGATTATAAGCAGGGATGCTCAAGAGGACAGAATGAGAGGAGCGCAGAGATCTCGGGGGTGAGTAGGGGGGGTTACAGAGATAGAGAGGGGCGAGGCCCATAGAGGGATTTGTAAACAAGGATGAGAATTTTGAAATTGGGGCGTTGCTTAACCGGGAGTAGGTCAGCGAGCACAGAGGTGATGGGTGAGCGGGACTGGGTGCGAGTTAGGACACGGGCTACTGCGTTTTGGATAGCTGCTAATTTACGTAGGGTAGAATGTGGGAGACCAGCCAGGAGTTTAGGAAGAAAAAAAGACATGCATTTCTAGAGTTTTGTGACCTCAGGACTATAATATGTCCTTGCTATACAGTACAAATGCACACGAGGCCCATACTAGAGAGAAGGCCACTCTGTGACCAGTAACCTTTATTAGCCAGCACTGAAGTGAAGAAGGTGGGTGGAGCTTCCCCTTTTATACCTGAAAGTCCAGGTTAGGAGTGTCTCCCACAAGTTCACCACCTAGTGGCCAGTGTTCTCAAGGTGTACAACTTAGGTACGTTTATACATGGGTTACAATGACAGTTGAATACATTATATCACCTCCCCCCCAAAGTCTTATTGGGATCACAGGTTACTGGTGGTTTACTCTCCCTTGTAGAGCGCCTGAGTTGGGGCTCCGGTTGTTGGGCGCTGGCCTGAGTGTCTGCTGCTTGCGGTGCCTCAGGCCTATCCAGACTGCCCACAGTGACTGGGCTTTGCTCCACTTGGTTCCGGTGTTCGGTCACCTGTGGTGGAGTGAACTCTACATCATGTTCTTCCTCTGCTTCTTCTATGGGGTTGCTGAACCTCCTTTTTGTTTGATCCATGTGTTTGCGGCAGATTTGTCCATTGGTAAGTTTAACTACCAGAATCCTATTCCCGTCTTTGGCAATCACAGTGCCTGCGAGCCATTTGGGCCCTGCAGCGTAGTCAAGGACAAAGACAAGTCATTGACATCAATACATCGGGACATTGCATTCCCATCATGGTGGTCACATTGGGACCGGCGCCTGATCTCGAAAATTTCTTTCATGGTGGGGTGTATAAGGGATAACCTGGTTTTGAGCATCCTTTTCAATAACAGCTCTGTGGGTGGAACCCCTGTGTGCGAGTGTGGTCGGGATCTATTGGCCAACAGGAGGCGTGATAGATTACGAGGGTAAACTTGCGCAAAACATAGAAACAGATAGTAAAAGCATTTACAGATATATAAAACGAAAAAGAAGGGCGGTAAGAGAAGGGATAAACAGCCGTGGATAACCAAGGAAATAAAGGAGAGTATCAAATTAAAAACCAATGCGTATAAGGTGGCCAAGGTTAGTGGGAAACTAGAAGATTGGGAAAATTTTAAACGACAGCAAAGAATGACTAAGAAAGCAATAAAGAAAGGAAAGATAGATTACGAAAGTAAACTTGCGCAAAACATAAAAACAGATAGTAAAAGCTTTTACAGATATATAAAGAGTGACTAAAGTAAATGTTGGTCCCTTAGAAGATGAGAAGGGGGATTTAATAATGGGAAATGTGGAAATGGCTGAGACCTTAAATAATTATTTTGCTTCGGTCTTCACAGTGGAAGACACAAAAACCATGCCAAAAATTGCTGGTCACAGGAATGTGGGAAGGGAGGACCTTGAGACAATCACTGTCACTAGCGGGGGTAGGTAGTGCTGGACAGCTTAATGGGACTCAAGGTAGACAAGTCCCCTGGTCCTGATGAAATGCATCCCAGGTATTAAAAGAGATGGCGGAAGTTATAGCAGATGCATTAGTTATAATCTACCAAAATTCTCTGGACTCTGGGAGGTACCAGCGGATTGGAAAGCAGCTAATGTAACTCCTCTGTTTAAAAAAGGGGGCAGACAAAAGGCAGGTAACTATAGGCAGGTTAGTTTAACATCTGTAGTGGGGAAAATGCTTGAAACTATAATTAAGGAAGAAATAGCGGGACATCTAGATAGAAATAGTGCAATCAAGCAGACGCAGCATGGATTCATGAAGGGGAAATCATGTTTAACTAATTTACTGGAATTCTTTGAGGATATAACGAACATGGTGGATAGAGGTGTACCGATGGATGTGGTGTATTTAGATTTCCAAAAGGCATTCGATAAGGTGCCACACAAAAGGTTACTGCAGAAGATAAAGGTTCGTGGAGTCAGAGGAAATGTATTAGCATGGATAAAGAATTGGCTGGCTAACAGAGAGAGAGTCGGGATAAATGGGTCCTTTTCGGGTTGGAACTTGGTGGTTAGTCGTGTGCCACAGGGATCAGTGCTGGGACCACAACTGTTTACAATATACATAGATGACCTGGAAGAGGGGACAGAGTGTAGTGTAACAAAATTTGCAGATGACACAAAAATTAGTGGGAAAGCGGGTTGTGTAGAGGACACAGAAAGGCTGCAAAGAGATTTAGATAGGTTAAGCGAATGGGCTAAGGTTTGGCAGATGGAATACAATGTCAGAAAGTGTGAGGTCATCCACCTTGGGAAAAAAAAACAGTAAAAGGGAATATTATTTGAATGGGGAGAAATTACAACATGCTGTGGTGCAGAGGGACCTGGGGGTCCTTGTGCATGAATCCCAAAAAGTTAGTTTGCAGGTGCAGCAGGTAATCAGGAAGGCGAATGGAATGTTGGCCTTCATTGCGAGAGGGATGGAGTACAAAAGCAGGGAGGTCCTGCTGCAGCTGTATAGGGTATTGGTAAGGCCGCACCTGGAGTACTGCGTGCAGTTTTGGTCACCTTACTTAAGGAAGGATATACTGGCTTTGGAGGGGGTACAGAGACGATTCATTAGGCTGATTCCGGAGATGAGGGGGTTACCTTATGATGATAGATTGAGTAGACTGGGTCTTTACTCGTTGGAGTTCAGAAGGATGAGGGGTGATCTTATAGAAACCTTTAAAATCATGAAAGGGATAGACAAGATAGAGGCAGAGAGGTTGTTTCCACTGGTCGGGGCGACTAGAACTAGGGGGAACAGTCTGAAATACGTGGAAGCCAATTTAAAACCGAGTTGAGAAGGAATTTCTTCTCCCAGAGGGTTGTGAATCTGTGGAATTCTCTGCCCAAGGAAGCAGTTGAGGCTAGCTCATTGAATGTATTCAAGTCACGGATAGATAGATTTTTAACCAATAAGGGAATTAAGGGTTACGGGGAGCGGGCGGTTAAGTGGAGCTGAGTCCACGGCCAGATCAGCCATGATCTTGTTGAATGGCGGAGCAGGCTCGAGGGGCTAGATGGCCTACTCCTGTTCTTAGTTCTTATGTTCTTATGTTCTTATGTGATAAGCGGCTGTGTAGGAACCGCCTTGGATTCTGAGCATTGCCTGTTTGATTATCTGCACTGCTCGTTCCGACTGGCCGTTTGAGGCCGGCTTGAACGATGCCCTTCTGACATGGTTGATACCATTTCCTGCCATGAAGTCCTGGAATTCAATACTTGTAAAGCACGGGCTATTGTCGCTGACCAAGACATCCGGTAGACCATGGGCGGCGAACATTGCCCGTAGACTTTCTACCGTGGCAGACGATGTGCTTGAATTGAGAATGTCACACTCGATCCATTTGGAGTAGACGTCTACTGCAACCAAAACATATTTCTCATGAAAGGACCTGCGTAGTCCACATGGATGCGTGACCATGGCTTGGCAGGCCAGGATCAGGGGCTAAGCGGGGCTTCCCTGGGCGCATTGCCCAGCTGGGCACATGTGTTGCACCTGCGAACACAAAGTTCCAGGTCTGCCTCTATCCCTGGCCACCAAACATGTGACCTGGCAATTGCCTTCATCGTGACAATGCCCGGGTGCTCATTGTGGAGTTCTCGGATGAACACCTCATAGCCCATCTGGGGCATGACTATTCGGTTTCCCCATAGTAGGCAATCGGCCTGAATCGATACTTCATCCTTGCTCCTGTGAAATGGTTTAAATTACTCAGGGCATGTTCTGTACGTGGCTGGCCAATCCCCATTCAGGACACATTTCTTGACTAAAGACAGTAGCGGGTCTCTATTTGTCCAGACTTTGATCTGACGGGCTGTCATGGGTGAGCCTTCGCTTTCAAGAAATGTGTCCTGCCCTGAGGAATTTAAACCATTTCACAGGCGCAAGGATGAACTCTCGATTCAGGCCGATTACCTACTATGGGGAAACCGAATTCATGAAGGGGAAATCATGTTTAACTAATTTACTGGAATTCTTTGAGGATATAACAAGCATGGTGGATAGAGGTGTTTCGATGGATGTGGTGTATTTAGATTTCCAAAAGGCATTCGATAAGGTGCCACACAAAAGGTTACTGCAGAAGATAGAGGTACGCGGAGTCAGAGGAAATGTATTGGCATGGATAGAGAATTGGCTGGCGAACAGAAAGCAGAGAGTCGGGATAAATGGGTCCTTTTCGGGTTGGAAATCGGTGGTTAGTGGTGTGCCACAGGGATCGGTGCTGGGATCACAACTGTTTACAATATACATAGATGACCTGGAAGAGGGGACAGAGTGTAGTGTAACAAAATTTGCAGATCACACAAAGATTAGTGGGAAAGTGGGTTGTGTGGAGGACACAGAGAGGCTGCAAAGAGATTTGGATGGGTTAAGTGAATGGGTTTGGCAGATGGAATACAATGTCGGAAAGTGTGAGGTCATCCACCTTGGGAAAAAAAACAGTAAAAGGGAATATTATTTGAATGGGGAGAAATTACAACATGCTGAGGTGCAGAGGAACCTGGGGGTCCTTGTGCATGAATCCCAAAAAGTTAGTTTGCAGGTGCAGCAGGTAATCAGGAAGGCGAATGGAATGTTGGCCTTCATTGCGAGAGGGATGGAGTACAAAAACAGGGAGGTCCTGCTGCTACTGTACAGGGTATTGGTGAGGCCGCACCTGGAGTACTGCGTGCAGTTTTGGTCACCTTACTTAAGGAAGGATATACTGGCTTTGGAGGGGGTACAGAGACGATTCATTAGGCTGATTCCGGAGATGAGGGGGTTACCTTATGATGATAGATTGAGTAGACTGGGTCTTTACTCGTTGGAGTTCAGAAGGATGAGGGGTGATCTTATAGAAACCTTTAAAATCATGAAAGGATAGACAAGATAGAGGCAGAGAGGTTGTTTCCACTGGTCGGGGAGACTAGAACTAGGGGGCACAGTCTCAAAATACGTGGGAGCCAATTTAAAACCGAGTTGAGAAGGAATTTCTTCTCCCAGAGGGTTGTGAATCTGTGGAATTCTCTGCCCAAGGAAGCAGTTGAGGCTAGCTCATTGAATGTATTCAAGTCACAGATAGATAGATTTTTAACCAATAAGGGAATTAAGGGTTACGGGGAGAGGGCGGGTAAGTGGAGCTGAGTCCACGGCCAGATCAACCATGATCTTATTGAATAGCGGAGCAGGCTCGAGGGGCTAGATGGCCTACTCCTGTTCCTAATTCTTATGTTCTTATGTTTCGAAAGCTTCAACGGCCATGACCACCTCAGCACCATGCTCGGTTGCTCCCTCGGTGGTGGCCAGTGGGAGCCTGCTGAGTGCATCGGCGCAGTTTTCAGTGCCCGGTCTTTGCCGAAATGAGTAGTCATAGGTGGCTAACGTGAGTGCCCACCTCTGTATGCGGGCCGACACATTTGCATTTGTGGCCTTGTTGTCGGTCAAAAGGGACATTAGGGGTTTGTGATCTGTCTCCAGCTCAAATTTCCTGCCAAACAGGTACTGGTGCATTTTTTTTACTGCATATACACATGCAAGCGCTTCCTTTTCTACCATCCCGTAGCCCCTTTCTGCCTGGGACAGACTTTTGGAGGCATAAGCTACCGGCTGTAACTGACCCTTGGCATTGACATGCTGCAACACACACCCGACACCATAGGACGACGCATCGCACGTTAAACAAGTTTCTTACATGGGTCATATAGCGTTAACAGATTGTTGGAGCATAACAAATTGCGTGCTCTATCAAAAGCCCATTCATGCCCTTTGCATAGGAGCACGTGTAGTGGCTGTAACAGCGTGCTCAATTTGGGAAGAAAGTTACCAAAATTGTTCAGGAGCCCCAGGAACGAACGCAGCTCTGTCATGTTGCGGGGTCTGGGTGCTCTCTGGATCACTTCCGTTTAGGTCTGATCCCGTCTGCTGCTATCCTCATCCCCAGGAATTCTACCTCTGGAGCTAGGAAGACGCACTTCGCCTTTTTCAGTCGCAGACCTACCCGGTCCAGTCTGCGTAGCACCTCCTCCAGGTTGTGGGGGTGTTCTTCAGTATCGCAACCAGTGTTGAGGATGTTGTCTTGAAAAATCACCGTCCTTGGAATGAACTTGAGGAGGTTTTCCATGTTTCGTTGAAAGATTGCGGCGACCGAACGAATCCCGAACAGACATCTGTTGTACTCAAACAACCCCTTGTGTGTCGTGATGGTGGTCAGCTTCTTCAACTCACTCGCCAGCTCCTGGGTCATGTAAGTTGAGGTCAGGTCCAATTTTGAAAAAAGTTTGCCACCGGATAGCGTCGCAAAGAGGTCCTCCGCTCTCGGTAGCGGGTACTGGTCTTGGAGTGACGCCTGATTGATGGTGGCCTTGTATTCACCACATATCCTGACCGACCCATCCGCCTTGAGTACCGGCACAATCGGGCTCGCTCAGTCTCTGAATTCGACTGGTGAGATAGTGCCTTCCCTCAGCAGGCGGTCCAATTCGCATTCTATCTTTTCCCGCATCACGTACGGCATGTGGAAATGTATTTTTATCTAAGCTGATACCATACGGTATTTGTGTGCCCTTTGCAATATATATATATCAAAATGGAGTCCTGGCCCTTCCAGAACTTTCTGCATTTTAGCAGTCAGCTTGCATAAACAGCTAAACCTGGTTTGAGATGGCTGATGGCCATCAGACAGCTAGGAGACAAGTCATGCTGAGACAAGTACCCCCCCCCCCATGGTGCTTTCCTATTGTCTACACGACAAGAGTTCCATGTCACCCCACCCTTATCTTCTAGCCATTATCTCATGCAGAGACCTCATCCATTTGATGCAAACAGATAAACTGACCAGGAAATTGAACTATCCTGACACAATACAAGACAGGTGATAGCCCATTATCTATGACTCATGGAGTAATGGTCGGCTGGCCAACTGATAACCCTGACAAAAGGAAATATCTGGATACCATGTCAGGACCAGGATATAGTAATTAACTCTTTATCTGTATTCACTGACTGTGAGACAGAGCAATACACAGGGAGAGGCCATAACTTGGGTTTTACTGTATAAATATCTTGTTAAACTGAACCATTTCGGAGGTGTTCACTTAGCCATTGACTGAGTGTGACCTACCCCTTGCTAGCAAGCGAATTAAAGAAACTTCTGCCGGAGTTGTAAGTGTCGGAGTCATTCTTTTCGGAGGTCGAGATTTCGACAGTTACTTCTTGGAGGTCCCACCGAGATGCATACTCTCTGTCCTGTGAGTAAAACGGATACAGGCATAGTGCCTCTCCAGTGAAAGGCTTCAGTGGCCAAACAAGGTGAGCCTTTTGCTCACAAGAGGTTTCTTCACTGTTGAATCGCATATGTAATCTGTTGTCCACAGGGGAGGTACTGCAATCTACAAGACTCGGCATTTAAAAGCTAAAGGTATTTTTTATAACCATTTCTTTCTCAGCTCGCCAGCAGAAGAGAACAGGTTCTGGAAAAAATCTCGAAACAGCCCGGGGAAGGTTTCAGTAGGTAAGGGAGCGCTAGTCGATCGAAAAGGGTTCCAGGTTCTTATGTGATAAGATTTTTATTGTTTTTAATTCGGAAGGGGTTCTTATGTGATAAGAGTAGAAAAAAAAAGGAAAGCGCTAATCGATCAAAATTTCTTATGTTATAAGAGTTTGGGTATGGAACCATAAGTTTTATCAGTTTTTTATTAGGATAAGTTAAGGACTCAGTCTGTAGTGGCGTACAACACAGACTGAGAATTGTTTGTTGTCCTTGTTATACTGTTGTATGCAATACCTTTGTGAGAGATTGCCATTAGAGAAACGGGAAGAGTCACTAGGGAAAATTGTGATTCGAAAAAAAAACACAAGGATTGATTAAGAAAAGAAACAGTAACTGATTGATCAACTACGGTTGGTTCGTGCCAACATATCTCACACACCCAGACTGAGCCCGAATTAAGAGCCTTTTCAGGCCACGTAACGGCCAGGAGAAGTGGGCGTAGAGAACTCGGTTGTCCGAAAGGATTGTGAGATCAGAAACTGTGGAAAATCTTAATCATCCAGAATGGGTGCCGGAGCAAGTTAAAACACCACAAAAGGCACACCAGCCTATGTCATGCTCCAGAATTGTGGTCAGTCTTCAATTGACCAAAGAAACAAAAACGGTAAAGTGGACTAAGGGTGAAAACAGGCCATTTCCACCCGATGGTTCATTTAATTTAGAGAGAACAACATGTCTCGAGGAGTGTCTTATAAACAGAGATCCAGGTAGAAGAAAAAAAAAAGGAAAGTAATAGAAAAGGCCTGGGTTCCGATTCTTCAAGCCCATGTAAAATTAACAGAGGAAGTAAAACAAATGTAAAAAAAAAAGAACCTGATAGTGACTTATGGATTCAAAAAATAAAAAAAAGCTAGCCAAAAAAAAAGCTTTATTGAATGGAGAGAGACTTTTGTGAATGTCTTGTCTTTGAATGAGAGTGCGTGAATGTCTTGTCTTTGAATGAGAGTGCTTCTGTATTTTTTCCTTGTGTCTGGAAACCTGTTTGGAAAGGTTGTGGAGCTGCCTGTTTGTTTTAGCTCCACCCACTTTTTCAAACAAAGTGAAGTTTTTTTTAACCCTTCATAGTGTTGTCCTGTATGTGGGAAGTTTAAGACATTTTAAGTTAGAAGCGCAGGTGTGGATTTATTCGGATGAGAAGTTACGGAGCTAGGAAATGCACAAAGGATAGGTTTGTTGAGACATGGTCCCGGTGGTTAAAAGTTGTAATTACCTTTTTTTTTAAAAAGCCTTTGTGCGTCTCTCGAGGTACAGGCTGGGGGAGTACACTCTCATTGTCCTTGGTGTAAAATCTTGGTACAAAAGCTTCTAGCTCAGTAAGAGGATTTTTTTGGATAAAGAGTGGCAGTACAAAAGTTGAATTGGGATTTTGAGATATTTCAGGTGATCTCCTTGATCAACATTTTGGGTGTATTGGAAAAATCTTGGGTTTGGAAGCCTTTTAATAAGATTAGAAAACAAGTACTTTACATTCTGTGATCTGTGAATCACTATAAGCATAAATGAGAAGTCCGTGTAATACACAGATTCGTCCAGTTCAGAAGCCCAATAGTGACAAATGGAAGTTTGTCAATGACCTACGAGCTGTGAATGAATCTACCATATTCTCACAATGCTTAAAGAAGGATTTGGAATGAAGTATCCCGGAATGCTTTCCAGAATCTTAAACAGTCCCTCACTTCAGCACCCGCCTTGGGATTACCAGATTACACTAAGCTATTCAACTTATTTGTGCATCACAAGTCGGGTTTTGCACAATCTGTTTTGACTCAGTTACATGGGGACAGGCAGCGACCGGTAGCATATTTCAGTAGACCCAGTGGCACGCGGACTACCAGGATGTCTTCCTTCATTGGCAGCAGCTTATTATGCAACAGGCTCAGACAATAACTCTAAATCATCAGACCATTTTGTATATCCCACACTCTGTTGAGATTTTACTTACTAAGTGTGCCACCCAACACCTAACCTCCGCAAGAACCACTAAATACGAGGTCGAACTGTTATCAAATCCGAACCTTATCATCAAAAGATGCACTACCTTAAATCCAGCCACTCTACTCCCCACGGAAGACGACGGCGAACCCCATTCATGTGAAATGGTAACCGAATTAGTGACTAAACCACGTATCAATCTAACAGATGTACCAATGTGTAACCCTGATCTAATGTACTATGTTGACGGATCAGCCCTACGAAATGATAGGGGCCAACCTAGAGCGGCTTATGCAATTGTAACTCAGTTTAATGTTGTCGAAACAGCCTCTCTTCCAGACTCCTTTTCAGCCCAACAAGCCGAATTGTTTGTGTTAACTCAAGCCTGTATTCTGGCTGAAGGACACACAGTTAATATCTACACTGACTCCAGGTATGCTTTTGGGGTATCACATGACTATGGACAAATTTGGAAGATTCGCGGGTACCTGACTTCTTCAGGAACCCCTATCAAAAATGCAGAACAAGTGGAAAATCTCCTGCGAGCCATTCAATGCCCCTGAAAACTTGCCATTATCAAATGCCAAGCACATACAGCCCAGTCGAATGAGGTGGCACTTGGGAATGCCAGAGCTGATAATGCGGCTAAGTCAGCAGCTCTGTCAAAAGGGGGGATGCAGGTGTCATTGAAAAGGGGGGATGCAGTTGTCATTGAAAAGGGGGGATGCAGGTGTCATTGTTCCCACTAAGGAACAATAATTGCTCAGACCCGCCACCCACTATTAATGACGTGCTGGCCTTTCAGACACAGGCCAGTACGGAGGAGGTGGTGACCTGGACGAAGGATCAATGTTATAAAAATCCAGAAGGAATATGGGTTCACCATGACGGCCGCGTGGTGGCCCCCAGATCCTTACTTCCATGGATTGCCCGATGTGTTTATACATTCACACATGCGGGCAAAGGGAGATTGGCAGATTATATTTTGGCAACTTGGTATGCACCAGGTATTTCGGCAATTACAAAACAAATCTGTGAAAATTGTGTTACCTGTCAGACAATGAATCCAGGTAAGACGGAAAAAGTAGAATCTGCCTCCCACCCAAATCCAGTGGGGCCTTTTGTACATTTACAAATGGATTTTATTGAATTACCTATGTGTATGGGATTCAAGTATGTATTAGTTATTGCAGATGTGTTCCCTAGATGGATTGAAGCCTTTCCATGTAAGAAGGCCGATGCCACTACTGTTGCTAAATGTTTGTTAAAAGAAATCGTACCGCGCTTCGGAATTCCTGCTAAGCTTTCTAGTGATAACGGGTCACATTTCATGGGAACTGTTATAAGGGAAATGTGTAAAGCTTTGCAGATTAATCAAAGTTTTCATTGAGTTATCATCCACAATCAGCTGGACTTGTTGAAAGATATAATGGAATGCTTAAAAATAAGCTGGCAAAACTATGCAATGACACTGGACTAAAATGGACAGAACTGCTGCCCTTAGCTTTGATGGTAATGCGATCTGCAACCAACAGAACAACAGGCCTGTCACCGCATGAGATAGTTATGGAACGTCCCCAACGACTACCTTTTACAGCACCATTTACTGCAAAACAGATGGACATCCACAAAATGGAGGAAAATATGTTGAATTATTGTATTGCACTAACCAAATGTATTTCCAGCTTTCATTCACAGGTAAAGGAAGCCCAAGTCAAGCCAGCGGAAGGGAAGTGTCATAACCTGGAGCCAGGGGAATTCGTTTACATCAAGATTTTTAAAAGAAAAAGCAGTCTACAGCCAAGATTCGAAGGACCATACCAAGTCTTGCTGGCGACCAATACTGCAATCAAGGTAAAGGAAAGACCAACATGGATCCACGCATCCCATTGCAAACGGGCACCCGACCAGGAGGAAGGGAAGAAGGAATCAGAGGAACAGAAAAAGACTGAATAAGGAACTGTATGGACTATGGGGACTGATGGTGCTGGGCTTGACAGGGATTTACTTTACATTATTGATTACACCAGGGGTACAGACACACCACCGAAGGGAATTGCACGTAAACGTATTTATGGTACTGAGTCATAAGTATGCTTAAGAAAGAAACTTGTTGAGTTGTTGGATATGTTCCCATGTACCTGTCCACTCCGAAGGGGGTATTCCCCTGAGATCTGTCCCCTTTAACGAATCAGAAATGGTAGAATGGTTGACAGTGCCAAATAGGACAAACCTAACTAAGGGGCCAGAAACGAAGGAGCAAACAGAATGGAGGTCGGCAGGGTATAAACTTACAGCCTTCCAGGGATGGTACCAGCCCAATTATGATAATAACCATCAGCCTCCCTTCCTAAGCATTACTCCCAGAATAGGAAATCCTGAAGGTATAATATGCCTAGTGAGTAATGAGACTAAAAGGACCAGAAATGGGACGCAGCAAGTGTTCCCAAATGATTAAATGGCAAGCCACAACTAATCCCACTGAGAGAAAGATAGCAACCGTTGGCTGGACAATGGTCCATAACAAAGCCCCAGGTAAAGGGTGGGAAGGTGAGACCACTCGAGTAGGGACAGTGCGAAAGGACCAGGAGCTGACGTCCTATAATTGCATCTACTTTATTTGTGGCCATAAAGCCTACCCATGGTTACCAGCCAACTGGACAGGGTCCTGTTACTTAGGATATGTGGTACCCCTTATCAGATCAGTAAAGACTCTAAGGGAGGCCTATGGAAGTCACAGATTTAAATGGGATTTGACATGGCTAAACGGAATATTCAAGGTAATGGTGCCACCCTATGGAATAGAATCAACCGAATGGCAGTTACGGGAACTGGCTAACTTAGTTGAATCAGTAGCCAACGCAACTTCCCAAGCCTTTGAAGGGATAAATGACGAAATGGTAGCTATTCGAACAGTGGCTCTCCAAAATCGTATGACCTTAGATTATCTCCTAGCCAAGGAGGGAGGGACATGCGCCTTAATAGGTGAAGAATGCTGTACGTATATCCCGGATAAATCAGAAGAAATCGGCAGTCTAGCTGAATACATCAGGAAAAAGGTAATAGAGTATAAACAGACAGTTGGCCAGGATGGTATCACCTTGTGGGGTTGGGCATTGGGATGGTTAGGATCCCTGGGGAAATCTGTGGGACAGGGTTTGATCATATTCCTGCTGATAGCCTTCGCCCTGTATCTATTATTTGTCATCGTTAAGTGTTGCTGTGCCAGGGTGGGAGAAACGATGTTACCTACCGAGACCACGACTAGAGTTATGGTAGCAACAACTGCTGAAGGCTCTTGTGTGGAAATGGAAATGGAGAGACTGTACAAGATCAGAATGGATTAAGTTGTCCTTGTGAAGGACAAAATGGGGGAATGTGGAAATGTATTTTTATCTAAGCTGATACCATACGGTATTTATGTGCCCTTTGCAATATATATATATCAAAATGGAGTCCTGGCCCTTCCAGAACTTTCTGCATTTTAGCAGTCAGCTTGCATAAACAGCTAAACCTGGTTTGAGATGGCTGATGGCCATCAGACAGCTAGGAGACAAGTCATGCTGAGACAAGTACCCCCCCATAGTGCTTTCCTATTGTCTACACGACAAGAGTTCCATGTCACCCCACCCTTATCTTCTAGCCATTATCTCTTGCAGAGACCTCATCCATTTGATGCAAACAGATAAACTGACCAGGAAATTGAACTATCCTGACACAATACAAGACAGGTGATAGTCCATTACCTATGACTCATGGAGTAATGGCCGGCTGGCCAACTGATAACCCTGACAAAAGGAAATATCTGGATACCATGTCAGGACCAGGATATAGTAATTAACTCTTTATCTGTATTCACTGACTGTGAGACAGAGCAATACACAGGGAGAGGCCATAACTTGGGTTTTACTGTATAAATATCTTGTTAAACTGAACCATTTCGGAGGTGTTCACTTAGCCCTTGACTGAGTGTGACCTACCCCTTGCTAGCAAGCGAATTAAAGAAACTTCTGCCGGAGCTGTAAGTGTCGGAGTCATTCTTTTCGGAGGTCGAGATTTCGACAGGCACCACTCTGGCCTTGTGGTGTACTGGCCTGGTCTCCAGGATTATGTGAATCACTATCTTGGTCCCCATGAAAGTTCTAATGCTGGGCTGAAATAATGAGTCAAATTTGTCCAGGACCTGTGAGCATGATACTCGCTCCACAGAAGAAATTGCATTGACATCGCCCCATTTCCAGTTCATGACAGCAAGCCAACTCCTCCCCAGTAGTGCGGGACCATCCGCCGGGACAATCCAGAGTGGCAACCTGTTCTCCGAATCTTTGTGGGTCACGACTACCGTGGCACTGCCTAGCACCGGAATGATCTCCTTTGTATATGTCCGTAGCTGTGCGTCAATCGGCAATAATTTTGGCCTCCTAGCCTTGGTTGCCCACAATTTGTCGAACTGTTTGATACTCATCAGGGACTGGCTGGCCCCCGTGTCTAGCTCCATTGATACTGGGATGCCATTGAGGAGCACTTTCATCATTATCGGTGGCGGCCTGTTGTATGAACTGTATATGTGCTCCACATGAACTCGCTGAACTTCAGCTTCCAGCGATTTCCCCCAGTGTCCATTTGGTCTCGTAGGGTTTACATCGGGTCCATCCTCCTCGTACATCAATCTGGCTGCAGGCTTCCTGCATATACGCGCCAAGTGACTGCTGAGTTGCAGTTTCTGTGGGTATATTGCTGATGCCTGCAAGCTCTGGCTATGTGTTTGCCTCCACACCTCCAACATGAGCCATTGTTGGAAACAAAAGGTCCATTACCAGTCGATCGTCTCTGACTGTCTCTGTAACTGTCCTTAAGCACACCATTGATAGGTGTTGATGGCCCCATTACTGGCCGCATTGTCCCTTGTGATGGCATGAATCGCCATTCAGCTAGCCATTGCCTCTGTTGAATTCCCCCTTTGAGTTCGACTACATGCTTGGGCATGTCCGATTGCCCTTGTCTGCCTAGAGGACTGTGTGCCGCATTAACAATGTTGACTCCCTGTCCATTTGCTGCATTTAAACCAAGATTTTTGTCAAACATCGTTCTGGTCTCTTCCTCCCCTGAGATAAATGTCTGGGCCATCAAAGTTGGCATTTCCCGGGTTAAGTCTTTGGTCTAGTGGCCATGCTCACATGGTTTAAATCCCAGTTTCTCATCGCCAATAATATGTCCTTACTATACAGTACAAATGCACATGAGGCCCATACTAGAGAGAAGGTCACTTTGTGACCAGTAACCTTTATTAGCCAGCACTGAAGTGATGAAGGTGGGTGAAGCTTCCCCTTTTATACCTGAAAGTCCAGGTTAGGAGTGTCTCCCACAAGTTCTCCACCTAGTGGTCAGTGTTCTCAGGGTGTACAGCTTAGGTCCGTTTTATACATGGGTTACAATGACAGTTGAATACATGACACTCAGGACGTCCCAAAGCGCTTAATAGCAAATAAAGTACTTTTGAGATGTGTTCACTGTTGTACTGTAGGAAAAGTGGCTGCCAATTTGCGCACAGCAAGCTCCCACAAACAGCAATGTGATAATAACTCGATAATCTGTTTTAGTGATGTTGGTTGAGGGAAAAATGTTGGCAAGATCACTGCGGGTAACTCTTTTTCCCTGCTCTTTTTCGAAATAGCACGTTAGATCTTTTATGTCCACCCGAAAGAGCCTTGGTTTAATGTCTCATCCGAAAGACAGCACCTCCGGCAGTGCAGCATTCCCTCAGTACTCGCACTGGAGAATCAAACTAGATTTTTGTGCTCAGGTCTCTGGAGTGGGACTTGAACCCACAACCTTTTGGCTCATTAGGGGAGAGTGCTGCCCACTCAGCCACATTTGGCACCCTACTGAGCATTGAGCAGTAGGACACAGTGCAATGACGCTTGATTTCAACAGAGTGAGAATACCGAGAGCAGGAAGTAGTGAGTTGGAGCAGTTTATATGGCTCCGGTCGGGGTGAAGCTGCAGAAACCCTCACCACATTTTAAAGGCGCTTGAATGGGCACTTAAAGTGCCGTAACCTGCAGGGTTACGGAACTCGAGCTGGTAAGTGGGATTAGACTGGATAATCTCTTGTTGGCTGGCGCATTTACGATGGTAAGTACTGGAGGGAATTGAATATGGCCAGGGTGATCTCCTGGACTGGTTTTGATCGCCTGGATGGGTCGGAGAGGAATTTTCCTAGATTTTTTTTCCCCTCCCAATTGGCCTGGGTTTTTATCTGGTTTTTGGCTCTCCCAGGAGATCACACAGCTCTGGTTGGGGTGGAGTGTAGAATGTTTCGGTGCAAGGGGTGTCGCAGTTGTGTGGGGCGGACTGGTTGGGGCTGGGTGCTCTTTACCTGTCCACCATTGTTCATTGTTCATAGGTTTATATATAACCTTCAGGGCTGCTGACCGAGGGCCGTGCGGCTCTTTGTCGGCCGGTGTGGACACGATGGGCCGAAATGGCCTCCTTCTGCGCTGTAAATTTCCATGTTTCTATAATCGCAGTACGCTAAACCTTTATGAAACACTGGTTGGGCTTCAGTTGGAGTATTGTGTCTAATTCTGGGCACCGTGCTCCGGGAAGGATGTAAAGGCTTTAGAGAGTGTGCAGAGAAGATTTTACTAGACCGGTATCAGGGACGAGCGACTTCAGTTACGTAAAGAGACTGGAGAAGCTGAGGTTGTTCTTGTTAAGGCAGAGAAGGTTAAGGGGAGATTTCATGAAGGGTTTTGACAGTGTAAATAAGGAGAAACTTTCCACTGGCCGGGGGCGGGGGTTGATAACCAGAGGGCATGGATTTAAGGTAACTGGCAAAAAATTGGAGGAGATGAGGAGAATTTATTTCCGTAGCCAGTTGTTCTGATCTGGAACGCATTGCCTGAAAGGTCGGTGGAAGCAGATTCAATAGTAATTTTCAAAAAGGAATTGGATAAATTCTTGAAGGGAAACATTTGCAGTGCTACTGGGGAAAGGGCAGGGGGAAGAAGGACTAATTGGAGAATTCTTTCAAAGTGCCAATACGGACATGATGGGCCGAATGGCAGCCTTCCGTGGTGTATTAGTCTATGACTCTCTCTACAGTTAGCCAAATAAAATGCGAACAAACAGATCCATCGGCAGGAATTTCCTGTAAACACTTCTGTAACTTAAGCAGGAAATTCCTGTGGCAAATTTTGATGCAGGTCTCCTCAATTCAACAGAAAGCCACCGGTATATGCTTCAGCCTGTGGACCGGTGTGGGAGTCTGTACAGTGACTGCAGCTCCCCTAGTGGCGTGGCGGGCAATTGTACCTCCCAGTGTGTGTGGCACTGGGTTGCACAGCGCAGGAGCGATCATTTAGCTGATGCTGGTTGGAAAAGAGCAAAAGTGTGAAAGCAGACACTCAATCATTTGAGGTGCAAAGGTTCAACTCCGACAGCATTCACCCTGGTGTTAGACTAACTCACTTATCTAAGTGTAAAAGTCCGAAAGAAAACTTGCATTTATATAGCGCCTATTAACAACTTCAGGATGTCACAAAGCTCTTTACAGCCAATGAAATACTTTTTTTTTTGAAGTGTAGTCACTGTTGCAATGTAGGAAACGCAGCAGCCAATCTGCACACAGCAAGCTCCCAGACTTGCACACAGATAATCTATTTTTTTCAAATGTTGGTTGTGGGATAAATATTGGCCAGGGCACCGGGGAAAGCTCCCCTGCTCAATAGAATCTATTCCTTCAAAATAGTGCCATGGGATCTTTTACGTCCACTCGGTTTACCGTCTCATCCGATAGGCAGCACCTCCGACAATGCGGCACTCCCTCAGCACTGCACTGGAGTGTCAGCCAAGATTTGAGTGCTCGGGTCCCTGGAGTGGGACTTGAACCCACAACCTTCTGACTCAGAGGCGAGAGAGGGCTACCCACTGAGCCCTGGCTAATGGTTTTCACTTACCAGTTTGCACTGTAGTGTCCTGCCCTCTTTGTATAGCAGTACGCTGTACACAGAGCTTCCATTGATGCTTTCCCTGCATGTTGTAGTCGTGTTTTCATACATAAGATCAAAACTGATGAACTGACTTGAAGAATTGAGCTGTAACTTGATGTAATTGTGTGGATCCTGTGAAAGGAAACAAAGCTATTTTTGATTTATTTTCTCTTGAAGCACCGTGTATCTACAACAACACTTATATACCGCCTTTAACAATGTAAAACATCTCAGGCCCTTCACAGGAGCATTCACGGAAACAGTGTCATAGTGGTTATGGTACTGGACTAAGCGAGTTTACTTTGAGTTTGTTCCCTCTTCAGCCAATATGCAAGTTGGCTGCATCACTAACCATGTTTAATCCAATGGACCCTGGCTGGCACCTTCAAGGTAAACCTTTGTGAAACTTGTCCCCAAATTCAGTACCTCGGAACGTATTGCAGCCACTCTTTCTGGCGAGAATCCTGAGCGAGTAATGGAGCTCGTAATACAGCTCCTGTGTGAAGGCACACAAGCTGTCCATTAAACGTCCAACGGGGAATCATCAGCATGATCATAGGCAGTCCCTCGAGATCCAGGAAGACTTGCTTCCATTCTAAAAGTGAGTTCTCAGGTGACTGAACGGGAATTACAGTCTCTGTCGCAGGTGGGACAGACAGTGGTTGAAGGAAAGGGTGGGTGGGGAGTCTGGTTTGCCGCACGCTCCTTCCGCTGCCTGCGCTTGGCTCCCGCATGCTCTCGGCGACGAGACTCGAGGTGCTTAGCACCCTCTCGGAGGCACTTCCTCCACTTTGGGCGGTCTTTGGCCAGGGACTCCCAGGTGTCGGTGGGGATGTTGCATCTTATCAAGGAGGCTTTGAGGGTGCCCTTGTAACGTTTCCTCTGCCCACCTGGGGCTCGCTTGCCGTGTAGGGGTTCCGAGGAGAGCGCTTGCTTTGGGAGTCTCGTGTCGGGCATGTGGACGATGTGGCCCGCCCAACGGAAATAGGCCCCTTATTACAATCTAGTGTTTAAAACTGCTGAACGTAGAGACGGCCAGCCGATTGTTTTTGGAGATAGCTGATCACAGCCAAGACAGATGTTAGCGGTGATACGAAGAGTCTCAGCACTTCTGGGCTATGGAGGGGAAAAGTTGTCTGAGGAATGAATCTGTTTCCAATTGCTATTGAGTGACTGCTGTCGGAAAGTGTATGTGTCTGTGTGTCTGGCTATGATGCCCTCCATGTGTGAGCAGCCCTGATGCCACGCCTGAAGAATATTGGCATGCACGAGGTACTAAAGGCCCCCTGGAACCAAGGATCTACGCGAATGCGGGAACAGGCTTGATAGACTAAATGGGCTAGTCTTTGTTCCTATCTTGCTATGAAATTGTATCCCAAAAGAAAGTTTTTGCATTTATATAGCGCCGTTCACGCCCTCAGGAAGTCCCAAAGCACTTTACAGCCAATGAAGTACTTGCACTGTTGTAATGTGGGAAATGCAGCAGCCGATTTGCACACAGCAAGATCCCACAAACAGCAACGTGGTCAGGACCAGATAAGCTTTATTTTTTTTTTACGCGCTGTTGATGGAGGGATAAATATTGGCTATGTTTGTGGAGGAAGAGTGGTGAGAGATCGTGGCGGAGGAGCGTTGAAAGATTGTGGCGGAGGAGTGGCGAGAGATAGTGATGGACGAGCGGTGAGAGATTGTGGCGGAGGAGTGGTGAGAGATTGTGGCGGAGGAGCGGTGAGAGATTGTGGCGGAGGAGTGGTGAGAGATTGTGGCGGAGGAGTGGCGAGAGATAGTGATGGACGAGCGGTGAGAGATTGTGGCGGAGGAGTGGTGAGAGATTGTGGCGGAGGAGTGGCGAGAGATAGTGATGGACGAGCGGTGAGAGATTGTGGCGGAGGAGTGGTGAGAGATTGTGGCGGAGGAGCGGTGAGAGATTGTGGCGGAGGAGTGGCGAGAGATAGTGATGGACGAGCGGTGAGAGATTGTGGCGGAGGAGTGGTGAATGTTTGTGGCAGAGGACTGGCGAGAGATCGTGGCGGAGGAGCTGCGGTGAGAGATTGTGGCGGAGGAGCGGCGAGAGATCGTGGCGGAGGAGCAGCGGTGAGAGATTGCGGCGGAGGAGCGGCGAGAAGTTGTGGCGGAGGAGCGGCGAGAGATCATGGCGGAGGAGCGGTGAGAGATCGTGGCGGAGGAGCGGCGAGAGATTGTGGCGGAGGAGCGGCAAGAGATCGTGGCGGAGGAGCGGCGGTGAGAGATTGCGGCGGAGGAGCGGCGAGAAGTTGTGGCGGAGGAGCGGCGAGAGATCGTGGCGGAGGAGCGGTGAGAGATCGTGGCGGAGGAGCGGCGAGAGATTGTGGCGGAGGAGCGGCGAGAGGTTGTGGCGGAGGAGCGGTGAGAGATCGTGGCAGTGGAGCTGCGGTGAGAGATTGTGGCGGAGGAGCGGCGAGAGATTGTGGCGGAGGAGCGGCGAGAGATTGTGGTGGAGGAGCGGTGAGAGATTGTGGCGGAGGAGCGGTGAGGGATCGTGGCGGAGGAGCGGTGAGAGATTGTGGCGGAGGAGCGGTGAGAGGTTGTGGCGGAGGAGTGGCGAGAGATTGTGGCGGAGGAGCGGTGAGAGATCGTGGCGGAGGAGCGGTGAGAGATTGTGGCGGAGGAGCGGTGAGGGATCGTGGCGGAGGAGCGGTGAGAGATTGTGGCGGAGGAGCGGTGAGGGATCGTGGCGGAGGAGTGGCGAGAGATTGTGGCGGAGGAGCGGCGAGAGGTTGTGGCGGAGGAGCGGCGAGAGGTTGTGGTGGAGGAGCGGCGAGAGGTTGTGGCGGAGGAGCGGTGAGAGATTGTGGCGGAGGAGCGGCGAGAGATTGTGGCGGAGGAGCGGTGAGAGATTGTGGCGGAGGAGCGGTGAGAGATTGTGGCGGAGGAGCGGTGAGGGATCGTGGCGGAGGAGCGGTGAGAGATTGTGGCGGAGGAGCGGTGAGAGATTGTGGCGGAGGAGCGGCGAGTGATCGTGGCGGAGGAGCGGTGAGAGATCGTGGCGGAGGAGCGGCGAGAGGTTGTGGCGGAGGAGCGGTGAGAGATTGTGGCGGAGGAGCGGTGAGTGATCGTGGCGGAGGAGCGGCGGCGAGAGGTTGTGGCGGAGGAGTGGTGAGAGATCGTGGCGGAGGAGCGTTGAAAGATTGTGGCGGAGGAGTGGCGAGAGATTGTGGCGGAGGAGCGGTGAGAGATCGAGGCGGAGGAGCGGCGGCGAGAGATTGTGATGGAGGAGCGGCGGTGATAGGTTGTGGCGGAGGAGCGGCGGTGAGAGATTGTGGCGGAGGAGTGGTGAGAGATCGTGGCGGAGGAGCGGTGAGAGATTGTGGCGGAGGAGAGGCGAGAGATTGTGATGGAGGAGCGGGAGAGATTGTGGCGGAGGAGCGGCGAGAGATTGTGGCGGAGGAGCGGCGGCGAGAGGTTGTGGCGGAGGAGCGGCGGTGAGAGATTGTGGCGGAGGAGCGGCGGTGAGAGATTGTGGCGGAGGAGCGGCGGCGAGAGGTTGTGGCGGAGGAGCGGTGAGAGATTGTGGCGGAGGAGCGGCGGTGAGAGGTTGTGGCGGAGGAGCGGCGGTGAGAGGTTGTGGCGGAGGAGCGGTGAGAGATTGTGGCGGAGGAGCGGCGAGAGATTGTGGCGGAGGAGCGGTGAGAGATTGTGGCGGAGGAGCGGCGGTGAGAGATTGTGGCGGAGGAGCGGCGGTGATAGGTTGTGGCGGAGGAGCGGCGGTGAGAGATTGTGGCGGAGGAGTGGTGAGAGATCGTGGCGGAGGAGCGGCGGTGAGAGATTGTGGCGGAGGAGAGGCGAGAGATTGTGATGGAGGAGCGGGAGAGATTGTGGCGGAGGAGCGGCGAGAGATTGTGGCGGAGGAGCGGCGGCGAGAGGTTGTGGCGGAGGAGCGGCGGTGAGAGATTGTGGCGGAGGAGCGGCGGTGAGAGATTGTGGTGGAGGAGCGGCGGCGAGAGGTTGTGGCGGAGGAGCGGTGAGAGATTGTGGCGGAGGAGCGGCGGTGAGAGATTGTGGCGGAGGAGCGGCGGTGAGAGGTTGTGGCGGAGGAGCGGTGAGAGATTGTGGCGGAGGAGCGGCGAGAGATTGTGGCGGAGGAGCGGTGAGAGATTGTGGCGGAGGAGCGGCGGTGAGAGATTGTGGCGGAGGAGCGGTGAGAGATTGTGGCGGAGGAGCGGCGAGAGATCGTGGCGGAGGAGCGGCGAGAGATTGTGGCGGAGGAGCGGCGTTGAGAGATTGTGATGGAGGAGCGGTGAGAGATTGTGGCGGAGGAGCGGCGGTGAGAGATTGTGGCGGAGGAGCGGCGGTGAGAGATTGTGGCGGAGGAGCGGCGGCGAGAGGTTGTGGCGGAGGAGCGGTGAGAGATTGTGGCGGAGGAGCGGCGGTGAGAGATTGTGGCGGAGGAGCGGCGGTGAGAGGTTGTGGCGGAGGAGCGGTGAGAGATTGTGGCGGAGGAGCGGCGAGAGATTGTGGCGGAGGAGCGGTGAGAGATTGTGGCGGAGGAGCGGTGGTGAGAGATTGTGGCGGAGGAGCGGTGAGAGATCGTGGCGGAGGAGCGGTGAGTGATCGTGGCGGAGGAGCGGTGAGAGATTGTGGCGGAGGAGCGGTGAGAGATTGTGGCGGAGGAGCGGTGAGAGGTTGTGGCGGACGAGCGGTGAGAGATTGTGGCGGAGGAGTGGCGAGAGATTGTGGCGGAGGAGCGGTGAGAGATCATGGCGGAGGAGTGGCGAGAGATCGTGGCGGAGGAGTGGCGAGAGGTCGTGGCGGAGGAGTGGCGAGAGATCGTGGCGGAGGAGTGGCGAGAGATCGTGGCGGAGGAGTGGCGAGAGGTTGTGGCGGAGGAGCGGTGAGAGATTGTGGCGGAGGAGTGGCGAGAGATTGTGGCGGAGGAGCGGCGAGAGATCGTGGCGGAGGAGTGGCGAGAGGTTGTGGCGGAGGAGCGGTGAGAGATTGTGGCGGAGGAGTGGCGAGAGATTGTGGCGGAGGAGCGGCGAGAGATTGTGGCGGAGGAGCGGTGAGAGATTGTGGCGGAGGAGCGGCGGTGAGAGATTATGGCGGAGGAGCGGTGAGAGGTTGTGGCGGAGGAGCGGCGAGAGATTGTGGCGGAGGAGTGGCGAGAGGTTGTGGCGGTGGAGCGGCGGTGAGAGATTGTGGCGGAGGAGCGGCGGCGAGAGGTTGTGGCGGAGGAGTGGTGAGAGATCGTGGCGGAGGAGCGTTGAAAGATTGTGGCGGAGGAGTGGCGAGAGATTGTGGCGGAGGAGCGGTGAGAGATCGAGGCGGAGGAGCGGCGGCGAGAAATTGTGATGGAGGAGCGGCGGTGATAGGTTGTGGCGGAGGAGCGGCGGTGAGAGATTGTGGCGGAGGAGTGGTGAGAGATCGTGGCGGAGGAGCGGTGAGAGATTGTGGCGGAGGAGTGGCGAGAGATTGTGATGGAGGAGCGGTGAGAGATTGTGGCAGAGGAGCGGCGAGAGATCGTGGCGGAGGAGCGGCGAGAGATTGTGGCGGAGGAGCGGCGGTGAGAGATTGTGATGGAGGAGCGGTGAGAGATTGTGGCGGAGGAGCGGCGGTGAGAGATTGTGGCGGAGGAGCGGCGGTGAGAGATTGTGGCGGAGGAGCGGCGGCGAGAGGTTGTGGCGGAGGAGCGGTGAGAGATTGTGGCGGAGGAGCGGCGGTGAGAGATTGTGGCGGAGGAGCGGCGGTGAGAGGTTGTGGCGGAGGAGCGGTGAGAGATTGTGGCGGAGGAGCGGCGAGAGATTGTGGCGGAGGAGCGGTGAGAGATTGTGGCGGAGGAGCGGCGGTGAGAGATTGATGCGGAGGAGCGGTGAGAGATTGTGGCGGAGGAGCGGTGAGGGATCGTGGCGGAGGAGTGGTGAGAGATTGTGGCGGAGGAGCAGTGAGAGATTGTGGCGGAGGAGCGGTGAGAGATTGTGGCGGAGGAGCGGTGAGGGATCGTGGCGGAGGAGCGGTGAGAGATTCTGGCGGAGGAGCGGTGAGAGATTGTGGCGGAGGAGCGGTGAGAGCTTGTGGAGGAGGAGCGGTGAGGGATCGTGTCGGAGGAGCGGTGAGAGATTGTGGCGGAGGAGCGGCGAGAGATTGTGGCGGAGGAGTGGCGAGAGGTTGTGGCGGAGGAGCGGCGAGAGATTGTGGCGGAGGAGTGGCGAGAGGTTGTGGCGGAGGAGCGGCGGTGAGAGATTGTGGCGGAGGAGCGGCGGCGAGAGGTTGTGGCGGAGGAGTGGTGAGAGATCGTGGCGGAGGAGTGGCGAGAGATTGTGGCGGAGGAGCGGTGAGAGATCGAGGCGGAGGAGCGGCGGCGAGAGATTGTGATGGAGGAGCGGCGGTGATAGGTTGTGGCGGAGGAGCGGCGGTGAGAGATTGTGGCGGAGGAGTGGTGAGAGATCGTGGCGGAGGAGCGGTGAGAGATTGTGGCGGAGGAGAGGCGAGAGATTGTGATGGAGGAGCGGGAGAGATTGTGGCGGAGGAGCGGCGAGAGATTGTGGCGGAGGAGCGGCGGCGAGAGGTTGTGGCGGAGGAGCGGCGGTGAGAGATTGTGGCGGAGGAGCGGCGGTGAGAGATTGTGGCGGAGGAGCGGCGGCGAGAGGTTGTGGCGGAGGAGCGGTGAGAGATTGTGGCGGAGGAGCGGCGAGAGATTGTGGCGGAGGAGCGGTGAGAGATTGTGGCGGAGGAGCGGCGGTGAGAGATTGTGGCGGAGGAGCGGCGGTGATAGGTTGTGGCGGAGGAGCGGCGGTGAGAGATTGTGGCGGAGGAGTGGTGAGAGATCGTGGCGGAGGAGCGGTGAGAGATTGTGGCGGAGGAGAGGCGAGAGATTGTGATGGAGGAGCGGGAGAGATTGTGGCGGAGGAGCGGCGAGAGATTGTGGCGGAGGAGCGGCGGCGAGAGGTTGTGGCGGAGGAGCGGCGGTGAGAGATTGTGGCGGAGGAGCGGCGGTGAGAGATTGTGGCGGAGGAGCGGCGGCGAGAGGTTGTGGCGGAGGAGCGGTGAGAGATTGTGGCGGAGGAGCGGCGGTGAGAGATTGTGGCGGAGGAGCGGCGGTGAGAGGTTGTGGCGGAGGAGCGGTGAGAGATTGTGGCGGAGGAGCGGCGAGAGATTGTGGCGGAGGAGCGGTGAGAGATTGTGGCGGAGGAGCGGCGGTGAGAGATTGTGGCGGAGGAGCGGTGAGAGATTGTGGCGGAGGAGCGGCGAGAGATCGTGGCGGAGGAGCGGCGAGAGATTGTGGCGGAGGAGCGGCGGTGAGAGATTGTGATGGAGGAGCGGTGAGAGATTGTGGCGGAGGAGCGGCGGTGAGAGATTGTGGCGGAGGAGCGGTGGTGAGAGATTGTGGCGGAGGAGCGGCGGCGAGAGGTTGTGGCGGAGGAGCGGTGAGAGATTGTGGCGGAGGAGCGGCGGTGAGAGATTGTGGCGGAGGAGCGGCGGTGAGAGGTTGTGGCGGAGGAGCGGTGAGAGATTGTGGCGGAGGAGCGGCGAGAGATTGTGGCGGAGGAGCGGTGAGAGATTGTGGCGGAGGAGCGGCGGTGAGAGATTGTGGCGGAGGAGCGGTGAGAGATTGTGGCGGAGGAGCGGTGAGTGATCGTGGCGGAGGAGCGGTGAGAGATTGTGGCGGAGGAGCGGTGAGAGATTGTGGCGGAGGAGCGGTGAGAGATTGTGGCGGAGGAGCGGTGAGAGATTGTGGCGGAGGAGCGGTGAGGGATCGTGGCGGAGGAGCGGTGAGAGATTGTGGCGGAGGAGCGGTGAGAGATTGTGGCGGAGGAACGGCGAGAGATTGTGGCGGAGGAGTGGCGAGAGATCGTGGCGGAGGAGTGGCGAGAGGTTGTGGCGGACGAGCGGTGAGAGATTGTGGCGGAAGAGTGGCGAGAGATCGTGGCGGAGGAGTGGTGAGAGATTGTGGCGGAGGAGTGGCGAGAGGTTGTGGCGGAGGAGCGGCGGTGAGAGATTGTGGCGGAGGAGCGGCGGCGAGAGGTTGTGGCGGAGGAGTGGTGAGAGATCGTGGCGGAGGAGCGTTGAAAGATTGTGGCGGAGGAGTGGCGAGAGATTGTGGCGGAGGAGCGGTGAGAGATCGAGGCGGAGGAGCGGCGGCGAGAGATTGTGATGGAGGAGCGGCGGTGATAGGTTGTGGCGGAGGAGCGGCGGTGAGAGATTGTGGCGGAGGAGTGGTGAGAGATCGTGGCGGAGGAGCGGTGAGAGATTGTGGCGGAGGAGTGGCGAGAGATTGTGATGGAGGAGCGGTGAGAGATTGTGGCAGAGGAGCGGCGAGAGATCGTGGCGGAGGAGCGGCGAGAGATTGTGGCGGAGGAGCGGCGGTGAGAGATTGTGATGGAGGAGCGGTGAGAGATTGTGGCGGAGGAGCGGCGGTGAGAGATTGTGGCGGAGGAGCGGCGGTGAGAGATTGTGGCGGAGGAGCGGCGGCGAGAGGTTGTGGCGGAGGAGCGGTGAGAGATTGTGGCGGAGGAGCGGCGGTGAGAGATTGTGGCGGAGGAGCGGCGGTGAGAGGTTGTGGGGGAGGAGCGGTGAGAGATTGTGGCGGAGGAGCGGCGGCGAGAGGTTGTGGCGGAGGAGCGGCGGTGAGAGATTGTGGCGGAGGAGCGGCGGTGAGAGATTGTGGCGGAGGAGTGGTGAGAGATCGTGGCGGAGGAGCGGTGAGAGATTGTGGCGGAGGAGTGGCGAGAGATTGTGATGGAGGAGCGGTGAGAGATTGTGGCAGAGGAGCGGCGAGAGATCGTGGCGGAGGAGCGGCGAGAGATTGTGGCGGAGGAGCGGCGGTGAGAGATTGTGATGGAGGAGCGGTGAGAGATTGTGGCGGAGGAGCGGCGGTGAGAGATTGTGGCGGAGGAGCGGCGGTGCGAGATTGTGGCGGAGGAGCGGCGGCGAGAGGTTGTGGCGGAGGAGCGGTGAGAGATTGTGGCGGAGGAGCGGCGGTGAGAGATTGTGGCGGAGGAGCGGCGGTGAGAGGTTGTGGCGGAGGAGCGGTGAGAGATTGTGGCGGAGGAGCGGCGAGAGATTGTGGCGGAGGAGCGGTGAGAGATTGTGGCGGAGGAGCGGCGGTGAGAGATTGTGGCGGAGGAGCGGTGAGAGATTGTGGCGGAGGAGCGGTGAGGGATCGTGGCGGAGGAGTGGTGAGAGATTGTGGCGGAGGAGCAGTGAGAGATTGTGGCGGAGGAGCGGTGAGAGATTGTGGCGGAGGAGCGGTGAGGGATCGTGGCGGAGGAGCGGTGAGAGATTCTGGCGGAGGAGCGGTGAGAGATTGTGGCGGAGGAGCGGTGAGAGCTTGTGGAGGAGGAGCGGTGAGGGATCGTGGCGGAGGAGCGGTGAGAGATTGTGGCGGAGGAGCGGCGAGAGATTGTGGCGGAGGAGTGGCGAGAGGTTGTGGCGGAGGAGCGGCGAGAGATTGTGGCGGAGGAGTGGCGAGAGGTTGTGGCGGAGGAGCGGCGGTGAGAGATTGTGGCGGAGGAGTGGTGAGAGATCGTGGCGGAGGAGCGTTGAAAGATTGTGGCGGAGGAGTGGCGAGAGATTGTGGCGGAGGAGCGGTGAGAGATCGAGGCGGAGGAGCGGCGGCGAGAGATTGTGATGGAGGAGCGGCGGTGATAGGTTGTGGCGGAGGAGCGGCGGTGAGAGATTGTGGCGGAGGAGTGGTGAGAGATCGTGGCGGAGGAGCGGTGAGAGATTGTGGCGGAGGAGAGGCGAGAGATTGTGATGGAGGAGCGGGAGAGATTGTGGCGGAGGAGCGGCGAGAGATTGTGGCGGAGGAGCGGCGGCGAGAGGTTGTGGCGGAGGAGCGGCGGTGAGAGATTGTGGCGGAGGAGCGGCGGTGAGAGATTGTGGCGGAGGAGCGGCGGCGAGAGGTTGTGGCGGAGGAGCGGTGAGAGATTGTGGCGGAGGAGCGGCGGTGAGAGATTGTGGCGGAGGAGCGGCGGTGAGAGGTTGTGGCGGAGGAGCGGTGAGAGATTGTGGCGGAGGAGCGGCGAGAGATTGTGGCGGAGGAGCGGTGAGAGATTGTGGCGGAGGAGCGGCGGTGAGAGATTGTGGCGGAGGAGCGGCGGTGATAGGTTGTGGCGGAGGAGCGGCGGTGAGAGATTGTGGCGGAGGAGTGGTGAGAGATCGTGGCGGAGGAGCGGTGAGAGATTGTGGCGGAGGAGAGGCGAGAGATTGTGATGGAGGAGCGGGAGAGATTGTGGCGGAGGAGCGGCGAGAGATTGTGGCGGAGGAGCGGCGGCGAGAGGTTGTGGCGGAGGAGCGGCGGTGAGAGATTGTGGCGGAGGAGCGGCGGTGAGAGATTGTGGCGGAGGAGCGGCGGCGAGAGGTTGTGGCGGAGGAGCGGTGAGAGATTGTGGCGGAGGAGCGGCGGTGAGAGATTGTGGCGGAGGAGCGGCGGTGAGAGGTTGTGGCGGAGGAGCGGTGAGAGATTGTGGCGGAGGAGCGGCGAGAGATTGTGGCAGAGGAGCGGTGAGAGATTGTGGCGGAGGAGCGGCGGTGAGAGATTGTGGCGGAGGAGTGGTGAGAGATTGTGGCGGAGGAGCGGCGAGAGATCGTGGCGGAGGAGCGGCGAGAGATTGTGGCGGAGGAGCGGCGGTGAGAGATTGTGATGGAGGAGCGGTGAGAGATTGTGGCGGAGGAGCGGCGGTGAGAGATTGTGGCGGAGGAGCGGTGGTGAGAGATTGTGGCGGAGGAGCGGCGGCGAGAGGTTGTGGCGGAGGAGCGGTGAGAGATTGTGGCGGAGGAGCGGCGATGAGAGATTGTGGCGGAGGAGCGGCGGTGAGAGGTTGTGGCGGAGGAGCGGTGAGAGATTGTGGCGGAGGAGCGGCGAGAGATTGTGGCGGAGGAGCGGTGAGAGATTGTGGCGGAGGAGCGGCGGTGAGAGATTGTGGCGGAGGAGCGGTGAGAGATTGTGGCGGAGGAGCGGTGAGTGATCGTGGCGGAGGAGCGGTGAGAGATTGTGGCGGAGGAGCGGTGAGAGATTGTGGCGGAGGAGCGGTGAGAGATCGTGGCGGAGGAGCGGTGAGAGATCGTGGCGGAGGAGTGGCGAGAGGTTGTGGCGGACGAGCGGTGAGAGATTGTGGCGGAAGAGTGGCGAGAGATCGTGGCGGAGGAGTGGTGAGAGATTGTGGCGGAGGAGTGGCGAGAGGTTGTGGCGGAGGAGCGGCGGTGAGAGATTGTGGCGGAGGAGCGGCGGCGAGAGGTTGTGGCGGAGGAGTGGTGAGAGATCGTGGCGGAGGAGCGTTGAAAGATTGTGGCGGAGGAGTGGCGAGAGATTGTGGCGGAGGAGCGGTGAGAGATCGAGGCGGAGGAGCGGCGGCGAGAGATTGTGATGGAGGAGCGGCGGTGATAGGTTGTGGCGGAGGAGCGGCGGTGAGAGATTGTGGCGGAGGAGTGGTGAGAGATCGTGGCGGAGGAGCGGTGAGAGATTGTGGCGGAGGAGTGGCGAGAGATTGTGATGGAGGAGCGGTGAGAGATTGTGGCAGAGGAGCGGCGAGAGATCGTGGCGGAGGAGCGGCGAGAGATTGTGGCGGAGGAGCGGCGGTGAGAGATTGTGATGGAGGAGCGGTGAGAGATTGTGGCGGAGGAGCGGCGGTGAGAGATTGTGGCGGAGGAGCGGCGGTGAGAGATTGTGGCGGAGGAGCGGCGGCGAGAGGTTGTGGCGGAGGAGCGGTGAGAGATTGTGGCGGAGGAGCGGCGGTGAGAGATTGTGGCGGAGGAGCGGCGGTGAGAGGTTGTGGCGGAGGAGCGGTGAGAGATTGTGGCGGAGGAGCGGCGAGAGATTGTGGCGGAGGAGCGGTGAGAGATTGTGGCGGAGGAGCGGCGGTGAGAGATTGTGGCGGAGGAGCGGTGAGAGATTGTGGCGGAGGAGCGGTGAGGGATCGTGGCGGAGGAGCGGTGAGAGATCGTGGCGGAGGAGCAGTGAGAGATTGTGGCGGAGGAGCGGTGAGAGATTGTGGCGGAGGAGCGGTGAGGGATCGTGGCGGAGGAGCGGTGAGAGATTCTGGCGGAGGAGCGGTGAGAGATTGTGGCGGAGGAGCGGTGAGAGATCGTGGCGGAGGAGCGGTGAGGGATCGTGGCGGAGGAGCGGTGAGAGATTGTGGCGGAGGAGCGGTGAGAGATTGTGGCGGAGGAGCGGCGAGAGATTGTGGCGGAGGAGCGGCGAGAGGTTGTGGCGGAGGAGCGGTGAGAGATAGTGGCGGAGGAGCGGTGAGAGATCGTGGCGGAGGAGCGGTGAGAGATCGTGGCGGAGGAGTGGCGAGAGATTGTGGCGGAGGAGCGGTGAGAGATCGAGGCGGAGGAGCGGCGGCGAGAGATTGTGATGGAGGAGCGGCGGTGATAGGTTGTGGCGGAGGAGCGGCGGTGAGAGATTGTGGCGGAGAAGTGGTGAGAGATCGTGGCGGAGGAGCGGTGAGAGATTGTGGCGGAGGAGAGGCGAGAGATTGTGATGGAGGAGCGGGAGAGATTGTGGCGGAGGAGCGGCGAGAGATTGTGGCGGAGGAGCGGCGGCGAGAGGTTGTGGCGGAGGAGCGGCGGTGAGAGATTGTGGCGGAGGAGCGGCGGTGAGAGATTGTGGCGGAGGAGCGGCGGCGAGAGGTTGTGGCGGAGGAGCGGTGAGAGATTGTGGCGGAGGAGCGGCGGTGAGAGATTGTGGCGGAGGAGCGGCGGTGAGAGGTTGTGGCGGAGGAGCGGTGAAAGATTGTGGCGGAGGAGCGGCGAGAGATTGTGGCGGAGGAGCGGTGAGAGATTGTGGCGGAGGAGCGGCGGTGAGAGATTGTGGCGGAGGAGCGGCGGTGATAGGTTGTGGCGGAGGAGCGGCGGTGAGAGATTGTGGCGGAGGAGTGGTGAGAGATCGTGGCGGAGGAGCGGTGAGAGATTGTGGCGGAGGAGAGGCGAGAGATTGTGATGGAGGAGCGGGAGAGATTGTGGCGGAGGAGCGGCGAGAGATTGTGGCGGAGGAGCGGCGGCGAGAGGTTGTGGCGGAGGAGCGGCGGTGAGAGATTGTGGCGGAGGAGCGGCGGTGAGAGATTGTGGCGGAGGAGCGGCGGCGAGAGGTTGTGGCGGAGGAGCGGTGAGAGATTGTGGCGGAGGAGCGGCGGTGAGAGATTGTGGCGGAGGAGCGGCGGTGAGAGGTTGTGGCGGAGGAGCGGTGAGAGATTGTGGCGGAGGAGCGGCGAGAGATTGTGGCGGAGGAGCGGTGAGAGATTGTGGCGGAGGAGCGGCGGTGAGAGATTGTGGCGGAGGAGCGGTGAGAGATTGTGGCGGAGGAGCGGCGAGAGGTTGTGGCGGAGGAGCGGCGAGAGATTGTGGCGGAGGAGCGGCGGTGAGAGATTGTGATGGAGGAGCGGTGAGAGATTGTGGCGGAGGAGCGGCGGTGAGAGATTGTGGCGGAGGAGCGGTGGTGAGAGATTGTGGCGGAGGAGCGGCGGCGAGAGGTTGTGGCGGAGGAGCGGTGAGAGATTGTGGCGGAGGAGCGGCGGTGAGAGATTGTGGCGGAGGAGCGGCGGTGAGAGGTTGTAGCGGAGGAGCGGTGAGAGATTGTGGCGGAGGAGCGGTGAGAGATTGTGGCGGAGGAGCGGTGAGAGATTGTGGCGGAGGAGCGGCGGTGAGAGATTGTGGCGGAGGAGCGGTGAGAGATTGTGGCGGAGGAGCGGTGAGTGATCGTGGCGGAGGAGCGGTGAGAGATTGTGGCGGAGGAGCGGTGAGAGATTGTGGCGGAGGAGCGGTGAGAGATTGTGGCGGAGGAGCGGTGAGAGATTGTGGCGGAGGAGCGGTGAGGGATCGTGGCGGAGGAGCGGTGAGAGATTGTGGCGGAGGAGCGGTGAGAGATTGTGGCGGAGGAGCGGTGAGAGATTGTGGCGGAGGAGCGGTGAGGGATCGTGGCGGAGGAGCGGTGAGAGATTGTGGCGGAGGAGCGGTGAGAGATTGTGGCGGAGGAGCGGCGAGAGATTGTGGCGGAGGAGTGGCGAGAGATCGTGGCGGAGGAGTGGCGAGAGGTTGTGGCGGACGAGCGGTGAGAGATTGTGGCGGAGGAGTGGCGAGAGATCGTGGCGTAGGAGTGGTGAGAGATTGTGGCGGAGGAGTGGCGAGAGGTTGTGGCGGAGGAGCGGCGAGAGATTGTGGCGGAGGAGTGGCGAGAGATCGTGGCGGAGGAGTGGCGAGAGGTTGTGGCGGACGAGCGGTGAGAGATTGTGGCGGAGGAGTGGCGAGAGATCGTGGCGGAGGAGTGGTGAGAGATTGTGGCGGAGGAGTGGCGAGAGGTTGTGGCGGAGGAGCGGCGGTGAGAGATTGTGGCGGAGGAGCGGCGGCGAGAGGTTGTGGCGGAGGAGTGGTGAGAGATCGTGGTGGAGGAGCGTTGAAAGATTGTGGCGGAGGAGTGGCGAGAGATTGTGGCGGAGGAGCGGTGAGAGATCGAGGCGGAGGAGCGGCGGCGAGAGATTGTGATGGAGGAGCGGCGTTGATAGGTTGTGGCAGAGGAGCGGCGGTGAGAGATTGTGGCGGAGGAGTGGTGAGAGATCGTGGCGGAGGAGCGGTGAGAGATTGTGGCGGAGGAGTGGCGAGAGATTGTGATGGAGGAGCGGTGAGAGATTGTGGCAGAGGAGCGGCGAGAGATCGTGGCGGAGGAGCGGCGAGAGATTGTGGCGGAGGAGCGGCGGTGAGAGATTGTGATGGAGGAGCGGTGAGAGATTGTGGCGGAGGAGCGGCGGTGAGAGATTGTGGCGGAGGAGCGGCGGTGAGAGATTGTGGCGGAGGAGCGGCGGCGAGAGGTTGTGGCGGAGGAGCGGTGAGAGATTGTGGCGGAGGAGCGGCGGTGAGAGATTGTGGCGGAGGAGCGGCGGTGAGAGGTTGTGGCGGAGGAGCGGTGAGAGATTGTGGCGGAGGAGCGGCGAGAGATTGTGGCGGAGGAGCGGTGAGAGATTGTGGCAGAGGAGCGGCGGTGAGAGATTGTGGCGGAGGAGCGGTGAGAGATTGTGGCGGAGGAGCGGTGAGGGATCGTGGCGGAGGAGCGGTGAGAGATCGTGGCGGAGGAGCAGTGAGAGATTGTGGCGGAGGAGCGGTGAGAGATTGTGGCGGAGGAGCGGTGAGGGATCGTGGCGGAGGAGCGGTGAGAGATTCTGGCGGAGGAGCGGTGAGAGATCGTGGCGGAGGAGCGGTGAGAGATCGTGGCGGAGGAGCGGTGAGGGATCGTGGCGGAGGAGCGGTGAGAGATTGTGGCGGAGGAGCGGCGAGAGATTGTGGCGGAGGAGCGGCGAGAGGTTGTGGCGGAGGAGCGGTGAGAGATAGTGGCGGAGGAGCGGTGAGAGATCGTGGCGGAGGAGCGGCGAGAGATCGTGGCGGAGGAGCGGCGAGAGATCGTGGCGGAGGAGCGGCGAGAGATCGTGGCGGAGGAGCGGCGAGAGATCGTGGCGGAGGAGCGGCGAGAGATCGTGGCGGAGGAGCGGCGAGAGATCGTGGCGGAGGAGCGGCGAGAGGTTGTGGCGGAGGAGCGGCGAGAGATTGTGGCGGAGGAGTGGCGAGAGGTTGTGGCGGAGGAGCGGCGGTGAGAGATTGTGGCGGAGGAGCGGCGGCGAGAGGTTGTGGCGGAGGAGTGGTGAGAGATCGTGGCGGAAGAGCGTTGAAAGATTGTGGCGGAGGAGTGGCGAGAGATTGTGATGGAGGAGCGGTGAGAGATTGTGATGGAGGAGCGGTGAGAGATTGTGATGGAGGAGCGGTGAGAGATTGTGGCGGAGGTGTGGCGAGAGATTGTGATGGAGGAGCGGTGAGAGATTGTGGCGGAGGAGCGGCGAGAGATCGTGGCGGAGGAGCGGCGAGAGATTGTGGCGGAGGAGCGGTGAGAGATTGTGGCGGAGGAGCGGCGGCGAGAGGTTGTGGCGGAGGAGCGGTGAGAGATTGTGGCGGAGGAGCGGCGGTGAGAGATTGTGATGGAGGAGCGGTGAGAGATTGTGGCGGAGGAGCGGCGGTGAGAGATTGTGGCGGAGGAGCGGCGGCGAGAGGTTGTGGCGGAGGAGCGGTGAGAGATTGTGGCGGAGGAGCGGCGGCGAGAGGTTGTGGCGGAGGAGCGGCGAGAGATCGTGGCGGAGGAGCGTTGAAAGATTGTGGCGGAGGAGCGGCGGTGAGAGATTGTGGCGGAGGAGCGGCGGCGAGAGATTGTGGCGGAGGAGCGGCGATGAGAGATTGTGGCGGAGGAGCGGCGGTGAGAGGTTGTGGCGGAGGAGCGGCGGCGAGAGGTTGTGGCGGAGGAGCGGCGAGAGATCGTGGCGGAAGAGCGGCGGTGAGAGGTTGTGGCGGAGGAGCGGTGGTGAGAGATTGTGGCGGAGGAGCGGCGGTGAGAGATTGTGGCGGAGGAGCGGTGAGAGATTGTGGCGGAGGAGCGGCGGTGAGAGATTGTGGCGGAGGAGCGGCGGTGAGAGATCGTGGCGGAGGAGCGGCGGTGAGAGGTTGTGGCGGAGGAGCGGCGGTGAGAGATTGTGGCGGAGGAGCGGCGGTGAGAGATTGTGGCGGAGGAGCGGCGGTGAGAGATTGTGGCGGAGGAGCGGCGGCGAGAGGTTGTGGCGGAGGAGCGGCGAGAGATCGTGGTGGAGGAGCGGCGGTGAGAGGTTGTGGCGGAGGAGCGGTGGCGAGAGGTTGTGGCGGAGGAGCGGCGGTGAGAGATTGTGGCGGAGGAGCGGCGAGAGATTGTGGCGGAGGAGCGGCGGTGAGAGATTGTGGCGGAGGAGCGGTGTTGAGAGATTGTGGCGGAGGAGCGGTGGTGAGAGATTGTGGCGGAGGAGCGGCGGCGAGAGGTTGTGGCGGAGGAGCGGCGAGAGATCGTGGCGGAGGAGCGGCGGTGAGAGGTTGTGGCGGAGGAGCGGCGGCGAGAGATCGTGGCGGAGGAGCGGTGAGAGATTGTGGCGGAGGAGCGGCGAGAGATTGTGGCGGAGGAGCGGCGGCGAGAGGTCATGGCGGAGGAGCGGCGAGAGATCGTGGCGGAGGAGCGGCGAGAGATCGTGGCGGAGGAGCGGCGAGAGATCGTGGCGGTGGAGCGGCGAGAGATCGTGGCGGAGGAGCGGCGGTGAGAGTTCGTGGCGGAGGAGCGGCGGTGAGAGATTGTGGCGGAGGAGCGGCGGTGAGAGATTGTGGCGGAGGAGCGGCGGTGAGAGGTTGTGGCGGAGGAGCGGCGGTGAGAGATTGTGGCGGAGGAGCGGCGGCGAGAGGTTGTGGCGGAGGAGTGGTGAGAGATCGTGGTGGAGGAGCGTTGAAAGATTGTGGCGGAGGAGTGGCGAGAGATTGTGGCGGAGGAGCGGTGAGAGATCGAGGCGGAGGAGCGGCGGCGAGAGATTGTGATGGAGGAGCGGCGTTGATAGGTTGTGGCAGAGGAGCGGCGGTGAGAGATTGTGGCGGAGGAGTGGTGAGAGATCGTGGCGGAGGAGCGGTGAGAGATTGTGGCGGAGGAGTGGCGAGAGATTGTGATGGAGGAGCGGTGAGAGATTGTGGCAGAGGAGCGGCGAGAGATCGTGGCGGAGGAGCGGCGAGAGATTGTGGCGGAGGAGCGGCGGTGAGAGATTGTGATGGAGGAGCGGTGAGAGATTGTGGCGGAGGAGCGGCGGTGAGAGATTGTGGCGGAGGAGCGGCGGTGAGAGATTGTGGCGGAGGAGCGGCGGCGAGAGGTTGTGGCGGAGGAGCGGTGAGAGATTGTGGCGGAGGAGCGGCGGTGAGAGATTGTGGCGGAGGAGCGGCGGTGAGAGGTTGTGGCGGAGGAGCGGTGAGAGATTGTGGCGGAGGAGCGGCGAGAGATTGTGGCGGAGGAGCGGTGAGAGATTGTGGCAGAGGAGCGGCGGTGAGAGATTGTGGCGGAGGAGCGGTGAGAGATTGTGGCGGAGGAGCGGTGAGGGATCGTGGCGGAGGAGCGGTGAGAGATCGTGGCGGAGGAGCAGTGAGAGATTGTGGCGGAGGAGCGGTGAGAGATTGTGGCGGAGGAGCGGTGAGGGATCGTGGCGGAGGAGCGGTGAGAGATTCTGGCGGAGGAGCGGTGAGAGATCGTGGCGGAGGAGCGGTGAGAGATCGTGGCGGAGGAGCGGTGAGGGATCGTGGCGGAGGAGCGGTGAGAGATTGTGGCGGAGGAGCGGCGAGAGATTGTGGCGGAGGAGCGGCGAGAGGTTGTGGCGGAGGAGCGGTGAGAGATAGTGGCGGAGGAGCGGTGAGAGATCGTGGCGGAGGAGCGGCGAGAGATCGTGGCGGAGGAGCGGCGAGAGATCGTGGCGGAGGAGCGGCGAGAGATCGTGGCGGAGGAGCGGCGAGAGATCGTGGCGGAGGAGCGGCGAGAGATCGTGGCGGAGGAGCGGCGAGAGATCGTGGCGGAGGAGCGGCGAGAGGTTGTGGCGGAGGAGCGGCGAGAGATTGTGGCGGAGGAGTGGCGAGAGGTTGTGGCGGAGGAGCGGCGGTGAGAGATTGTGGCGGAGGAGCGGCGGCGAGAGGTTGTGGCGGAGGAGTGGTGAGAGATCGTGGCGGAAGAGCGTTGAAAGATTGTGGCGGAGGAGTGGCGAGAGATTGTGATGGAGGAGCGGTGAGAGATTGTGATGGAGGAGCGGTGAGAGATTGTGATGGAGGAGCGGCGGTGAGAGGTTGTGGCGGAGGAGCGGCGGTGAGAGATTGTGGCGGAGGAGTGGTGAGAGATCGTGGCGGAGGAGCGGTGAGAGATTGTGGCGGAGGTGTGGCGAGAGATTGTGATGGAGGAGCGGTGAGAGATTGTGGCGGAGGAGCGGCGAGAGATCGTGGCGGAGGAGCGGCGAGAGATTGTGGCGGAGGAGCGGTGAGAGATTGTGGCGGAGGAGCGGCGGCGAGAGGTTGTGGCGGAGGAGCGGTGAGAGATTGTGGCGGAGGAGCGGCGGTGAGAGATTGTGATGGAGGAGCGGTGAGAGATTGTGGCGGAGGAGCGGCGGTGAGAGATTGTGGCGGAGGAGCGGCGGCGAGAGGTTGTGGCGGAGGAGCGGTGAGAGATTGTGGCGGAGGAGCGGCGGCGAGAGGTTGTGGCGGAGGAGCGGCGAGAGATCGTGGCGGAGGAGCGTTGAAAGATTGTGGCGGAGGAGCGGCGGTGAGAGATTGTGGCGGAGGAGCGGCGGCGAGAGATTGTGGCGGAGGAGCGGCGATGAGAGATTGTGGCGGAGGAGCG
The DNA here is from genome assembly GCF_044704955.1 of Pristiophorus japonicus. Classification (NCBI taxonomy): domain Eukaryota; kingdom Metazoa; phylum Chordata; class Chondrichthyes; family Pristiophoridae; genus Pristiophorus; species Pristiophorus japonicus. The sequence goes on along the minus strand of NC_091979.1, from coordinate 22,579,939 downwards.
GCGGTGAGAGGTTGTGGCGGAGGAGCGGCGGCGAGAGGTTGTGGCGGAGGAGCGGCGAGAGATCGTGGCGGAAGAGCGGCGGTGAGAGGTTGTGGCGGAGGAGCGGTGGTGAGAGATTGTGGCGGAGGAGCGGCGGTGAGAGATTGTGGCGGAGGAGCGGTGAGAGATTGTGGCGGAGGAGCGGCGGTGAGAGATTGTGGCGGAGGAGCGGCGGTGAGAGATCGTGGCGGAGGAGCGGCGGTGAGAGGTTGTGGCGGAGGAGCGGCGGTGAGAGATTGTGGCGGAGGAGCGGCGGTGAGAGATTGTGGCGGAGGAGCGGCGGTGAGAGATTGTGGCGGAGGAGCGGCGGCGAGAGGTTGTGGCGGAGGAGCGGCGAGAGATCGTGGTGGAGGAGCGGCGGTGAGAGGTTGTGGCGGAGGAGCGGTGGCGAGAGGTTGTGGCGGAGGAGCGGCGGTGAGAGATTGTGGCGGAGGAGCGGCGAGAGATTGTGGCGGAGGAGCGGCGGTGAGAGATTGTGGCGGAGGAGCGGTGTTGAGAGATTGTGGCGGAGGAGCGGTGGTGAGAGATTGTGGCGGAGGAGCGGCGGCGAGAGGTTGTGGCGGAGGAGCGGCGAGAGATCGTGGCGGAGGAGCGGCGGTGAGAGGTTGTGGCGGAGGAGCGGCGGCGAGAGATCGTGGCGGAGGAGCGGTGAGAGATTGTGGCGGAGGAGCGGCGAGAGATTGTGGCGGAGGAGCGGCGGCGAGAGGTCATGGCGGAGGAGCGGCGAGAGATCGTGGCGGAGGAGCGGCGAGAGATCGTGGCGGAGGAGCGGCGAGAGATCGTGGCGGTGGAGCGGCGAGAGATCGTGGCGGAGGAGCGGCGGTGAGAGTTCGTGGCGGAGGAGCGGCGGTGAGAGATTGTGGCGGAGGAGCGGCGGTGAGAGATTGTGGCGGAGGAGCGGCGGTGAGAGGTTGTGGCGGAGGAGCGGCGGTGAGAGATCGTGGCGGAGGAGCGGCGGTGAGAGGTTGTGGCGGAGGAGCGGCGGTGAGAGGTTGTGGCGGAGGAGCGGCGGTGAGAGGTAGTGGCGGAGGAGCGGCGGTGAGAGATCGTGGCGGAGGAGCGGCGGTGAGAGGTTGTGGCGGAGGAGCGGCGGTGAGAGGTTGTGGCGGAGGAGCGGCGGTGAGAGATCGTGGCGGAGGAGCGGTGAGAGTTCGTGGCGGAGGAGCGGCGGTGAGAGATTGTGGCGGAGGAGCGGCGGTGAGAGATTGTGGCGGAGGAGCGGCGGTGAGAGGTTGTGGCGGAGGAGCGGCGGTGAGAGATTGTGGCGGAGGAGCGGTGAGAGATTGTGGCGGAGGAGCGGCGGTGAGAGATTGTGGCGGAGGAGCGGCGGTGAGAGATTGTGGTGGAGGAGCGGCGGTGAGAGATTGTGGCGGAGGAGCGGCGGCGAGAAGTTGTGGCGGAGGAGCGGCGAGAGATCGTGGCGGAGGAGCGGCGAGAGATCGTGGCGGAGGAGCGGCGAGAGATCGTGGCGGAGGAGCGGCGAGAGATCGTGGCGGAGGAGCGGCGAGAGATCGTGGCGGAGGAGCGGCGAGAGATCGTGGCTGAGGAGCGGCGAGAGATCGTGGCGGAGGAGCGGCGAGAGATCGTGTCGGAGGAGCGGTGAGAGATTGTGGCGGAGGAGTGGCGAGAGGTTGTGGCAGAGGAGCGGCGAGAGATTGTGGCGGAGGAGTGGCGAGAGGTTGTGGCGGAGGAGCGGCGGTGAGAGATTGTGGCGGAGGAGCGGCGGCGAGAGGTTGTGGCGGAGGAGTGGTGAGAGATCGTGGCGGAAGAGCGTTGAAAGATTGTGGCGGAGGAGTGGCGAGAGATTGTGATGGAGGAGCGGTGAGAGATTGTGGCGGAGGAGCGGCGAGAGATCGTGGCGGAGGAGCGGCGAGAGATCGTGGCGGAGGAGCGGCGAGAGATTGTGGCGGAGGAGCGGTGAGAGATTGTGGCGGAGGAGCGGCGGCGAGAGGTTGTGGCGGAGGAGCGGTGAGAGATTGTGGCGGAGGAGCGGCGGTGAGAGATTGTGACGGAGGAGCGGTGAGAGATTGTGGCGGAGGAGCGGCGGTGAGAGATTGTGGCGGAGGAGCGGCGGCGAGAGGTTGTGGCGGAGGAGCGGTGAGAGATTGTGGCGGAGGAGCGGCGGCGAGAGGTTGTGGCGGAGGAGCGGCGAGAGATCGTGGCGGAGGAGCGTTGAAAGATTGTGGCGGAGGAGCGGCGGTGAGAGGTTGTGGCGGAGGAGCGGCGGTGAGAGATCGTGGCGGAGGAGCGGCGGTGAGAGGTTGTGGCGGAGGAGCGGCGGTGAGAGGTTGTGGCGGAGGAGCGGCGGTGAGAGGTTGTGGCGGAGGAGCGGCGGTGAGAGATCGTGGCGGAGGAGCGGCGGTGAGAGGTTGTGGCGGAGGAGCGGCGGTGAGAGGTTGTGGCGGAGGAGCGGCGGTGAGAGATCGTGGCGGAGGAGCGGTGAGAGTTCGTGGCGGAGGAGCGGCGGTGAGAGATTGTGGCGGAGGAGCGGCGGTGAGAGATTGTGGCGGAGGAGCGGCGGTGAGAGGTTGTGGCGGAGGAGCGGCGGTGAGAGATTGTGGCGGAGGAGCGGTGAGAGATTGTGGCGGAGGAGCGGCGGTGAGAGACTGTGGAGGAGGAGCGGCGGTGAGAGATTGTGGTGGAGGAGCGGCGGTGAGAGATTGTGGCGGAGGAGCGGCGGCGAGATGTCGTGGCGGAGGAGCGGCGAGAGATCGTGGCGGAGGAGCGGCGAGAGATCGTGGCGGAGGAGCGGCGAGAGATCGTGGCGGAGGAGCGGCGAGAGATCGTGGCGGAGGAGCGGCGAGAGATCGTGGCGGAGGAGCGGCGAGAGATCGTGGCGGAGGAGCGGCGAGAGATCGTGGCGGAGGAGCGGCGAGAGATCGTGGCGGAGGAGCGGTGAGAGATTGTGGCGGAGGAGTGGCGAGAGGTTGTGGCGGAGGAGCGGCGAGAGATTGTGGCGGAGGAGTGGCGAGAGGTTGTGGCGGAGGAGCGGCGGTGAGAGATTGTGGCGGAGGAGCGGCGGCGAGAGGTTGTGGCGGAGGAGTGGTGAGAGATCGTGGCGGAAGAGCGTTGAAAGATTGTGGCGGAGGAGTGGCGAGAGATTGTGATGGAGGAGCGGTGAGAGATTGTGATGGAGGAGCGGTGAGAGATTGTGATGGAGGAGCGGCGGTGAGAGGTTGTGGCGGAGGAGCGGCGGTGAGAGATTGTGGCGGAGGAGTGGTGAGAGATCGTGGCGGAGGAGCGGTGAGAGATTGTGGCGGAGGAGTGGCGAGAGATTGTGATGGAGGAGCGGTGAGAGATTGTGGCGGAGGAGCGGCGAGAGATCGTGGCGGAGGAGCGGCGAGAGATTGTGGCGGAGGAGCGGTGAGAGATTGTGGCGGAGGAGCGGCGGCGAGAGGTTGTGGCGGAGGAGCGGTGAGAGATTGTGGCGGAGGAGCGGCGGTGAGAGATTGTGATGGAGGAGCGGTGAGAGATTGTGGCGGAGGAGCGGCGGTGAGAGATTGTGGCGGAGGAGCGGCGGCGAGAGGTTGTGGCGGAGGAGCGGTGAGAGATTGTGGCGGAGGAGCGGCGGCGAGAGGTTGTGGCGGAGGAGCGGCGAGAGATCGTGGCGGAGGAGCGTTGAAAGATTGTGGCGGAGGAGCGGCGGTGAGAGATTGTGGCGGAGGAGCGGCGGCGAGAGATTGTGGCGGAGGAGCGGCGATGAGAGATTGTGGCGGAGGAGCGGCGGTGAGAGATTGTGGCGGAGGAGCGGCGGCGAGAGGTTGTGGCGGAGGAGCGGCGAGAGATCGTGGCGGAAGAGCGGCGGTGAGAGGTTGTGGCGGAGGAGCGGTGGTGAGAGATTGTGGCGGAGGAGCGGTGAGAGATTGTGGCGGAGGAGCGGCGGTGAGAGATTGTGGCGGAGGAGCGGCGGTGAGAGATTGTGGCGGAGGAGCGGTGAGAGATTGTGGCGGAGGAGCGGCGGTGAGAGATTGTGGCGGAGGAGCAGCGGTGAGAGATCGTGGCGGAGGAGCGGCGGTGAGAGGTTGTGGCGGAGGAGCGGCGGTGAGAGATTGTGGCGGAGGAGCGGCGGTGAGAGATTGTGGCGGAGGAGCGGCGGTGAGAGATTGTGGCGGAGGAGCGGCGGCGAGAGGTTGTGGCGGAGGAGCGGCGAGAGATCGTGGCGGAGGAGCGGCGAGAGATTGTGGCGGAGGAGCGGTGAGAGATTGTGGCGGAGGAGCGGCGGCGAGAGGTTGTGGCGGAGGAGCGGTGAGAGATTGTGGCGGAGGAGCGGCGGTGAGAGATTGTGATGGAGGAGCGGTGAGAGATTGTGGCGGAGGAGCGGCGGTGAGAGATTGTGGCGGAGGAGCGGCGGCGAGAGGTTGTGGCGGAGGAGCGGTGAGAGATTGTGGCGGAGGAGCGGCGGCGAGAGGTTGTGGCGGAGGAGCGGCGAGAGATCGTGGCGGAGGAGCGTTGAAAGATTGTGGCGGAGGACCGGCGGTGAGAGGTTGTGGCGGAGGAGCGGCGGTGAGAGATCGTGGCGGAGGAGCGGCGGTGAGAGGTTGTGGCGGAGGAGCGGCGGTGAGAGGTTGTGGCGGAGGAGCGGCGGTGAGAGGTTGTGGCGGAGGAGCGGCGGTGAGAGATCGTGGCGGAGGAGCGGCGGTGAGAGGTTGTGGCGGAGGAGCGGCGGTGAGAGGTTGTGGCGGAGGAGCGGCGGTGAGAGATCGTGGCGGAGGAGCGGTGAGAGTTCGTGGCGGAGGAGCGGCGGTGAGAGATTGTGGCGGAGGAGCGGCGGTGAGAGATTGTGGCGGAGGAGCGGCGGTGAGAGGTTGTGGCGGAGGAGCGGCGGTGAGAGATTGTGGCGGAGGAGCGGTGAGAGATTGTGGCGGAGGAGCGGCGGTGAGAGATTGTGGAGGAGGAGCGGCGGTGAGAGATTGTGGTGGAGGAGCGGCGGTGAGAGATTGTGGCGGAGGAGCGGCGGCGAGATGTCGTGGCGGAGGAGCGGCGAGAGATCGTGGCGGAGGAGCGGTGAGAGATCGTGGCGGAGGAGCGGCGAGAGATCGTGGCGGAGGAGCGGTGAGAGATCGTGGCGGAGGAGCGGCGAGAGATCGTGGCGGAGGAGCGGCGAGAGATCGTGGCGGAGGAGCGGCGAGAGATCGTGGCGGAGGAGCGGTGAGAGATTGTGGCGGAGGAGTGGCGAGAGGTTGTGGCGGAGGAGCGGCGAGAGATTGTGGCGGAGGAGTGGCGAGAGGTTGTGGCGGAGGAGCGGCGGTGAGAGATTGTGGCGGAGGAGCGGCGGCGAGAGGTTGTGGCGGAGGAGTGGTGAGAGATCGTGGCGGAAGAGCGTTGAAAGATTGTGGCGGAGGAGTGGCGAGAGATTGTGATGGAGGAGCGGTGAGAGATTGTGATGGAGGAGCGGTGAGAGATTGTGATGGAGGAGCGGCGGTGAGAGGTTGTGGCTGAGGAGCGGCGGTGAGAGATTGTGGCGGAGGAGTGGTGAGAGATCGTGGCGGAGGAGCGGTGAGAGATTGTGGCGGAGGAGTGGCGAGAGATTGTGATGGAGGAGCGGTGAGAGATTGTGGCGGAGGAGCGGCGAGAGATCGTGGCGGAGGAGCGGCGAGAGATTGTGGCGGAGGAGCGGTGAGAGATTGTGGCGGAGGAGCGGCGGCGAGAGGTTGTGGCGGAGGAGCGGTGAGAGATTGTGGCGGAGGAGCGGCGGTGAGAGATTGTGATGGAGGAGCGGTGAGAGATTGTGGCGGAGGAGCGGCGGTGAGAGATTGTGGCGGAGGAGCGGCGGCGAGAGGTTGTGGCGGAGGAGCGGTGAGAGATTGTGGCGGAGGAGCGGCGGCGAGAGGTTGTGGCGGAGGAGCGGCGAGAGATCGTGGCGGAGGAGCGTTGAAAGATTGTGGCGGAGGAGCGGCGGTGAGAGATTGTGGCGGAGGAGCGGCGGCGAGAGATTGTGGCGGAGGAGCGGCGATGAGAGATTGTGGCGGAGGAGCGGCGGTGAGAGATTGTGGCGGAGGAGCGGCGGCGAGAGGTTGTGGCGGAGGAGCGGCGAGAGATCGTGGCGGAAGAGCGGCGGTGAGAGGTTGTGGCGGAGGAGCGGTGGTGAGAGATTGTGGCGGAGGAGCGGTGAGAGATTGTGGCGGAGGAGCGGCGGTGAGAGATTGTGGCGGAGGAGCGGCGGTGAGAGATTGTGGCGGAGGAGCGGTGAGAGATTGTGGCGGAGGAGCGGCGGTGAGAGATTGTGGCGGAGGAGCAGCGGTGAGAGATCGTGGCGGAGGAGCGGCGGTGAGAGGTTGTGGCGGAGGAGCGGCGGTGAGAGATTGTGGCGGAGGAGCGGCGGTGAGAGATTGTGGCGGAGGAGCGGCGGTGAGAGATTGTGGCGGAGGAGCGGCGGCGAGAGGTTGTGGCGGAGGAGCGGCGAGAGATCGTGGTGGAGGAGCGGCGGTGAGAGGTTGTGGCGGAGGAGCGGCGGCGAGAGGTTGTGGCGGAGGAGCGGCGGTGAGAGATTGTGGCGGAGGAGCGGCGAGAGATTGTGGCGGAGGAGCGGCGGTGAGAGATTGTGGCGGAGGAGCGGCGTTGAGAGATTGTGGCGGAGGAGCGGCGGTGAGAGATTGTGGCGGAGGAGCGGCGGCGAGCGGTTGTGGCGGAGGAGCGGCGAGAGATCGTGGCGGAGGAGCGGCGGTGAGAGGTTGTGGCGGAGGAGCGGCGGCGAGAGATCGTGGCGGAGGAGCGGTGAGAGATTGTGGCGGAGGAGCGGCGAGAGATTGTGGCGGAGGAGCGGCGGCGAGAGGTCGTGGCGGAGGAGCGGCGAGAGATCGTGGCGGAGGAGCGGCGAGAGATCGTGGCGGAGGAGCGGCGAGAGATCGTGGCGGAGGAGCGGCGAGAGATCGTGGCGGAGGAGCGGCGGTGAGAGTTCGTGGCGGAGGAGCGGCGGTGAGAGATTGTGGCGGAGGAGCGGCGGTGAGAGATTGTGGCGGAGGAGCGGCGGTGAGAGGTTGTGGCGGAGGAGCGGCGGTGAGAGATCGTGGCGGAGGAGCGGCGGTGAGAGGTTGTGGTGGAGGAGCGGCGGTGAGAGGTTGTGGCGGAGGTGCGGCGGTGAGAGGTTGTGGCGGAGGAGCGGCGGTGAGAGATCGTGGCGGAGGAGCGGCGGTGAGAGGTTGTGGCGGAGGAGCGGCGGTGAGAGGTTGTGGCGGAGGAGCGGCGGTGAGAGATCATGGCGGAGGAGCGGTGAGAGTTCGTGGCGGAGGAGCGGCGGTGAGAGATTGTGGCGGAGGAGCGGCGGTGAGAGATTTTGGCGGAGGAGCGGCGGTGAGAGGTTGTGGCGGAGGAGCGGCGGTGAGAGATTGTGGCGGAGGAGCGGTGAGAGATTGTGGCGGAGGAGCGGCGGTGAGAGATTGTGGCGGAGGAGCGGCGGTGAGAGATTGTGGTGGAGGAGCGGCGGTGAGAGATTGTGGCGGAGGAGCGGCGGTGAGAGGTTGTGGCGTAGGAGCGGCGAGAGATCGTGGCGGAGGAGCGGCGGTGAGAGGTTGTGGCGGAGGAGCGGTGGCGAGAGGTCGTGGCGGAGGAGCGGCGGTGAGAGATTGTGGCGGAGGAGCGGCGAGAGATTGTGGCGGAGGAGCGGCGGTGAGAGATTGTGGCGGAGGAGCGGCGTTGAGAGATTGTGGTGGAGGAGCGGCGGTGAGAGATTGTGGCGGAGGAGCGGCGGCGAGAGGTTGTGGCGGAGGAGCGGCGAGAGATCGTGGCGGAGGAGCGGCGGTGAGAGGTAGTGGCGGAGGAGCGGCGAGAGATCGTGGCGGAGGAGCGTCGAGAGATCGTGGCGGAGGAGCGGTGAGAGATTGTGGCGGAGGAGCGGCGAGAGATTGTGGCGGAGGAGCGGCGGTGAGAGATTGTGGCGGAGGAGCGGCGAGAGATCGTGGCGGAGGAGCGGTGAGAGATTGTGGCGGAGGAGCGGCGAGAGATTGTGGCGGAGGAGCGGCGAGAGATTGTGGCGGAGGAGCGGCGAGAGATTGTGGCGGAGGAGCGGCGGTGAGAGATTGTGGCGGAGGAGCGGCGGTGAGAGATTGTGGCGGAGGAGCGGCGAGAGGTTGTGGCGGAGGAGCGGCGAGAGATTGTGGCGGAGGAGCGGCGGTGAGAGATTGTGGCGGAGGAGCGGCGAGAGATTGTGGCGGAGGAGCGGCGGTGAGAGATTGTGGCGGAGGAGCGGCGGTGAGAGATTGTGGCGGAGGAGCGGCGAGAGGTTGTGGCGGAGGAGCGGCGGTGAGAGATTGTGGTGGAGGAGCGGCGGCGAGAGATTGTGGCGGAGGAGCGACGAGAGGTTGTGGCGGAGGAGCAGCGGTGAGAGATTGTGGCGGAGGAGCGGCGGTGAGAGATTGTGGCGGAGGAGCGGTGAGAGATCGTGGCGGAGGAGCGGCGGCGAGAGGTTGTGGCGGAGGAGCGGCGAGAGATCGTGGCGGAGGAGCGGCGGCGAGAGGTTGTGGCAGAGGAGCGGCGAGAGATCGTGGCGGAGGAGCGGCGGCGAGAGGTTGTGGCGGAGGAGCGGCGGTGAGAGATTCTGGCGGAGGAGCGGCGGTGAGAGGTTGTGGCGGAGGAGCGGCGGCGAGAGATTGTGGCGGAGGAGCGACGAGAGGTTGTGGCGGAGGAGCGGCGGTGAGAGATTGTGGCGGAGGAGCGGCGGCGAGAGGTTGTGGCGGAGGAGCGGCGAGAGATCGTGGCGGAGGAGCGGCGGTGAGAGGTAGTGGCGGAGGAGCGGCGAGAGATCGTGGCGGAGGAGCGGCGAGACATCGTGGCGGAGGAGCGGTGAGAGATTGTGGCGGAGGAGCGGCGAGAGATTGTGGCGGAGGAGCGGCGGTGAGAGATTGTGGCGGAGGAGCGGCGGTGAGAGATTGTGGCGGAGGAGCGGCGGTGAGAGATTGTGGCGGAGGAGCGGCGGCGAGAGATTGTGGCGGAGGAGCGGCGAGAGGTTGTGGCGGAGGAGCGGCGAGAGATCGTGGTGGAGGAGCGGTGAGAGATTGTGGCGGAGGAGCGGCGAGAGATTGTGGCGGAGGAGCGGCGAGAGATTGTGGCGGAGGAGCGGCGAGAGATTGTGGCGGAGGAGCGGCGGTGAGAGATTGTGGCGGAGGAGCGGCGGTGAGAGATTGTGGCGGAGGAGCGGCGAGAGGTTGTGGCGGAGGAGCGGCGAGAGATTGTGGCGGAGGAGCGGCGGTGAGAGATTGTGGTGGAGGAGCGGCGGTGAGAGATTGTGGCGGAGGAGCGGCGGTGAGAGATTGTGGCGGAGGAGCGGCGGCGAGAGATTGTGCCGGAGGAGCGGCGAGAGATCGTGGCGGAGCGGCGGTGAGATATTGTGGCGGAGGAGCGGCGGCGAGAGATTGTGGCGGAGGAGCGGCGGCGAGAGATTGTGGCGGAGGAGCGGCGGCGAGAGGTTGTGGCGGAGGAGCGGCGGTGAGACATTTTGGCGGAGGAGCGGCGGCGAGAGGTTGTGGCGGAGGAGCGGCGAGAGATCGTGGCGGAGGAGCGGCGGCGAGAGGTTGTGGCGGAGGAGCGGCGGTGAGAGATTGTGGCGGAGGAGCGGCGGTGAGAGGTTGTGGCGGAGGAGCGGCGGTGAGAGATTGTGGCGGAGGAGCGGTGAGAGATCGTGGCGGAGGAGCGGCGGTGAGAGGTTGTGGCGGAGGAGCGGCGGAGAGAGGTTGTGGCGGAGGAGCGGTGAGAGATCGTGGCGGAGGAGCGGCGGTGAGAGATTGTGGCGGAGGAGTGGCGGCGAGAGGTTGTGGCGGAGGAGCGGCGGTGAGAGATTGTGGCGGAGGAGCGGCGAGAGATTGTGGCGGAGGAGCGGCGGTGAGAGATTGTGGCGGAGGAGCGGCGGTGAGAGATTGTGGCGGAGGAGCGGCGGCGAGAGATTGTGGCGGAGGAGCGGCGAGAGGTTGTGGCGGAGGAGCGGCGAGAGATCGTGGTGGAGGAGCGGTGAGAGATTGTGGCGGAGGAGCGGCGAGAGATTGTGGCGGAGGAGCGGTGAGAGATTGTGGCGGAGGAGCGGCGAGAGATTGTGGCGGAGGAGCGGCGGTGAGAGATTGTGGCGGAGGAGCGGCGGTGAGAGATTGTGGCGGAGGAGCGGCGAGAGGTTGTGGCGGAGGAGCGGCGAGAGATTGTGGCGGAGGAGCGGCGGTGAGAGATTGTGGCGGAGGAGCGGCGAGAGATTGTGGCGGAGGAGCGGCGGTGAGAGATTGTGGCGGAGGAGCGGCGGTGAGAGATTGTGGCGGAGGAGCGGCGAGAGGTTGTGGCGGAGGAGCGGCGGTGAGAGATTGTGGTGGAGGAGCGGCGGTGAGAGATTGTGGCGGAGGAGCGGCGGCGAGAGATTGTGGCGGAGGAGCGGCGAGAGGTTGTGGCGGAGGAGCGGCGGTGAGAGGTTGTGGCGGAGGAGCGGCGGTGAGAGATTGTGGCGGAGGAGCGGCAGTGAGAGATTGTGGCGGAGGAGCGGCGGCGAGAGGTTGTGGCGGAGGAGCGGCGGTTAGAGATCGTGGCGGAGGAGCGGCGGTGAGAGATTGTGGCGGAGGAGCGGTGAGAGATCGTGGCGGAGGAGCGGCGGCGAGAGGTTGTGGCGGAGGAGCGGCGAGAGATCGTGGCGGAGGAGCGGCGGCGAGAGGTTGTGGCGGAGGAGCGGCGAGAGATCGTGGCGGAGGAGCGGCGGCGAGAGGTTGTGGCGGAGGAGCGGCGGTGAGAGATTGTGGCGGAGGAGCGGCGGTGAGAGGTTGTGGCGGAGGAGCGGCGGCGAGAGATTGTGGCGGAGGAGCGACGAGAGGTTGTGGCGGAGGAGCGGCGGTGAGAGATTGTGGCGGAGGAGCGGCGGCGAGAGGTGGTGGCGGAGGAGCGGCGAGAGATCGTGGCGGAGGAGCGGCGGTGAGAGGTAGTGGCGGAGGAGCGGCGAGAGATCGTGGCGGAGGAGCGGCGAGACATCGTGGCGGAGGAGCGGTGAGAGATTGTGGCGGAGGAGCGGCGAGAGATTGTGGCGGAGGAGCGGCGGTGAGAGATTGTGGCGGAGGAGCGGCGGTGAGAGATTGTGGCGGAGGAGCGGCGGCGAGAGATTGTGGCGGAGGAGCGGCGGCGAGAGATTGTGGCGGAGGAGCGGCGAGAGGTTGTGGCGGAGGAGCGGCGAGAGATCGTGGCGGAGGAGCGGTGAGAGATTGTGGCGGAGGAGCGGCGAGAGATTGTGGCGGAGGAGCGGCGAGAGATTGTGGCGGAGGAGCGGCGAGAGATTGTGGCGGAGGAGCGGCGGTGAGAGATTGTGGCGGAGGAGCGGCGGTGAGAGATTGTGGCGGAGGAGCGGTGAGAGGTTGTGGCGGAGGAGCGGCGAGAGATTGTGGCGGAGGAGCGGCGGTGAGAGATTGTGGCGGAGGAGCGGTGAGAGATCGTGGCGGAGGAGCGGCGGTGAGAGGTTGTGGCGGAGGAGCGGCGGAGAGAGGTTGTGGCGGAGGAGCGGTGAGAGATCGTGGCGGAGGAGCGGCGGCGAGAGGTTGTGGCGGAGGAGCAGCGAGAGATCGTGGCGGAGGAGCGGCGGCGAGAGGTTGTGGCGGAGGAGCGGCGAGAGATCGTGGCGGAGGAGCGGCGGCGAGAGGTTGTGGCGGAGGAGCGGCGGTGAGAGATTGTGGCGGAGGAGCGGCGGTGAGAGGTTGTGGCGGAGGAGCGGCGGTGAGTGATTGTGGCGGAGGAGCGGCGGTGAGAGGTTGTGGCGGAGGAGCGGCGGTGAGAGATTGTGGCGGAGGAGCGGCGGCGAGAGGTTGTGGCGGAGGAGCGGCGGCGAGAAGTTGTGGCGGAGGAGCGGCGAGAGATCATGGCGGAGGAGCGGCGAGAGATCGTGGCGGAGGAGCGGTGAGAGATTGTGGCGGAGGAGCGGCGGTGAGAGATTGTGGCGGAGGAGCGGCGGTGAGAGATTGTGGTGGAGGAGCGGCGGTGAGAGATTGTGGCGGAGGAGCGGCGGTGAGAGATTGTGGCGGAGGAGCGGCGGCGAGAGATTGTGCCGGAGGAGCGGCGAGAGATCGTGGCGGAGGAGCGGCGGTGAGATATTGTGGCGGAGGAGCGGCGGCGAGAGATTGTGGCGGAGGAGCGGCGGCGAGAGATTGTGGCGGAGGAGCGGCGGCGAGAGGTTGTGGCGGAGAAGCGGCGGCGAGACATTTTGGCGGAGGAGCGGCGGCGAGAGGTTGTGGCGGAGGAGCGGCGAGAGATCGTGGCGGAGGAGCGGCGGCGAGAGGTTGTGGCGGAGGAGCGGCGGTGAGAGATTGTGGCGGAGGAGCGGCGGTGAGAGGTTGTGGCGGAGGAGCGGCGGTGAGAGATTGTGGCGGAGGAGCGGTGAGAGATCGTGGCGGAGGAGCGGCGGTGAGAGATTGTGGCGGAGGAGCGGCGGCGAGAGGTTGTGGCGGAGGAACGGCGGTGAGAGATCGTGGCGGAGGAGCGGTGAGAGATTGTGGCGGAGGAGCGGCGGTGAGAGATTGTGGCGGAGGAGCGGCGGTGAGAGATTGTGGTGGAGGAGCGGCGGTGAGAGATTGTGGCGGAGGAGCGGCGGTGAGAGATTGTGGCGGAGGAGCGGCGGCGAGAGATTGTGCCGGAGGAGCGGCGAGAGATCGTGGCGGAGGAGCGGCGGTGAGATATTGTGGCGGAGGAGCGGCGGCGAGAGATTGTGGCGGAGGAGCGGCGGCGAGAGATTGTGGCGGAGGAGCGGCGGCGAGAGATTGTGGCGGAGGAGCGGCGGCGAGAGGTTGTGGCGGAGGAGCGGCGGCGAGACATTTTGGCGGAGGAGCGGCGGCGAGAGGTTGTGGCGGAGGAGCGGCGAGAGATCGTGGCGGAGGAGCGGCGGCGAGAGGTTGTGGCGGAGGAGCGGCGGTGAGAGATTGTGGCGGAGGAGCGGCGGTGAGAGGTTGTGGCGGAGGAGCGGCGGTGAGAGATTGTGGCGGAGGAGCGGTGAGAGATCGTGGCGGAGGAGCGGCGGTGAGAGGTTGTGGCGGAGGAGCGGCGGAGAGAGGTTGTGGCGGAGGAGCGGTGAGAGATCGTGGCGGAGGAGCGGCGGTGAGAGATTGTGGCGGAGGAGCGGCGGCGAGAGGTTGTGGCGGAGGAGCGGCGGTGAGAGATCGTGGCGGAGGAGCGGCGGTGAGAGATTGTGGCGGAGGAGCGGCGAGAGATTGTGGCGGAGGAGCGGTGAGAGATTGTGGCGGAGGAGCGGCGAGAGGTTGTGGCGGAGGGGCGGCGGTGAGAGATTGTGGTGGAGGAGCGGCGGTGAGAGATTGTGGCGGAGGAGCGGCGGCGAGAGATTGTGGCGGAGGAGCGGCGAGAGGTTATGGCGGAGGAGCGGCGGTGAGAGGTTGTGGCGGAGGAGCGGTGGTGAGAGATTGTGGCGGAGGAGCGGCAGTGAGAGATTGTGGCGGAGGAGCGGCGGCGAGAGGTTGTGGCGGAGGAGCGGCGGCGAGAGATTGTGGCGGAGGAGCGACGAGAGGTTGTGGCGGAGGAGCGGCGGTGAGAGATTGTGGCGGAGGAGCGGCGGTGAGAGATTGTGGCGGAGGAGCGGTGAGAGATCGTGGCGGAGGAGCGGCGGCGAGAGGTTGTGGCGGAGGAGCGGCGAGAGATCATGGCGGAGGAGCGGCGGCGAGAGGTTGTGGCGGAGGAACGGCGGTGAGAGATTGTGGCGGAGGAGCGGCGGTGAGAGGTTGTGGCGGAGGAGCGGCGGTGAGAGATTGTGGCGGAGGAGCGGCGGTGAGAGGTTGTGGCGGAGGAGCGGCGGTGAGAGATTGTGGCGGAGGAGCGGCGGCGAGAGGTTGTGGTGGAGGAGCGGCGGCGAGAGGTTGTGGCGGAGGAGCGGCGGCGAGAAGTTGTGGCGGAGGAGCGGCGAGAGATCATGGCGGAGGAGCGGCGAGAGATCGTGGCGGAGGAGCGGTGAGAGATTGTGGCGGAGGAGCGGCGGTGAGAGATTGTGGCGGAGGAGCGGCGGTGAGAGATTGTGGTGGAGGAGCGGCGGTGAGAGATTGTGGCGGAGGAGCGGCGGTGAGAGATTGTGGCGGAGGAGCGGCGGCGAGAGATTGTGCCGGAGGAGCGGCGAGAGATCGTGGCGGAGGAGCGGCGGTGAGATATTGTGGCGGAGGAGCGGCGGCGAGAGATTGTGGCGGAGGAGCGGCGGCGAGAGATTGTGGCGGAGGAGCGGCGGCGAGAGGTTGTGGCGGAGAAGCGGCGGCGAGACATTTTGGCGGAGGAGCGGCGGCGAGAGGTTGTGGCGGAGGAGCGGCGAGAGATCGTGGCGGAGGAGCGGCGGCGAGAGGTTGTGGCGGAGGAGCGGCGGTGAGAGATTGTGGCGGAGGAGCGGCGGTGAGAGGTTGTGGCGGAGGAGCGGCGGTGAGAGATTGTGGCGGAGGAGCGGTGAGAGATCGTGGCGGAGGAGCGGCGGTGAGAGGTTGTGGCGGAGGAGCGGCGGAGAGAGGTTGTGGCGGAGGAGCGGTGAGAGATCGTGGCGGAGGAGCGGCGGTGAGAGATTGTGGCGGAGGAGCGGCGGCGAGAGGTTGTGGCGGAGGAACGGCGGTGAGAGATCGTGGCGGAGGAGCGGTGAGAGATTGTGGCGGAGGAGCGGCGGTGAGAGATTGTGGCGGAGGAGCGGCGGTGAGAGATTGTGGTGGAGGAGCGGCGGTGAGAGATTGTGGCGGAGGAGCGCCGGTGAGAGATTGTGGCGGAGGAGCGGCGGCGAGAGATTGTGCCGGAGGAGCGGCGAGAGATCGTGGCGGAGGAGCGGCGGTGAGATATTGTGGCGGAGGAGCGGCGGCGAGAGATTGTGGCGGAGGAGCGGCGGCGAGAGATTGTGGCGGAGGAGCGGCGGCGAGAGGTTGTGGCGGAGGAGCGGCGGCGAGACATTTTGGCGGAGGAGCGGCGGCGAGAGGTTGTGGCGGAGGAGCGGCGAGAGATCGTGGCGGAGGAGCGGCGGCGAGAGGTTGTGGCGGAGGAGCGGCGGTGAGAGATTGTGGCGGAGGAGCGGCGGTGAGAGGTTGTGGCGGAGGAGCGGCGGTGAGAGATTGTGGCGGAGGAGCGGTGAGAGATCGTGGCGGAGGAGCGGCGGTGAGAGGTTGTGGCGGAGGAGCGGCGGAGAGAGGTTGTGGCGGAGGAGCGGTGAGAGATCGTGGCGGAGGAGCGGCGGTGAGAGATTGTGGCGGAGGAGCGGCGGCGAGAGGTTGTGGCGGAGGAGCGGCGGTGAGAGATCGTGGCGGAGGAGCGGCGGTGAGAGATTGTGGCGGAGGAGCGGCGAGAGATTGTGGCGGAGGAGCGGTGAGAGATTGTGGCGGAGGAGCGGCGAGAGGTTGTGGCGGAGGAGCGGCGGTGAGAGATTGTGGTGGAGGAGCGGCGGTGAGAGAATGTGGCGGAGGAGCGGCGGCGAGAGATTGTGGCGGAGGAGCGGCGAGAGGTTATGGCGGAGGAGCGGCGGTGAGAGGTTGTGGCGGAGGAGCGGTGGTGAGAGATTGTGGCGGAGGAGCGGCAGTGAGAGATTGTGGCGGAGGAGCGGCGGCGAGAGGTTGTGGCGGAGGAGCGGCGGCGAGAGATTGTGGCGGAGGAGCGACGAGAGGTTGTGGCGGAGGAGCGGCGGTGAGAGATTGTGGCGGAGGAGCGGCGGTGAGAGATTGTGGCGGAGGAGCAGTGAGAGATCGTGGCGGAGGAGCGGCGGCGAGAGGTTGTGGCGGAGGAGCGGCGAGAGATCGTGGCGGAGGAGCGGCGGCGAGAGGTTGTGGCGGAGGAACGGCGGTGAGAGATTGTGGCGGAGGAGTGGCGGTGAGAGGTTGTGGCGGAGGAGCGGCGGTGAGAGATTGTGGCGGAGGAGCGGCGGTGAGAGGTTGTGGCGGAGGAGCGGCGGTGAGAGATTGTGGCGGAGGAGCGGCGGCGAGAGGTTGTGGTGGAGGAGCGGCGGCGAGAGGTTGTGGCGGAGGAGCGGCGAGAGATCGTGGCGGAGGAGCGGCGAGAGATCGTGGCGGAGGAGCGGTGAGAGATTGTGGCGGAGGAGCGGCGGTGAGAGATTGTGGCGTAGGAGCGGCGGTGAGAGATTGTGGTGGAGGAGCGGCGGTGAGAGATTGTGGCGGAGGAGCGGCGGTGAGAGATTGTGGCGGAGGAGCGGCGGCGAGAGATTGTGCCGGAGGAGCGGCGAGAGATCGTGGCGGAGGAGAGGCGGTGAGATATTGTGGCGGAGGAGCGGCGGCGAGAGATTGTGGCGGAGGAGCGGCGGCGAGAGATTGTGGCGGAGGAGCGGCGGCGAGAGGTTGTGGCGGAGGAGCGGCGGCGAGACATTTTGGCGGAGGAGCGGCGGCGAGAGGTTGTGGCGGAGGAGCGGCGAGAGATCGTGGCGGAGGAGCGGCGGCGAGAGGTTGTGGCGGAGGAGCGGCGGTGAGAGATTGTGGCGGAGGAGCGGCGGTGAGAGGTTGTGGCGGAGGAGCGGCGGTGAGAGATTGTGGCGGAGGAGCGGTGAGAGATCGTGGCGGAGGAGCGGCGGTGAGAGGTTGTGGCGGAGGAGCGGCGGAGAGAGGTTGTGGCGGAGGAGCGGTGAGAGATCGTGGCGGAGGAGCGGCGGTGAGAGATTGTGGCGGAGGAGCGGCGGCGAGAGGTTGTGGCGGAGGAGCGGCGGTGAGAGATCGTGGCGGAGGAGCGGC
This sequence comes from Pristiophorus japonicus, assembly GCF_044704955.1. Lineage (NCBI taxonomy): Eukaryota > Metazoa > Chordata > Chondrichthyes > Pristiophoridae > Pristiophorus > Pristiophorus japonicus. The sequence continues at coordinate 22,563,269 of NC_091979.1, read as the reverse complement.
GGTGAGAGATTGTGGCGGAGGAGCGGCGAGAGATTGTGGCGGAGGAGCGGTGAGAGATTGTGGCGGAGGAGCGGCGGTGAGAGATTGTGGCGGAGGAGCGGTGAGAGATCGTGGCAGAGGAGCGGCGGTGAGAGATTGTGGCGGAGGAGCGGCGGTGAGAGATTGTGGCGGAGGAGCGGCGGCGAGAGGTTGTGGCGGAGGAGCGGCGGTGAGAGATTGTGGCGGAGGAGCGGCGGTGAGAGGTTGTGGCGGAGGAGCGGTGAGAGATCGTGGCGGAGGAGCGGCGGTGAGAGATTGTGGCGGAGGAGCGGTGAGAGATCGTGGCGGAGGAGCGGCGGTGAGAGATTGTGGCGGAGGAGCGGTGAGAGATCGTGGCTGAGGAGCGGCGGTGAGAGGTTGTGGCGGAGGAGCGGCGGCGAGAGGTTGTGGCGGAGGAGCGGTGAGAGATCGTGGCGGAGGAGCGGCGGTGAGAGATTGTGGTGGAGGAGCGGCGGCGAGAGGTTGTGGCGGAGGAGCGGCGGCGAGAGATTGTGGCGGAGGAGCGGTGAGAGATCGTGGCTGAGGAGCGGCGGCGAGAGGTTGTGGCGGAGGAGCGGCGGCGAGAGGTTGTGGCGGAGGAGCGGTGAGAGATCGTTGCGGAGGAGCGGCGGTGAGAGATTGTGGTGGAGGAGCGGCGGCGAGAGGTTGTGGCGGAGGAGCGGCGGCGAGAGGTTGTGGCGGAGGAGCGGCGAGAGATCGTGGCGGAGGAGCGGCGAGAGATCGTGGCGGAGGAGCGGCGGTGAGAGATTGTGGCGGAGGAGCGGCGGTGAGAGATTGTGGCGGAGGAGCGGCGGTGAGAGATTGTGGCGGAGGAGCGGCGGTGAGAGATCGTGGCGGAGGAGCGGCGGTGAGAGATTGTGGCGGAGGAGCGGCGAGAGGTTGTGGCGGAGGAGCGGCGAGAGATCGTGGCGGAGGAGCGGTGAGAGATTGTGGCGGAGGAGCGGCGCGAGTTTGTGGCGGAGGAGCGGCGAGAGATTGTGGCGGAGGAGCGGCGAGAGATTGTGGCGGAGGAGCGGCGGTGAGAGATTGTGGCGGAGGAGCGGCGGTGAGAGATTGTGGCGGAGGATCGGCGAGAGGTTGTGGCGGTGGAGCGGCGAGAGATTGTGGCGGAGGAGCGGCGGTGAGAGATTGTGGCGGAGGAGCGGTGAGAGATCGTGGCGGAGGAGCGGCGGTGAGAGGTTGTGGCGGAGGAGCGGCGGAGAGAGGTTGTGGCGGAGGAGCGGTGAGAGATCGTGGCGGAGGAGCGGCGGCGAGAGGTTGTGGTGGAGGAGCGGCGAGAGATCGTGGCGGAGGAGCGGCGGCGAGAGGTTGTGGCGGAGGAGCGGCGAGAGATCGTGGCGGAGGAGCGGCGGCGAGAGGTTGTGGTGGAGGAGCGGCGGTGAGAGATTGTGGCGGAGGAGCGGCGGTGAGAGGTTGTGGCGGAGGAGCGGCGGTGAGTGATTGTGGCGGAGGAGCGGCGGTGAGAGGTTGTGGCGGAGGAGCGGCGGTGAGAGATTGTGGCGGAGGAGCGGCGGCGAGAGGTTGTGGCGGAGGAGCGGCGGCGAGAGGTTGTGGCGGAGGAGCGGCGAGAGATCGTGGCGGAGGAGCGGCGAGAGATCGTGGCGGAGGAGCGGTGAGAGATTGTGGCGGAGGAGCGGCGGTGAGAGATTGTGGCGGAGGAGCAGCGGTGAGAGATTGTGGTGGAGGAGCGGCGGTGAGAGATTGTGGCGGAGGAGCGGCGGTGAGAGATTGTGGCGGAGGAGCGGCGGCGAGAGATTGTGCCGGAGGAGCGGCGAGAGATCGTGGCGGAGGAGCGGCGGTGAGATGTTGTGGCGGAGGAGCGGCGGCGAGAGATTGTGGCGGAGGAGCGGCGGCGAGAGATTGTGGCGGAGGAGCGGCGGCGAGAGGTTGTGGCGGAGGAGCGGCGGCGAGACATTTTGGCGGAGGAGCGGCGGCGAGAGGTTGTGGCGGAGGAGCGGCGAGAGATCGTGGCGGAGGAGCGGCGGCGAGAGGTTGTGGCGGAGGAGCGGCGGTGAGAGATTGTGGCGGAGGAGCGGTGAGAGATCGTGGCGGAGGAGCGGCGGTGAGAGGTTGTGGCGGAGGAGCGGCGGAGAGAGGTTGTGGCGGAGGAGCGGTGAGAGATCGTGGCGGAGGAGCGGCGGTGAGAGATTGTGGCGGAGGAGCGGCGGCGAGAGGTTGTGGCGGAGGAGCGGCGGTGAGAGATCGTGGCGGAGGAGCGGCGGTGAGAGATTGTGGCGGAGGAGCGGCGAGAGATTGTGGCGGAGGAGCGGTGAGAGATTGTGGCGGAGGAGCGGCGAGAGGTTGTGGCGGAGGAGCGGCGGTGAGAGATTGTGGTGGAGGAGCGGCGGTGAGAGATTGTGGCGGAGGAGCGGCGGCGAGAGATTGTGGCGGAGGAGCGGCGAGAGGTTGTGGCGGAGGAGCGGCGGTGAGAGGTTGTGGCGGAGGAGCGGTGGTGAGAGATTGTGGCGGAGGAGCGGCAGTGAGAGATTGTGGCGGAGGAGCGGCGGCGAGAGGTTGTGGCGGAGGAGCGGCGGCGAGAGATTGTGGCGAAGGAGCGACGAGAGGTTGTGGCGGAGGAGCGGCGGTGAGAGATTGTGGCGGAGGAGCGGCGGTGAGAGATTGTGGCGGAGGAGCGGTGAGAGATCGTGGCGGAGGAGCGGCGGCGAGAGGTTGTGGCGGAGGAGCGGCGAGAGATCGTGGCGGAGGAGCGGCGGCGAGAGGTTGTGGCGGAGGAGCGGCGAGAGATCGTGGAGGAGGAGCGGCGGCGAGAGGTTGTGGCGGAGGAGCGGCGGTGAGAGATTGTGGCGGAGGAGCGGCGGTGAGAGGTTGTGGCGGAGGAGCGGCGGTGAGAGATTGTGGCGGAGGAGCGGCGGTGAGAGGTTGTGGCGGAGGAGCGGCGGTGAGAGATTGTGGCGGAGGAGCGGCGGCGAGAGGTTGTGGCGGAGGAGCGGCGGCGAGAGGTTGTGGCGGAGGAGCGGCGAGAGATCGTGGCGGAGGAGCGGCGAGAGATCGTGGCGGAGGAGCGGTGAGAGATTGTGGCGGAGGAGCGGCGGTGAGAGATTGTGGCGGAGGAGCGGCGGTGAGAGATTGTGGTGGAGGAGCGGCGGTGAGAGATTGTGGCGGAGGAGCGGCGGTGAGAGATTGTGGCGGAGGAGCGGCGGCGAGAGATTGTGCCGGAGGAGCGGCGAGAGATCGTGGCGGAGCGGCGGTGAGATATTGTGGCGGAGGAGCGGCGGCGAGAGATTGTGGCGGAGGAGCGGCGGCGAGAGATTGTGGCGGAGGAGCGGCGGCGAGAGGTTGTGGCGGAGGAGCGGCGGCGAGACATTTTGGCGGAGGAGCGGCGGCGAGAGGTTGTGGCGGAGGAGCGGCGAGAGATCGTGGCGGAGGAGCGGCGGCGAGAGGTTGTGGCGGAGGAGCGGCGGTGAGAGATTGTGGCGGAGGAGCGGCGGTGAGAGGTTGTGGCGGAGGAGCGGCGGTGAGAGATTGTGGCGGAGGAGCGGTGAGAGATCGTGGCGGAGGAGCGGCGGTGAGAGGTTGTGGCGGAGGAGCGGCGGAGAGAGGTTGTGGCGGAGGAGCGGTGAGAGATCGTGGCGGAGGAGCGGCGGTGAGAGATTGTGGCGGAGGAGCGGCGGCGAGAGGTTGTGGCGGAGGAGCGGCGGTGAGAGATTGTGGCGGAGGAGCGGCGAGAGATTGTGGCGGAGGAGCGGCGGTGAGAGATTGTGGCGGAGGAGCGGCGGTGAGAGATTGTGGCGGAGGAGCGGCGGCGAGAGATTGTGGCGGAGGAGCGGCGAGAGGTTGTGGGGGAGGAGCGGCGAGAGATCGTGGTGGAGGAGCGGTGAGAGATTGTGGCGGAGGAGCGGCGAGAGATTGTGGCGGAGGAGCGGTGAGAGATTGTGGCGGAGGAGCGGCGAGAGATTGTGGCGGAGGAGCGGCGGTGAGAGATTGTGGCGGAGGAGCGGCGGTGAGAGATTGTGGCGGAGGAGCGGCGAGAGGTTGTGGCGGAGGAGCGGCGAGAGATTGTGGCGGAGGAGCGGCGGTGAGAGATTGTGGCGGAGGAGCGGCGAGAGATTGTGGCGGAGGAGCGGCGGTGAGAGATTGTGGCGGAGGAGCGGCGGTGAGAGATTGTGGCGGAGGAGCGGCGAGAGGTTGTGGCGGAGGAGCGGCGGTGAGAGATTGTGGTGGAGGAGCGGCGGTGAGAGATTGTGGCGGAGGAGCGGCGGCGAGAGATTGTGGCGGAGGAGCGGCGAGAGGTTGTGGCGGAGGAGCGGCGGTGAGAGGTTGTGGCGGAGGAGCGGCGGTGAGAGATTGTGGCGGAGGAGCGGCAGTGAGAGATTGTGGCGGAGGAGCGGCGGCGAGAGGTTGTGGCGGAGGAGCGGCGGCGAGAGATTGTGGCGGAGGAGCGACGAGAGGTTGTGGCGGAGGAGCGGCGGTGAGAGATTGTGGCGGAGGAGCGGCGGTGAGAGATTGTGGCGGAGGAGCGGTGAGAGATCGTGGCGGAGGAGCGGCGGCGAGAGGTTGTGGCGGAGGAGCGGCGAGAGATCGTGGCGGAGGAGCGGCGGCGAGAGGTTGTGGCGGAGGAGCGGCGAGAGATCGTGGCGGAGGAGCGGCGGCGAGAGGTTGTGGCGGAGGAGCGGCGGTGAGAGATTGTGGCGGGGGAGCGGCGGTGAGAGGTTGTGGCGGAGGAGCGGCGGCGAGAGATTGTGGCGGAGGAGCGACGAGAAGTTGTGGCGGAGGAGCGGCGGTGAGAGATTGTGGCGGAGGAGCGGCGGCGAGAGGTTGTGGCGGAGGAGCGGCGAGAGATCGTGGCGGAGGAGCGGCGGTGAGAGGTAGTGGCGGAGGAGCGGCGAGAGATCGTGGCGGAGGAGCGGCGAGACATCGTGGCGGAGGAGCGGTGAGAGATTGTGGCGGAGGAGCGGCGAGAGATTGTGGCGGAGGAGCGGCGGTGAGAGATTGTGGCAGAGGAGCGGCGGTGAGAGATTGTGGCGGAGGAGCGGCGGTGAGAGATTGTGGCGGAGGAGCGGCGGCGAGAGATTGTGGCGGAGGAGCGGCGAGAGGTTGTGGCGGAGGAGCGGCGAGAGATCGTGGCGGAGGAGCGGTGAGAGATTGTGGCGGAGGAGCGGCGAGAGATTGTGGCGGAGGAGCGGCGAGAGATTGTGGCGGAGGAGCGGCGAGAGATTGTGGCGGAGGAGCGGCGGTGAGAGATTGTGGCGGAGGAGCGGCGGTGAGAGATTGTGGCGGAGGAGCGGCGAGAGGTTGTGGCGGAGGAGCGGCGAGAGATTGTGGCGGAGGAGCGGCGGTGAGAGATTGTGGCGGAGGAGCGGTGAGAGATCGTGGCGGAGGAGCGGCGGTGAGAGGTTGTGGCGGAGGAGCGGCGGAGAGAGGTTGTGGCGGAGGAGCGGTGAGAGATCGTGGCGGAGGAGCGGCGGCGAGAGGTTGTGGCGGAGGAGCGGCGAGAGATCGTGGCGGAGGAGCGGCGGCGAGAGGTTGTGGCGGAGGAGCGGCGAGAGATCGTGGCGGAGGAGCGGCGGCGAGAGGTTGTGGCGGAGGAGCGGCGGTGAGAGATTGTGGCGGAGGAGCGGCGGTGAGAGGTTGTGGCGGAGGAGCGGCGGTGAGTGATTGTGGCGGAGGAGCGGCGGTGAGAGGTTGTGGCGGAGGAGCGGCGGTGAGAGATTGTGGCGGAGGAGCGGCGGTGAGAGATTGTGGTGGAGGAGCGGCGGTGAGAGATTGTGGCGGAGGAGCGGCGGTGAGAGATTGTGGCGGAGGAGCGGCGGCGAGAGATTGTGCCGGAGGAGCGGCGAGAGATCGTGGCGGAGGAGCGGCGGTGAGATATTGTGGCGGAGGAGCGGCGGCGAGAGATTGTGGCGGAGGAACGGCGGCGAGAGATTGTGGCGGAGGAGCGGCGGCGAGAGGTTGTGGCGGAGGAGCGGCGGCGAGACATTTTGGCGGAGGAGCGGCGGCGAGAGGTTGTGGCGGAGGAGCGGCGAGAGATCGTGGCGGAGGAGCGGCGACGAGAGGTTGTGGCGGAGGAGCGGCGGTGAGAGATTGTGGCGGAGGAGCGGCGGTGAGAGGTTGTGGCGGAGGAGCGGCGGTGAGAGATTGTGGCGGAGGAGCGGTGAGAGATCGTGGCGGAGGAGCGGCGGTGAGAGGTTGTGCCGGAGGAGCGGCGGAGAGAGGTTGTGGCGGAGGAGCGGTGAGAGATCGTGGCGGAGGAGCGGCGGTGAGAGATTGTGGCGGAGGAGCGGCGGCGAGAGGTTGTGGCGGAGGAACGGCGGTGAGAGATCGTGGCGGAGGAGCGGCGGTGAGATATTGTGGCGGAGGAGCGGCGGCGAGAGATTGTGGCGGAGGAGCGGCGGCGAGAGATTGTGGCGGAGGAGCGGCGGCGAGAGGTTGTGGCGGAGGAGCGGCGGCGAGACATTTTGGCGGAGGAGCGGCGGCGAGAGGTTGTGGCGGAGGCGAGAGATCGTGGCGGAGGAGCGGCGGCGAGAGGTTGTGGCGGAGGAGCGGCGGTGAGAGATTGTGGCGGAGGAGCGGCGGTGAGAGGTTGTGGCGGAGGAGCGGCGGTGAGAGATTGTGGCGGAGGAGCGGTGAGAGATCGTGGCGGAGGAGCGGCGGTGAGAGGTTGTGGCGGAGGAGCGGCGGAGAGAGGTTGTGGCGGAGGAGCGGTGAGAGATCGTGGCGGAGGAGCGGCGGCGAGAGATTGTGCCGGAGGAGCGGCGAGAGATCGTGGCGGAGGAGCGGCGGTGAGATATTGTGGCGGAGGAGCGGCGGCGAGAGATTGTGGCGGAGGAACGGCGGCGAGAGATTGTGGCGGAGGAGCGGCGGCGAGAGGTTGTGGCGGAGGAGCGGCGGCGAGACATTTTGGCGGAGGAGCGGCGGCGAGAGGTTGTGGCGGAGGAGCGGCGAGAGATCGTGGCGGAGGAGCGGCGACGAGAGGTTGTGGCGGAGGAGCGGCGGTGAGAGATTGTGGCGGAGGAGCGGCGGTGAGAGGTTGTGGCGGAGGAGCGGCGGTGAGAGATTGTGGCGGAGGAGCGGTGAGAGATCGTGGCGGAGGAGCGGCGGTGAGAGGTTGTGGCGGAGGAGCGGCGGAGAGAGGTTGTGGCGGAGGAGCGGTGAGAGATCGTGGCGGAGGAGCGGCGGTGAGAGATTGTGGCGGAGGAGCGGCGGCGAGAGGTTGTGGCGGAGGAACGGCGGTGAGAGATCGTGGCGGAGGAGCGGTGAGAGATTGTGGCGGAGGAGCGGCGGTGAGAGATTGTGGTGGAGGAGCGGCGGTGAGAGATTGTGGCGGAGGAGCGGCGGTGAGAGATTGTGGCGGAGGAGCGGCGGCGAGAGATTGTGCCGGAGGAGCGGCGAGAGATCGTGGCGGAGGAGCGGCGGTGAGATATTGTGGCGGAGGAGCGGCGGCGAGAGATTGTGGCGGAGGAGCGGCGGCGAGAGATTGTGGCGGAGGAGCGGCGGCGAGAGGTTGTGGCGGAGGAGCGGCGGCGAGACATTTTGGCGGAGGAGCGGCGGCGAGAGGTTGTGGCGGAGGAGGCGAGAGATCGTGGCGGAGGAGCGGCGGCGAGAGGTTGTGGCGGAGGAGCGGCGGTGAGAGATTGTGGCGGAGGAGCGGCGGTGAGAGGTTGTGGCGGAGGAGCGGCGGTGAGAGATTGTGGCGGAGGAGCGGTGAGAGATCGTGGCGGAGGAGCGGCGGTGAGAGGTTGTGGCGGAGGAGCGGCGGAGAGAGGTTGTGGCGGAGGAGCGGTGAGAGATCGTGGCGGAGGAGCGGCGGTGAGAGATTGTGGCGGAGGAGCGGCGGTGAGAGATTGTGGCGGAGGAGCGGCGAGAGATTGTGGCGGAGGAGCGGTGAGAGATTGTGGCGGAGGAGCGGTGAGAGGTTGTGGCGGAGGAGCGGCGGTGAGAGATTGTGGTGGAGGAGCGGCGGTGAGAGATTGTGGCGGAGGAGCGGCGGCGAGAGATTGTGGCGGAGGAGCGGCGAGAGGTTATGGCGGAGGAGCGGCGGTGAGAGGTTGTGGCGGAGGAGCGGTGGTGAGAGATTGTGGCGGAGGAGCGGCAGTGAGAGATTGTGGCGGAGGAGCGGCGGCGAGAGGTTGTGGCGGAGGAGCGGCGGCGAGAGATTGTGGCGGAGGAGCGACGAGAGGTTGTGGCGGAGGAGCGGCGGTGAGAGATTGTGGCGGAGGAGCGGCGGTGAGAGATTGTGGCGGAGGAGCGGTGAGAGATCGTGGCGGAGGAGCGGCGGCGAGAGGTTGTGGCGGAGGAGCGGCGAGAGATCGTGGCGGAGGAGCGGCGGCGAGAGGTTGTGGCGGAGGAACGGCGGTGAGAGATTGTGGCGGAGGAGCGGCGGTGAGAGGTTGTGGCGGAGGAGCGGCGGTGAGAGATTGTGGCGGAGGAGCGGCGGTGAGAGGTTGTGGCGGAGGAGCGGCGGTGAGAGATTGTGGCGGAGGAGCGGCGGCGAGAGGTTGTGGTGGAGGAGCGGCGGCGAGAGGTTGTGGCGGAGGAGCGGCGAGAGATCGTGGCGGAGGAGCGGCGAGAGATCGTGGCGGAGGAGCGGTGAGAGATTGTGGCGGAGGAGCGGCGGTGAGAGATTGTGGCGTAGGAGCGGCGGTGAGAGATTGTGGTGGAGGAGCGGCGGTGAGAGATTGTGGCGGAGGAGCGGCGGTGAGAGATTGTGGCGGAGGAGCGGCGGCGAGAGATTGTGCCGGAGGAGCGGCGAGAGATCGTGGCGGAGGAGCGGCGGTGAGATATTGTGGCGGAGGAGCGGCGGCGAGAGATTGTGGCGGAGGAGCGGCGGCGAGAGATTGTGGCGGAGGAGCGGCGGCGAGAGGTTGTGGCGGAGGAGCGGCGGCGAGACATTTTGGCGGAGGAGCGGCAGCGAGAGGTTGTGGCGGAGGAGCGGCGAGAGATCGTGGCGGAGGAGCGGCGGCGAGAGGTTGTGGCGGAGGAGCGGCGGTGAGAGATTGTGGCGGAGGAGCGGCGGTGAGAGGTTGTGGCGGAGGAGCGGCGGTGAGAGATTGTGGCGGAGGAGCGGTGAGAGATCGTGGCGGAGGAGCGGCGGTGAGAGGTTGTGGCGGAGGAGCGGCGGAGAGAGGTTGTGGCGGAGGAGCGGTGAGAGATCGTGGCGGAGGAGCGGCGGTGAGAGATTGTGGCGGAGGAGCGGCGGCGAGAGGTTGTGGCGGAGGAGCGGCGGTGAGAGATCGTGGCGGAGGAGCGGCGGTGAGAGATTGTGGCGGAGGAGCGGCGAGAGATTGTGGCGGAGGAGCGGTGAGAGATTGTGGCGGAGGAGCGGCGGTGAGAGATTGTGGCGGAGGAGCGGTGAGAGATCGTGGCGGAGGAGCGGCGGTGAGAGATTGTGGCGGAGGAGCGGCGGTGAGAGATTGTGGCGGAGGAGCGGCGGCGAGAGGTTGTGGCGGAGGAGCGGCGGTGAGAGATTGTGGCGGAGGAGCGGCGGTGAGAGGTTGTGGCGGAGGAGCGGTGAGAGATCGTGGCGGAGGAGCGGTGGTGAGAGATTGTGGCGGAGGAGCGGTGAGAGATCGTGGCGGAGGAGCGGCGGTGAGAGATTGTGGCGGAGGAGCGGTGAGAGATCGTGGCTGAGGAGCGGCGGTGAGAGGTTGTGGCGGAGGAGCGGCGGCGAGAGGTTGTGGCGGAGGAGCGGTGAGAGATCGTGGCGGAGGAGCGGCGGTGAGAGATTGTGGTGGAGGAGCGGCGGCGAGAGGTTGTGGCGGAGGAGCGGCGGCGAGAGATTGTGGCGGAGGAGCGGTGAGAGATCGTGGCGGAGGAGCGGCGGTGAGAGGTTGTGGCGGAGGAGCGGCGGAGAGAGGTTGTGGCGGAGGAGCGGTGAGAGATCGTGGCGGAGGAGCGGCGGTGAGAGATTGTGGCGGAGGAGCGGCGGCGAGAGGTTGTGGCGGAGGAGCGGCGGTGAGAGATCGTGGCGGAGGAGCGGCGGTGAGAGATTGTGGCGGAGGAGCGGCGAGAGATTGTGGCGGAGGAGCGGTGAGAGATTGTGGCGGAGGAGCGGCGAGAGGTTGTGGCGGAGGAGCGGCGGTGAGAGATTGTGGTGGAGGAGCGGCGGTGAGAGATTGTGGCGGAGGAGCGGCGGCGAGAGATTGTGGCGGAGGAGCGGCGAGAGGTTATGGCGGAGGAGCGGCGGTGAGAGGTTGTGGCGGAGGAGCGGTGGTGAGAGATTGTGGCGGAGGAGCGGCAGTGAGAGATTGTGGCGGAGGAGCGGCGGCGAGAGGTTGTGGCGGAGGAGCGGCGGCGAGAGATTGTGGCGGAGGAGCGACGAGAGGTTGTGGCGGAGGAGCGGCGGTGAGAGATTGTGGCGGAGGAGCGGCGGTGAGAGATTGTGGCGGAGGAGCGGTGAGAGATCGTGGCGGAGGAGCGGCGGCGAGAGGTTGTGGCGGAGGAGCGGCGAGAGATCGTGGCGGAGGAGCGGCGGCGAGAGGTTGTGGCGGAGGAACGGCGGTGAGAGATTGTGGCGGAGGAGCGGCGGTGAGAGGTTGTGGCGGAGGAGCGGCGGTGAGAGATTGTGGCGGAGGAGCGGCGGTGAGAGGTTGTGGCGGAGGAGCGGCGGTGAGAGATTGTGGCGGAGGAGCGGCGGTGAGAGGTTGTGGTGGAGGAGCGGCGGCGAGAGGTTGTGGCGGAGGAGCGGCGAGAGATCGTGGCGGAGGAGCGGCGAGAGATCGTGGCGGAGGAGCGGTGAGAGATTGTGGCGGAGGAGCGGCGGTGAGAGATTGTGGCGTAGGAGCGGCGGTGAGAGATTGTGGTGGAGGAGCGGCGGTGAGAGATTGTGGCGGAGGAGCGGCGGTGAGAGATTGTGGCGGAGGAGCGGCGGCGAGAGATTGTGCCGGAGGAGCGGCGAGAGATCGTGGCGGAGGAGCGGCGGTGAGATATTGTGGCGGAGGAGCGGCGGCGAGAGATTGTGGCGGAGGAGCGGCGGCGAGAGATTGTGGCGGAGGAGCCGCGGCGAGAGGTTGTGGCGGAGGAGCGGCGGCGAGACATTTTGGCGGAGGAGCGGCAGCGAGAGGTTGTGGCGGAGGAGCGGCGAGAGATCGTGGCGGAGGAGCGGCGGCGAGAGGTTGTGGCGGAGGAGCGGCGGTGAGAGATTGTGGCGGAGGAGCGGCGGTGAGAGGTTGTGGCGGAGGAGCGGCGGTGAGAGATTGTGGCGGAGGAGCGGTGAGAGATCGTGGCGGAGGAGCGGCGGTGAGAGGTTGTGGCGGAGGAGCGGCGGAGAGAGGTTGTGGCGGAGGAGCGGTGAGAGATCGTGGCGGAGGAGCGGCGGTGAGAGATTGTGGCGGAGGAGCGGCGGCGAGAGGTTGTGGCGGAGGAGCGGCGGTGAGAGATCGTGGCGGAGGAGCGGCGGTGAGAGATTGTGGCGGAGGAGCGGCGAGAGATTGTGGCGGAGGAGCGGTGAGAGATTGTGGCGGAGGAGCGGCGGTGAGAGATTGTGGCGGAGGAGCGGTGAGAGATCGTGGCGGAGGAGCGGCGGTGAGAGATTGTGGCGGAGGAGCGGCGGTGAGAGATTGTGGCGGAGGAGCGGCGGCGAGAGGTTGTGGCGGAGGAGCGGCGGTGAGAGATTGTGGCGGGGGAGCGGCGGTGAGAGGTTGTGGCGGAGGAGCGGTGAGAGATCGTGGCGGAGGAGCGGTGGTGAGAGATTGTGGCGGAGGAGCGGTGAGAGATCGTGGCGGAGGAGCGGCGGTGAGAGATTGTGGCGGAGGAGCGGTGAGAGATCGTGGCTGAGGAGCGGCGGTGAGAGGTTGTGGCGGAGGAGCGGCGGCGAGAGGTTGTGGCGGAGGAGCGGTGAGAGATCGTGGCGGAGGAGCGGCGGTGAGAGATTGTGGTGGAGGAGCGGCGGCGAGAGGTTGTGGCGGAGGAGCGGCGGCGAGAGATTGTGGCGGAGGAGCGGTGAGAGATCGTGGCTGAGGAGCGGCGGCAAGAGGTTGTGGCGGAGGAGCGGCGGCGATAGGTTGTGGCGGAGGAGCGGTGAGAGATCGTGGCGGAGGAGCGGCGGTGAGAGATTGTGGTGGAGGAGCGGCGGCGAGAGGTTGTGGCGGAGGAGCGGCGGCGAGAGGTCGTGGCGGAGGAGCGGCGAGAGATCGTGGCGGAGGAGCGGCGAGAGATCGTGGCGGAGGAGCGGCGGTGAGAGATTGTGGCGGAGGAGCGGCGGTGAGAGATTGTGGCGGAGGAGCGGCGGTGAGAGATTGTGGCGGAGGAGCGGCGGTGAGAGATCGTGGCGGAGGAGCGGCGGTGAGAGATTGTGGCGGAGGAGCGGCGAGAGATTGTGGCGGAGGAGCGGTGAGAGATTGTGGCGGAATAGCGGCGGTGAGAGATTGTGGCGGAGGAGCGGTGAGAGACCGTGGTGGAGGAGCGGCGGCAAGAGATTGTGGCGGAGGAGCGGCGGTGAGAGATTGTGGCGGAGGAGCGGCGGTGAGAGATTGTGGCGGAGGAGCGGCGGTGAGAGATTGTGGTGGAGGAGCGGCGGTGAGAGATCGTGGCGGAGGAGCGGCGGTGAGATTGTGGCGGAGGAGCGGCGAGAGGTTGTGGCGGAGGAGCGGCGGCGAGAGATCGTGGCGGAGGAGCGGCGGTGAGAGGTTGTGGTGGAGGAGCGGCGAGAGGTTGTGGCGGAGGAGCGGTGAGAGATTGTGGCGGAGGAGCGGTGAGAGATTGTGGCGGAGGAGCGGCGAGAGATTGTGATGGAGGAGCGGTGAGAGATTTTGGCGGAGGAGCGGCGAGAGATCGTGGCGGAGGAGCGGCGGTGAGAGATTGTGGTGGAGGAGCGGCAAGAGATCGTGACGGAGGAGCGTTGAAAGATTGTGGCGGGGGAGTGGCGAGAGATTGTGATGGAGGAGCGGTGAGAGATTGTGGCGGAGTAGTGGCGAATGTTTGTGGCGGAGGACTGGCGAGAGATCGTGGCGGAGGAGCGGCGGTGAGAGATTGTGGCGGAGGAGCGGCGAGAGGTTGTGGCGGAGGTGCGGCAAATGAGGGTACGGGGCCCAGAAGAACCGAGGGCCCAGGGGAGGCACGGGCCCAGCCCACACTGCGATATGTGCGCGCACTAGGTCCGTGCAGCAGAGCTGGTCTCCAGTTGTCCTGATAAACCCTGGCCACTGGATGAAGGCCTAGCTCTGTCAAGCCCGTGTGGTGGCTGATGTGCAACGGTCACCCCACGTTAAAAAAAATCCACGCACAGGCATCTTCCACCCCCTCAATTGGAGTTCAGGACTGGAACATCGGGTCCTTCATTGAAACATCTGTGAACCCATGTGGAAGCAAGTCATCCTCGTTCGAGGGACCGCCTAGGATGAAATATTGGCTAGAACACCAAGAGGGTGCTCCCTTTGTCTCTTCTTCCAAATAGTGCCATGCAATCTTTTACATTCACCTGAGAGAGCGGACGGCGACTAGGGTTAACGTCCACACACCGAAAGGCAGTATCCTCCCTCAGCACTGCACTGGGAGTGTCAGCCTGGGTCATTGTGCTTCAATTCTCTGGAGCAGGACTGTGAACCCAAAACCGAGCGTGACTCAAGACTGTGAGCTTGCGACCCACCGAGCCATTGTTGACAGCCCCAACACAACCCAGCACTTCGAGACCTAAGGCTGGGCACAGTGGGAAGAGCGTGGGTGTAAGGTGCATGAAACACAAAAGTTTAGTATGCAGGTACAGCAAGTGATCAGGAAGGCCAATAGAATCTTGGCCTTTATTGCAAAGGGGATGGAGTATAAAAGCAGGGACGTCCTGCTACAGTTGTACAGGGTATTGGTGAGGCCACACCTGGAATCTCAGCACTGAACCTTGCGGTACCCCACTAGTCACTGCCTGCCATTCTGAAAAGGACCCGTTTATTCCTACTCTTCGCTTCCTGCCTGCCAACCAGTTCTCTATCCACATCAGTACATTACCCCCAATACCGTGTGTTTAATTTTGCACTCTAATCTCTTGTGTGGGACCTCATCAAAAGTCTTTTGAAAGTTCAAATACACCACATCCACTGGCTCCCCCTTGTCCACTCTACTAGTTACATTCTCAAAAAATTCTAGAAGATTTGTCAAGCATGATTTCCCTTTCATAAATCCATGCTGACTTGGACCAATCCTGTCACTGATTTTCAAATGGGCTGCTATTACATCTTTAATAATTGATTCCAACATTTTCCCCACTACCGATGTCAGGCTAACTGGTCTATAATTCCCTGTTTTCTCTCTCCCTCCTTTTTTAAAAAGTGGAGTTACATTAGCTACCTTCCAGTCCATAGGAACTGATCCAGAGACTATAGAATGTTGGAAAATGACCACAAATGCATCCACTATTTTTAGGGCCACTTCCGTAAGTACTCTGGGATGCAGACTATCAGGCCCTGGGAATTTATTGGCCTTCAATCCCAGCAAGTTTCCTAACACAATTTGCTGACTAATAAGGATTTCCTTTAGTTCCTCCTTCTCGCTAGACCCCTGGTCCCTGAGTATTTCCAGAAGGTTATTTGTGTCTTCCTTCGTGAAGACAGAAGCAAAGTACTTGTTCAATTGGTCTGCCATTTCTTTGTTCCCCATAAATTCACCTGATTCTGACTGTAAGGGACCTACATTTGTCTTCACTAATCTTTTTCTCTTCATGTACCTGTAGAAGCTTTTGCAGTCAGTTTTTATGTTCCCTGCAAGCTTACTCTCATATTCTATTTCCCCCTCCTAATTAAACCCTTTGTTCTCCTCTGCTGAATTCTAAATTTCTCCCAGTCCTCAGGTTTGCTGCTTTTTTTGGCCAATTTATATGCCTCTTCCTTGGAAGAAGGGACTGAGTGTAACGTAGCCAAGTTTGCTGACAATACAAAGATGGGAGGAAAAGCAATGTGTGAGAGGACACAAAAAATCTGCAAAAGGACATAGGCAGGCTAAGTGAGTGGGCAAAAATTTGGCAGATGGAGTATAATGTTGGAAAGTGTGAGGTCATGCACTTTGGCAGAAAAAAATCAAGGAGCAAGTTATTATTTAAATGGATCAAGATTGCAAAGTGCTGCAGGACCTGGGGGTACTTGTGCATGAAACACAAAAGGATAGTATGCAAGTACAGCAAGTGATCAGGAAGGCCAATGGAATCTTGGCCTTTATTGCAAGGGAGATGGAACATAAAAGCAAGGAAGTCTTGCTACAGCTATGTAAGGTATTGGTGAGGCCGCACCTGGAATACTGCGTGCAGTTTTGGTTTCCATATTTACGAAAGGATATACTTGCTCTGGAGGCAGTTCAGAGAAGGTTCACAAGGTTGATTCTGGGGATGAGGGGGTTGATTTATGACGAAAGATTGAGTAGGTTGGGGCTCTACTCATTGGAATTCAGAAGAATGAGAGGTGATCTTATCGAAACGTATAAGATTATGAAGGGGCTTGACAAGATGGATGCAGAGAGGATGTTTCCACTGATGGGGGAGACTAGAACTAGAGGGCATGATCTTAGAATAAGGGGCCGCCCATTTAAAACTGAGATGAGCAGAAATTTTGGGGAGCGGGCAGGGAAGTGGACCTGAGTCCATGATCGGATCAGCCATGTCCTTATTAAATGGCGGAGCAGGCTCGAGGGGCCGTATAGCCTCCTCCTGCTCCTATTTGTTACGTTCTTATGTAAGGTAGTGTCGACATTTACCTGAAAGGGGGTCATGGTGACTGGAATGCCACCTTGTCCTTGGAGAGTGACTTGTATGTTTTTATCTGCCAGGTTTAGGAATTGAATGTAGCTCTCTTTCGCTGTGGGCTCAGCCATCACAGTTTTCTGAAAAGTAAAAAGATATCAATATAGTTTAAAAAAAAAGTCAAAAAGGCAAATTAAACCCAGCTGGACAGGCGCCCTTTCAAACCTGACTGATCGGTTTATTTTTGTAAAGAAATGTGGATACGGTAATGCAGAGAAGCTTGGATTCATGATCCAGTAGAATCTGAGTTCAAATCCCACCAAGGTAGCTTAAGGATTTGAATTCACTTACAAATTCTGGAAATAAAATTTTGGTGTCAGGAAAAGTAACCTTGACTCTGTCGGACTGTCATTAAAAACCCACTGGTTCACCAATTCTCCTTAGTGAAGGAAACCTGAGGCCCTTACTCGGTCTGGGCCTACACGAGACTCCAGTCCCATCCAATGTGGTTGACTCTTAACTGTTCCTCTGAAGTGGCCTAGAAAGCCAGTGAGTTGTATCAAATCACGACTCGGGACAACTAGGGATGGGCAATATATGCTGACCTTGCCAGTGACACCCACATCCTGAGAATTATTATTAATACTTAAAAAAAAATTAGCATCTGCTTTCAGCCTTGATCTGGTTGGGGTTGTCAGCTGAAGGCTGCATGATACTCAGAATTTCCCATACCTCGAGAACCTTTTATCAACAAAAGCAGACATTGATGAGGGGATTCAACAACGTCTCCAGTGCTCCAGCGCAGCATTCGGCCGCCTGAGGAAAAGAGTGTACCTGTTAGACAGGACCAGTGTCTGCAGGACCTTCTCAACCTCTGCTAAACACCCACTACCCAGCTCCCTAACAGTCACACCCTCCCTTTCCTGAACCTGTACTTTCATCTGGAATGTGACTGTATTCTGGATAAAACTCCAGAAATTCCTCCCCCCGCTTCCCCCCCCCCCCGTCTACCAGTGCCAATTTATGATTGCTTGTCCATCATGCCACACCCCTCCTCTCTTGGCACATCCTGCCAATGGGGGAAGGCTAGAGAGTCTCGGACTAGGGGGGGGGGGGGGTTATATGATAAGGAGTCACAGTCTCAGGATAAGTGGTCAACTTTTTAGGACGGAGATGAGGAGGAATTTCTTCACTCAGCAGATTGTGAATCTTTGGAATTCTCCACCCCAGAGAGCTGTGGATGCTCGTTGAGGTTGCTAAGATTTTTTGAGGAGCCCTGCTTCTATTTCTTAAGTTTTTATGCGCACAAGCAGCTTCTGTGTGGTTCTCATGGCCAACCTACGCTGTCCACCCAGACTGGACGAGTTCACTTTTGGATCGGGGCATCTGGCAGTTCCTAGAATCGAAACTGAATGCCCAAACTGTCTGATTTTTAAAATAGAAGTCTATTTTTTCCCCTCCCCTAATTTTATGGTGTAGAAGGCAGGGTGTTAATTGTTAAAGTTACCTGTGAATGTCCCAAGGTGTTGCTCACAGTAAGTGAATGATGTGCTGTTTTACAATCAGACTGTTACGCTGCGTTAAGTTTTATTCTGCTGCTGAGATGGAGCTGTGATTAATTTGGTTTTGTGCTGTCAAAATATAATTCCTGCGAGTGGGCAGAGTTCAAGGTCTGTGACATCCCCAGATCTGGTATAAGTTTCTAACTCCACACCAGAGTGTAATAATGGGCCTGAAATCCCGGCCTCCCTGGGTCAGTACGGAGTGTGTACGGACCCGGGAAGGCATCGCAAAAACCGGTTTTCAGTGCACAATGCGCAAGCGCTGAAAACTGGCTTTTCCGATCTGTCGAGCTGGAGCTTGACAGATCTTCCGTATCTCGGGAGCAAGGATACTTGCAGGGCAAGATTGCGGTATTTACCCATATCTTGCCCAGCAAATGTCCTGAAAATTCTTGTGCCTGATAAAAGCGGTACATAGTCTACTTTTACAGGAGTAAGAATTTTAAAATACACAAAAACATTTTAAAATAAAATTATAAAAACACATTTTATTGTTAAAAACCCTCCCCACTATGGTAAGTTTATTTTAAACCACAATTATAAAAGCTTTTTTAAAAAATTGGAAAATTATATATTTTTTTATAGTACATAAATAACTCATTTAAATTAATGAAAACATGTGGTGTATTTTTTCTATTTTTTTATTAGTGTTTTGGGTGTTGGGGGGGGGGGTTCTCAATCACAATAATGGGAACTCCAACTTATGGAGTTCCCATTATTATGACTGAGAACATACTTTACCTTGATTGGCTGCCCAGAGCCATGTGACTGCAGCTCCAGCCCTGCACATGTCCTGACGTGCATGCGCTGTGAAGCGCAGTCAGTGGAGGCCTCAGGACCGGGAACTCGTGTGGGCCCAGCAGCTTCAGGTAAGTGTGCATTTTTAAAACGTTTTTCCCTCGATCGCTCGCGGGAAGCAGCCGACCGAGATTTCTGGGCCATTGTGAAAGTCCAGTGTGAAACAATGAACTTTTCTTCCTTTGAAGTGTGACAGACACTATTAAAACATTTAGATAGCTACATCGATTATAGAAAGCCAATTAAGGTCAATTAATTCTCATCATCAGCAAATTCAACATCAGAACTGAGAATGTCGTAGAATGATACAGCACAGAAGGAGGCCATTCGGCCCATCGTGCCTGTGCCGGCTCTTTGAGAGAGCTATCCAATTAGTCCTGTTCTTTCTTCGTAACCTTGAATATATTTCCCTTTCAAGTATATATATAATTCCCTTTTGAAAGTTACTATTGAATCTGTTATGTCTTGGATAAAGAGGCAGACTAGATGCTGCAAGCTCAAAGTAAGTGTGGCCGCAGTCCTTTATTGAAGAACTTAGAGTGCCTCTATAGACTGTGAGACCGCCTTATATACAGGTGCTCCCAAGGGATTGTGGGATCCCTTGGGACTTCAGGGGATAAGCCCTCTGGTGGGTAGATATGGTATTTACATGTTTACATACATAACAACACTCCCCCCCCACCGCCCCGCCCGCCCCACCCCCCAAAGTCAATAGTGTAACTATTTACAAGGTGAGTCGATCTGGGGCCTTCCTTTCTCTGGTTGATCATCTCGGTGCAAATGCTGGTGTTGTTGAGTCGTTTGTTGGGCCTTCGCTGGACTGCTGTACAGCTGGCCTTGCTGGACTGCTGGGGGGGGGTGAGTCTTGCTGGGCTGCTGCAGGTGATGGGTTCTGCTTCGTGGTTAACTGCTGGGTCGGTTGCCACTTGCGTGTGTGTGTGTTGGAGAGTCAAAAACATAGAAACATAGAAAATAGGTGCAGGAGTAGGCCATTTGGCCCTTCAAGCCTGCACCACCATTCAATAAGATCATGGCTGATCTTTCACCTCAGTACCTCTTTCCTGCTTTCTCTCTGTACCCCCTGATCCCTTTAGCCATAAAGGTCACAATTAACTCCCTCTTGAATATATCCAACGAACTGGCATCAACAACTCTCTGCATTAGGGAATGCCACAGGTTTACAACTCTTTGAGTGAGGAAGTTTCTCCTCATCTCAGTCCTAAATGGCTTACCCCTTATCCTTAGACTGTGTCCCCTGGTTCTGGACTTCCCCAACATCGGGAACATTCTTCCTGCATCTAACCTGTCCAGTCCCGTCAGAATTTTATATATTTCTATGAGATCCCCTCTCATCCTTCTAAACTCCAGTGAATAAAGGCCCAGTCGATCTAGTCTTTCCTCATATGTCAGAACATCCATCCCGGGAATCAGTCTGGTGAATCTTCACTGCACTCCTTCAATAGCAAGAACGTCCTTCCTCAGATTAGGAGACAAACTGAACACAATATTCCAGGTGAGGCCTCACTAAGGCCCTGTACAACTGCAGTCAGACCTCCCTGCTCCTATACTCAAATCCCCTAGCTATGAAGGCCAACATACCATATGCCTTCTTCACCGCCTGCTTTCAATGACTGATGTACCATGACACCCAGGTCTCGTTGCACCTCCTCTTTTCCTAATCAGATAATATTCTGCCTTCGTGTTTTTGCCCCAAAAGTGGATAACCTCACATTTATCCACATTATACTGCATCTGCCATGCATTTTCCCACTCACCTAAACTGTCTAAGTCACCCTGCAGCCTCTTGGCGTCCTCCTCGTAGCTCACACCGCCTCCCAGTTTAGTGTCATCTGCAAACTTGGAGATATTACACTCAATTCCTTCATCTAAATCATTAATGATATTGTAAATAGCTGGGGTCCCAGCACTGAGCCCTGCGGCACCCCACTAGTCATTGCCTGCCATTCTGAAAAGGACCCATTTATCCCGACTCTCTGCTTCTTGTCTGCCAACCAGTTCTCTATCCACGTCAGTACATTACCCACAATACCATGTGTTTTGATTTTGCACACCAATCTCTTGTGTGGGACCTTGTCAATAGCCTTTTGAAAGTCCAAATACACCACATCCACTGGTTCTCCCTTGTCCACTCTACTAGTTACATCCTCAAAAAATTCCAGAAGATTTGTCAAGCATGATTTCCCCTTCATAAATCCATGCTGACTTGGACCGATCCTGTCACTGCTTTCCAAATGCACTGCTATTTCATCCTTAATAATTGATTCCAACATTTTCCCCACTACTGATGTCAGGCTAACCGGTCTATAATTACGCACTTTCTCTCTCTCTCCCGTTTTAAAAAGTGGTGGTATATTAGCTACCCTCCATTCCATAGGAACTGATCCCGAGTCGATAGACTGTTGGAAAATAATCACAATGCATCCACTATTTCTAGGGCCACTTCCTTAAGTACTTTGGGATGCAGACTATTAGGCCCCGGGGATTTATCGGCCTTCAATCCCATCAATTTCCCGAACACAATTTCCCGCCTAATAAGGATATCCTTCAGTTCCACCTTCTCACTAGACCCTCGGTCCCCTAGTACTTTCAGAAGGTTATTTGTGTCTTCCTTCGTGAAGACAGAACCAAAGTATTTGTTCAATTGGTCTGCCATTTCTTTGTTCCCCATCATAAATTCACCTGAATCCGACTGCAAGGGACCTACGTTTGACTTCACTAATCTTTTTCTCTTCACATATCTATAGAAGCTTTTGCAGTCAGTTTTTATGTTCTCAGCAAGCTTCTTATACTCTATTTTCCCCCTCTTAATTAAACCCTTTGTCCTCCTCTGCTGAATTCTAAATTTCTCCCAGTCCTCAGGTTTGCTGCTTTTTTTGGCCAATTTATATGCCTCTTCCTTGGATTTAACACAATCCCTAATTTCCCTTGTTAGCCACGGTTGAGTCACCTTCCCCGTTTTATTTTTACTCCAGACAGGGATGTACAATTGCTGAAGTTCATCCATATGATCTTTAAATGTTTGCCATTGCCTATCCACTGTCAACCCTTTTAAGTATCATTTGCCAGTCTATTCTAATCAATTCACGCCTCAAACCATCGAAGTTACCTTTCCTTAAGTTCAGGACCCTAGTTTCTGAATTAACTGTGTCACTCTCCATCCTAATAAAGAATTCTACCATGTTATGGTCACTCTTCCCCAAAGGGTCTCGCATAACAAGATTGCTAATTAGTCCCTTCTCATTACACATCACCCAGTCTAGGATGGCCAGCTCCCTGGTTGGTTCCTCGACATATTGGTCTAGAAAACCATCCCTAATAAACTCCAGGAAATCCTCCTCCAGTGCTCCCAGTTTGGTTATCCCAATCAATATGTAGATTAAAGTCACTCATGATAACTGCTGTACCTTTATTGCACGCATCCCTAATTTCTTGTTTGATGCTGTCCCCAACCTTACTACTACTGTTTGGTGGTGACACATTTGCGCGATCATGATATGTATTCTGTTGAAAGCGCCTGCTCTCTACCTGTTCGTGTAGATCAGGGTGGACTAACGAGAGCCTTGTCTTAAGTGCCTTTTTCATGAGCAGTTCAGCAGGAGGGACCCTGGTGAGCGAGCAGAACCTTCACCGTTGGACGCTGGCTTAAATGGGGCAGACGTGACATGTTTGACCCCATTGGGGTCATGAACTCTTTGAACTCGGCACTGGTGAAACACGGCCCATTGTCACTTACAAGGCCATCAGACAGGCCGTGCGTGGCAAACATGGCCCGTAGGCTTTCAATGGTGGTAGCAAACATGCTTGCCGACATTATCACGCATTTAATCCATTTGCAGTACGCATCCACAACCACTAAAACCATTTTTTCCAAGAATGAGCCTGCATAGTCGACATGAACCCTAGACCACGGTTTGGAGGACCAAGACCATAAACTTAGTGGCGCCTCCCTGGGTGCATGACTTAACTGGGAACATGTATTACATTTGTGCACACAGGACTCTTAAGTCTGCATCGATACCAGGCCACCTCACATGGGATCTGGCTATCGCTTTCATCATTACAATGCCTGTGTGGGTACTGTGGAGATCACTAATGAAAGTATCCCTGCCCTTTTTTGGCACAACTACCCGATTGCCCCATAGGAGTCAGTCTGCCTGTATAGACATTTCATCTTTGCGCCGCTGGTACGGCTTTATTTCTTCCTGCATCTCTAAAGGGACACTCGACCAAATGTGAGGTTATCCACTTTGGGGGCAAAAACGCGAAGACAGAATATTATCTGAATGGCGGCAGATTAGGAAAAGGGGAGGTGCAATGAGACCTGGGTGTCATGGTTCATCAGTCGTTGAAAGTTGGCATCAGGTACAGCAGGCGGTGAAGAAGGCAAATGGTATGTTGGCCTACATAGATAGGGGATTTGAGTATCGGAGCAGGGAGATCTTACTGCAGTTGTACAGGGCCTTCGTGAGGCCTCACCTGGAATATTGTGTTCAGTTTTGGTCTGCTAATGTGAGGAAGGATGTTCTTGCTATTGAGGGAGTGCAAAGAAGTTTCACCAGACTGATTCCCGGGATGGCAGGACTAACATATGAGGAGAGACTGGATTGACTGGGCCTTTATCCAGGATTGTACGTTGCCTCCCTGGTGCAAGGGTCAAGGATGTCTTGGAGCGGGTGCAGGACATTCTGAAAAGGGAGGGTGAACAGCCAGTTGTCGTGGTGCACATTGGTACCAACGATATAGGTAAAAAAAAGAGATGAGGTCCTACGAGACGAATTTAAGGAGCTAGGAGCTAAATTAAAATGTAGGACCTCAAAAGTAGTAATCTTAGGATTGCTACCAGTGCCATGTGCTAGTCAGAGTAGGAATCGCAGGATAGCTCAGATGAATACGTGGCTTGAGCAGTGGTACAGCAGGGAGGGATTCAAATTCCTGGGGCATTGGAACCGGTTCTGGGGGAGGTGGGACCAGTACAAACCGGACGGTCTGCACCTAGGCAGGACTGGAACCAATGTCCTTGGGGGAGTGTTTGCTAGTGCTGTTGGGGAGGAGTTAAACTAATATGGCAGGGGGATGGGAACCAATGCAGGGAGACAGAGGGAAACAAAAAGGAGACATAAGCAAAAGACAGAAAGGAGATGAGTAAAAGTGGAGGGCAGAGAAACCCAAGGCAAAAAACAAAAAGGGCCACTGAATATAAAGGGGCTGCAGGAGGGGTCAAAACTAAAAATCATCGTTTAAAAACTAGTATTAAAACACTCTACCTAAACGCACGCAGCATTCGAAGTAAAGTAAATGAGTTGACGGCACAAATCATTACAAATGGGTATGATTTGGTGGCCATTACAGAAACGTGGTTGCTGGGTGGCCAAGACTGGGAATTAAACATACAGGGATATCTGACGATTCGGAAAGATAGATAAGAAGGGAAAGGAGGTGGGGTAGCTCTGTTAATAAAGGATGATATCAAGGCAGTTGTGAGAGACGGTATTGGCTCTAATGAACAAAATGTTGAATCATTGTGGGTGGGGATTAGAGATAGTAAGGGGAAAAAGTCACTGGTGGGCGTAGTTTATAGGCCCCCAAATAATAACTTCACGGTGGGGCAGGCAATAATCAAGCGAATAATGGAGGCATGTGGAAAAGGAACGGCAGTAATCATGTGGGATTTTAACCTACATATCGATTGGTCAAATCAAATCGCATGGGGTAGCCTGGAGGAGGAATTCATAGAATGCATACGGGATTGTTTCTTGGAACAGTATGTTACAGAACCTACAAGGGAGCAAGCTATCTTAGATCTGGTCCTCTGTAATGAGACAGGAATAATAAACGATCTCCTAGTAAAAGATCCTCTAGGAATGAGTGGTCACAGTATGGTTGAATTTGTAATACAGATTGAGGGTGAGGAAGTAGTGTCTCAAATGAGCGTACTATGCTTAAACAAAGGGGACTACAGTGGGATGAGGGCAGAATTGGCTAAAGTAGACTGGGAACACAGACTAAATGGTGGCACAATTGAGGAACAGTGGAGGACTTTTAAGGAGCTCTTTCATAGTGCACAACAAAAATATATTCCAGTGAAAAAGAAGGGCGGTAAGAGAAGGGATAAACAGCCGTGGATAACCAAGGAAATAAAGGAGAGTATCAAATTAAAAACCAATGCGTATAAGGTGGCCAAGGTTAGTGGGAAACTAGAAGATTGGGAAAATTTTAAACGACAGCAAAGAATGACTAAGAAAGCAATAAAGAAAGGAAAGATAGATTACGAAAGTAAACTTGCACAAAACATAAAAACAGATAGTAAAAGCTTTTACCGATATATAAAACAGAAAAGAGTGACTAAAGTAAATGTTGGTCCCTTAGAAGATGAGAAGGGGGATTTAATAATGGGAAATGTGGAAATGGCTGAGACCTTAAACAATTATTTTGCTTCGGTCTTCACAGTGGAAGACACAAAAACCATGCCAGAAATTGCTGGTCACAGGAATGTGGGAAGGGAGGACCTTGAGGTAATCACTATCACTAGGGGGGTAGTGCTGGACAGGCTAATGGAACTCAAGGTAGACAAGTTCCCTGGTCCTGATGAAATACATTCCAGGGTATTAAAAGAGATGGCGGAAGTTATAGCAGATGCATTCGTTATAATCTACCAAAATTCTCTGGACTCTGGGGAGGTACCAGCGGATTGGAAAGCAGCTAATGTAACGCCTCTGTTTAAAAACGGGGGCAGGCAAAAGGCAGGTAACTATAGGCCGGTTAGTTTAACATGTGTAGTGGGGAAAATGCTTGAAACTATCATTAAGGAAGAAATAGCGGGACATCTAGAAAGGAATAGTGCAATCAAGCAGACGCAGCATGGATTCATAAAGGGGAAATCATGTTTAACTAATTTACTGGAAATTCTTTGAGGATATAACGAGCATGGTGGATAGAGTGGATGTAGTGTATTTAGATTTTCAAAAGACATTCGATAAAGTGCCAAACAAAAGGTTACTGCAGAAGATAAAGGTACGTGGGGTCAGTGGAAATGTATTAGCATGGATAGAGAATTGGCTGGCTAACAGAAAGCAGAGTTGGCATAAATGGGTCCTTTTCGGGTTGGAAATCGGTGGTTAGTGGTGTGCCACAGGGATCGGTGCTGGGACCACAACTGTTTACAATATACATAGATGACCTGGAAGAGGGGACAGAGTGTAGTGTAACAAAATTTGCAGATGACACAAAGATTAGTGGGAAAGCGGGTTGTGTAGAGGATACAGAGAGGCTGCAAAGAGATTTCGATAGGTTAAGCGAATGGGCTAAGGTTTGGCAGAAGGAATACAATGTCGGAAAGTGTGAGGTCATCCACCTTGGGAAAAAAAACAGAAAAAGGGAATATTATTTGAAAAGGGAGAAATTACAACATGCTGCGGTGCAGAGGGACCTGGGGGTCCTTGTGCATGAATCCCAAAATGTTAGTTTTCAGGTGAAAAACTGTGTGTTCCACAGGAGTTACATAGAAACATAGGAAATAGGTGCAGGAGTAGGCCATTCGGCCCTTCGAGCCTGCACCACCATTCAATAAGATCATGGCTGATCATTCCCTCATTACCCCTTTCCTGCTTTCTCTCCATTCCCCTTGATCCCCTTAGCCGTAAGGACCATATCTAACTCCCTCTTGAATATATCCAATGAACTGGCATCAACAAGTCTCTGCGACAGGGAATTCCACAGGTTAACACCTCTCTGAGTGAAGAAGTTTCTCCTCATCTCAGTCCTAAATGATCTACCCCTTATCCTAAGACTGTGTCCCCTGGTTCTGGACTTCCCCAACATCGGGAACATTCTACCCGCGTCTAACCTGTCCCGTCCCGTCAGAATCTTATATGTTTCTATGAGATCCCCTCTCATCCTTCTAAACTCCAGTGAATAACATAAGAACATAAGAATTATGAACAGCAGTAGGCCATCTAGCCCCTCGAGCCTGCTCCACCATTCAACAAGATCATGGCTGATCTGCCGTGGACTCAGCTCCACTTACCCGCCCACTCCATATAACCTTTAATTCCCTTATTGGTTAAAAATCTATCTGTGATTTGAATACATTCAATGAGCTAGCCTCAACTGCTTCCTTGGGCAGCGAATTCCATAGATTCAAAACCCTCTTGGAGAAGAAATTCCTTCTCAACTCGGTTTTAAATTGGCTCCCCCATATTTTGAGGCTGTGCCCCCTAGTTCTAGTCACCCCGACCAGTGGAAACAACCTCACTGCCTCCATCTTGTCAATCCCTTTCATTATTTTAAATGTTTCTATAAGATCACCCCTCATCCTTCTGAACTCCAACGAGTAAAGACCCAGTCTACTCAATCTATCATCATAAGGTAACCCCCTCATCTCCAGAATCAGCCTAGTGAATCGCCTCTGTACCCCCTCCAAAGCTAGTATATCCTTCCTTAAGGTGACCAAAACTGCACGCAGTACTCCAGGTGCGGCCTCACCAATACCCTGTACAGTTGCAGCAGGACCTCCCTGCTTTTGTATTCCATCCCTCTCGCAATGAAGGCCAACATTCCATTTGCCTTCCTGATTACCTGCTGCACCTGCAAAATAACTTTTTGGGATTCATGCTCAAGGACCCCCCAGGTCCCTCTGCATTGCAGCATTTTGTAATTTCTCCCCATTCAAATAATATTCCCTTTTACTATTTTTTTTCCAAGGTGGATGACCTCACATTTTCCAACATTGTATTCCATCTGTCAAACCTTAGCCCATTTGCTTAACCTATCTAAATCTCTTTGCAGCCTCTCGGTGTCCTCTACACAACCCGCTTTCCCACTAATCTTTGTGTCATCTGCAAATTTTGTGACACTGCACTCTGTCCCTCTTCTAGGTCATCTATGTATATTGTAAACAGTTGTGGTCCCAGCACCGATCCCTGTGGCACACCACTAACCACCGATTTCCAACCCAAAAAGGACCCATTTATCCCGACTCTCTGCTTTCTGTTAGCCAGCCAATTCTCTATCCATGCTAATATATTTCCTCTGACTCCGCGTACCTTTATCTTCTGCAGTAACCTTTTGTGTGGCACCTTATCGAATGCCTTTTGGAAATCTAAATACACCACATCCATCGGTACACCTCTATCCACCATGCTCGTTATATCCTCAGAGAATTCCAGTAAATTAGTTCAACATGATTTCCCCTTCATGAATCCATGTTGCGTCTGCTTGATTGCACTATTCCTTTCTAGATGTCCCGCTATTACTTCCTTAATGATAGCTTCAAGCATTTTCCCCACTACAGATGTTAAACTAACCTGCCTTTTGTCTGCCCCCTTTTTTAAACAGAGGCGTTACATTAGCTGCTTTCCAATCCGCTGGTACCTCCCCAGAGTCCAGAGAACTTTGGTAGATTATAACGAATGCATCTGTTATAACTTCCGCCATCTCTTTTAATATCCTGGGATGCATTTCATCAGGACCAGGGGACTTGTCTACCTTGAGTCCCATTAGCCTGTCCAGCACTACCCCCCTAGTGATAATGATTACCTCAAGGTCCTCCCTTCCCACATTCCCGTGACCAGCAATTTTTGGCATGGTTTTTGTGTCTTCTACTGTGAAGACCGAAGCAAAATAATTGTTTAAGGTCTCAGCCATTTCCACATTTCCCATTATTAAATCCCCCTTCTCATCTTCGAAGGAACCAACATTTACTTTAGTCACTTTTTTCCGTTTTATATATCGGTAAAAGCTTTTACTATCTGTTTTTATGTTTTGCGCAAGTTTACTTTCGTAATCTATCTTTCCTTTCTTTATTGCTTTCTTAGTCATTCTTTGCTGATGTTTAAAATTTTCCCAATCTTCTAGTTTGCCACTAACCTTGGCCACCTTATATGCATTGGTTTTTAATTTGATACTCTCCTTTGTTTCCTTGGTTATCCACAGCTGGTTCTCCCTTCTCTTGTTCATTAGAGCCAATATCGTCTCTCACAACTGCCCTGATATCATCCTTTATTAACAGAGCTACCCCACCTCCTTTCCCTTCTTGTCTATCTTTCCGAATTGTCAGATACCCCTGTATGTTTAATTCCCAGTCTTGGCCACCCTGCAACCACTTTTCTGTAATGGCCACCAAATCATACCCATTTGTAATGATTTGTGCTGTCAACTCATTTACTTTATTTCGAATGCTGCGTGCGTTTAGGTGGAGTGTTTTAATACTAGTTTTTAAACCATGATTTTTAGTTTTGACCCCTCCTGCAGCTCCTTTATATTCATACATATTGTCCCTTCCTATCACCTTCTGTTGCCTCCTGCCTTTTGCATTCTTTCTTGGGGTCCTGTTCATCTGCGCTCTCACCCACTCAAACTAGCTCAGAGCTCTCTCCTGGGTTCCGAATACTCCTCGCATTGAGACACCGAGCTTTCAGGCTTGCCTTTTTATTACATTTTGACCCTTTAGAATTTTGCTGTATAGTGGCCCTTTTTGTTTTTTCCCTTGGGTTTCTCTGCCCTCCACTTTTACTCATCTCCTTTCTGTCCTTTGCTTCTGTCTCCATTTTGTTTCCCTCTGTCTCCCTGCATTGGTTCCCATCCCCCTGCCATATTAGTTTAACTCCTCCCCAACAGCACTAGCAACCACTCCCCCTCGGACATTGGTTCCGTTCCTGCCTAGGTGCAGACCATCCGGTTTGTACTGGTCCCACCTCCCCCAGAACCGGTTCCAATGCCCCAGGAATTTGAATCCCTCCCTGCTGCACCACAGCTCAAGCCACGTATTGATCTGAGCTATCCTGCGATTCCTACTCTGACTAGCACGTGGCACTGGTAGCAATCCCGAGATTACTACTTTTGAGGTCCTACTTTTTAATTTAGCTCCTAGCTCCTTAAATTCGTCTCGTCGGACCTCATCCCTTTTTTTACCTATATCGTTGGTACCAATGTGCACCATGACAACTGACTGTTCACCCTCCCTTTTCAGAATGTCCTGCACCCGCTCCGAGACATCCTTGACCCTTGCACCAGGGAGGCAACATACCATCCTGGAGTCTCGGTTGCGGCCGCAGAAACGTCTATCTATTCCCCTTACAATTGAATCCCCTATCACTATCGCTCTCCAACTCTTTTTCCTGCCCTCCTGTGCAGCAGCGCCACCCACGGTGCCATGAACTTGGCTGCTGCTGCCCTCCCCTGATTAGTCATCCCCCTCAACAGTACTCAAAGCGGTGTATCTATTTTGCAGGGGGATGACCGCAGGGGACCCCTGCACTACCTTCCTTGCACTGCTCTTCCTGCTGGTCTTCCATTCTCTAGCTGGCTGTGGACCTTTCACCTGCGGTTAGACCAACTCGCTACACGTGCTACTCACGTCATCCTCAGCATCGTTGATGCTTCAGAGTAAATCCACCCTCAGTTCCAACTCCGCAACGCGGTCCGTCAGGAGCTGGAGGCGGATACACTTCCCTGAGTTCCCACATGGTACAGGAAGAGCAGATCACGTGACCGAGCTCTCCTGCCATGACTTAACCTTTAGATACACTTAATTTGGCGACAACACTGTTAACAGGTTACTTACTGATATAAAAAAGAAAAAGAAAAGCTACTCACCAATCACCAGCCAATCACTTACCCCTTTGGCCGTGACGTCAGCATTTCTTTCTACTTCTTTTTTGCTTTTTCTCCCGGCTGTGCCTTTTGTAGGCCTCACCCCGCACCTCGAGTTCCCGCCTCCGATCCGCCGCTGCCTCTCGCAGCTGCTGGGCCTTTATAGGCCTCACCCCGCACCTCGAGTTCCCGCCTCCGATCCGCCGCTGCCTCTCGCAGCCGCTGGGCCTTTATAGGCCTCACCCCGCACCTCGAGTTCCCGCCTCCGATCTGCCACCTCCTCTCGCAGCCGCTGGGCCTTTATAGGCATCACCCCGCACCTCGAGTTCCCGCCTCCGATCCACCGCTGCCTCTCGCAGCTGCTGGGCCTTTATAGGCCTCACCCCGCACCTCGAGCTCCCGCCTCCGATCTGCTGCCACCTCTCCCAGCCGCTGGGCCTTTTGTAGGCCTCACCCCATACCTCGAGCTCCCACCTCCGATCTGCCGCCACCTCTCCCAGCCGCTGGGCCTTTTGTAGGCCTCACCCCGTACCTCGAGCTCCCACCTCCGATCTGCCGCCACCTCTCCCAGCTGCTGGGCCCTTTGTAGGCCTCACCCCGTACCTCGAGCTCCCGCTTCCGATCTGCCGCCACCTCTCCCAGCTGCTGGGCCTTTTGTAGGCCTCACCCCGTACCTCGAGCTCCCGCTTCCGATCCGGCGCCGCCTCTCGCAGCCGCTGGGCCTTTTGTAGGCCTCACCCCGCACCTCGCGCTCCCGCCTCCGATCTCAGAGTGCCTCTCCAACCTGTGAGGCCACCCTATATACAAGTGCTCCCAAGGGATTGTGGGATCCCTTGGACTCTAGGGGATAAGCCCTCTGGTGGTTAGACATGGTAATTACAGGTTTACATACATAACAGAATCTGCTTCCACCGCCCTTTCAGCCAGCGCGTTGCAGATCATAACAACACGCTACATTAAAAAAAATGCCTCCTCATCTCCACCCCTCCCACCCGCCCCCCCCGGCCCCGCACCCCGACTCCTTTGCCAATGATCTTAAACCTGTGTGTCATCTGGTTACCGACCCTCCTGCCTGCTTCAGCCGCTGAACTTCCCCCCACTTTGTCTGGTTTGGCGGACTTGGCAGAGAGTGGCCACTCTGGGTGGAGGCTGCAAAGGGGAAAAAAAAAATCGACCCCGTCCGACAGCTCACGCTTTAGATCAGCCGCCCAGAGCGGGTCGGAGTCTACCCGTCACGCGTACCTGCACTGCGAGCTCCACGAAGGCTGCTGCTACAAACGCCAGTGCTGCCAAGATCATCCCGACCACCATCCTTCTCAGGGGCCTAAGGAGGGAGAGAGGAAAGGAGAGAAGAACATAAGAAATAGGAGCAGGAGTTGGCCATTTGGCCCCTCGAGCCTGCTCCGCCATTCAATAAGATCATGGCTGATCTGATCATGGATTCAGCTCCACTTCCCTGCCCGCTCCCCATAACCCTTGACTCCCTTATCGCTCAAAACTCTGTCTATTTCCGCCTTAAATATATTCAATGTCCCGGCTTCCACAGCTCTCTGGGGCAGGAAATTCCACAGATTTACAATCCTCTGAGAGAAGAAAGTTCTCATCTCAGTTTTAAATGGGCGGCCCCTTATGCTAAGACTATGTCCCCTAGTTTTAGTTTCCCCTATGAGTGGAAATATCCTCTCTGCATCCACCTTGTCGAGCCCCCTCATTATCTTATAAGTTTCATTAAGATCATCCTTCTGAACTCCAACCTACTCAACCCATCCTCATAAGTCAACCCTCTCATCTCCGGAATCAACCTAGTGAACCTTCCCTGAACTGCCTCCAATGCAAGTATATCCTTCTCACAGTCAACAAGCTCCCCGCTGGAGTGGATCTAAACTACAGAATCAGTGGGAACCTGTTCAACCTACGCCGTCTTCAGGCCAGACCCAAGACCACCACAACCTCTGTCGTCGAGCTACAGTACGCGGACGACGCCTGCGTCTGCGCAGATACAGAGGTTGCGCTCCAGGACATAGTCGACATACTTACTGAGGCGTACGAAAGTATGGGCCTTACGCTAAACATCCGTAAGACAAAGGTCCTCCAGCAACTTATCCGCACCGCACAACACTGCCCCCCAGTCATCAAGATCCACGGCGTGGCCCTGGACACAGTGGACCACTTCCCATATCTCGGGAGCCTCCTATCAACAAGAGCAGGCATCGACTACGAGATCCAACACCGCCTCCAGTGCGCCAGTGCAGCCTTCGGTCGCCTGAGGTAAAGAGTGTTTGAAAACCAGGCCCTCAAAACTGCCACCAAGCTCATGGTCTACAGGGCTGTAGTAATACCTGCCCTCCTATATGGCTCAGAGACATGGACCATGTACAGTAGACACCTCAAGTTGCTGAAGAAATATCACCAACGATGTCTCCGCAAGATCCTGCAAATCCCCTGGGAGGACAGGTGCACCAACATCAGTGTCCTCATTCAGGCTAACATCCCCAGCGTTGCAACAGTGACCACACTCGATCAGCCAGACACGAGACTCCCAAAGCAAGCGCTCTACTCGGAGCTCCTTCGCGGCAAACAAGCCAAAGGTGGGCAGCGGAAATGCTACAAGGACACCCTCAAAGCCTCCCTGATAAAGTGCGACATCCCCACTGACACCTGGGAGTCCCTGGCCCAAGACTGCCCTAAGTGGAGGAAGTGCATTCGGGAGGGCGCTGAGCACCTCGAGTCTCATCGCCGAGAGCATGCAGAAAACAAGCGTAGGCAGCGGAACGAGAGTGTGGCAAACTTGTCCCACCCACCCTTTCCCTCAACGGCTATCTGTCCCACCTGTGACAGAGTCTGTGGCTCTCGTATTGGACTGTTCAGCCACCAAAGGACTCACTTCAGGAGTGGAAGCAAGTCTTCCTCGATTCCAAGGGACTGCCTAAGATGATGATAATGATCCTTCCTTAAATATGGAGACCAAAACTGCACTCAGGACTCCAGGTGTGGCCTTACCAATGTCCTGTACAGTTGTAGGAGGACTTCTCTGCTTTTATACTCTATCCCCCTGTCATGTATTCAACTATCATTGTAACCCATGTATAAGCTGACCTAAGTTGTACACCTTGAGAACATTGACCACAAGGGGGTGAACTTGTGGGCGACACTCCTAACCTGGACTTTCAGGTATAAAAGGGGAAGCTCCACCCACCTTCATCACTTGAGGTCTTGGTAATAAAGGTAACTGGTCACAGAGTGACCTTCTCTCAAGTATGGGCCTAGTGTGCATTTATACTGTATAGGAAGGACATATCATTGGTGACAAGAAACTGGGATTTAAACCACGCGAGCATGGCCACTAGCAGCACAGAAGAGAGGTACTGTGTTGGTGATGATTGGGACGACTTTATTGAGAGACTACAGCAAAGTTTTGTCACTAAGGAATGGTTGGAACAGGATTCAGCCGAAAAACGCAGGGCTCATCGCCTGACGGTTTGTGGATCCAGAACGTACTCCCTGATGAAGGACCTTCTAGCGCCAGAGAAGCCGGCGGACAAGACGTTCAAAGAGCTCAGTAAGTTGATCGGGGAACACCTTAAGCCGGCGAGCAGCATACACATGGCGAGACACCGGTTTTACATGCACCGGCGGCGAGAAGGGCAAAGCGTTCCTGACTGGCGAGCCTATGTAAGTTAACAGATGCATGCAGAGCGAAGATGCTGCGAGACTTTTTTATTGAGGGCATCGGGCACGCTGGGGTTTTCAGGAAACTGATTGAGACCAAAGACTTGACCTTGGAAGCGACGGCTCTGATAGCCCAGACATTTATCTCAGGGGAGGAAGAGACCAGAATGATGTAGGACAAAAATTTTGGCTCAAATGCGGCAAACCACCAGGGAGTCAACATTGTTAATGCGGCACACAGTTCTCTAGGCAGACAAGGGCAATCGGACATACCCCAGCATGTAGTCGAACCCAAAGGGGGAATTCAACAGAGACAATGGCTAGCTGAACGGCGATTCATGCCATCGCAATGGACAATGCAGCCAGTAATGGGGCCATCAACACCTGTTAATGGTGCGCTTAAGGACAGTTACAGAGACAGTCAGAGACGATCGACTGGTAATGGACCTTTTGTTTCCAACAATGGGGCCTCCAGCTCATGCTGGAGGTGTGGAGGCAAACACACAGCCAGAGCTTGCAGGTATCAACAATATACCTGCAGAAACTGCAACGTCAGCAGTCACTTGGCGCGTATGTGCAGGAAGCCTGCAGCCAGATTGATGTACGAGGAGGACAGGCCCAATGTAAGCCCTATGAGACCAAATGAATAGTGGGGCAAATCGCTGGAAGCTGAAGTTCAGCGAGTTCATTGGAGCACATATACAGTTCATACACCAGGATGCCACCGATAATGATGAAAGTGCTCCTCAATGGCATCCCAGTATTAATGGAGCTAGACACGGGGGCCAGCCAGTCCCTGATGAGTATCAAACAGTTCCAAAGGTTGTGGGTGTCCAAGGCCAGGAAGCCAAAATTATTGCCGATTGACGCACAGCTACGGACATATACAAAGGAGATCATTCCGGTGCTAGGCAGTGCCACGGTAGTCGTGACCCACAAAGATTCGGAGAACAGGTTGCCACTCTGGATTGTCCCGGGGGACGGTCCCGCACTACTGGCGAGGAGATGGCTTGCTGTCATGAACTGGAAATGGGGCGATGTCAATGCAATTTCTTCTGTGGAGCGAGTATAATGCTCACAGGTCCTGGACAAATTTGACTCATTATTTCAACCCGGCATCGGCACTTTCATGGGGGCCAAGGTAGTGATTCAATCAACCCGGAAGCCAGGCCAGTACACCACAAGGCCAGAGTGGTGCCGTACGTGATGCTGGAAAAGATAGAATGCGAATGCGAATGCTGAGGGAAGGCATCATCTCGCCAGTCGAATTCAGTGACTAGGCGAGCCCGATCGTGCCGGTGCACAAGGCGGATGGGTCGGTCAGGATATGTGGCGATTACAAGGCCACCATCAATCGGGTGTCACTCCAAGACCAGTACCCGCTACCGAGAATGGAAGACCTCTTTGCGATGCTATCCGGTGGCAAATCTTTTTCAAAATTGGACCTGACCTCAGCTTACATGACCCAGGAGCTGGCGAGTGAGTCGAAGAAGCTGACCACCATCACGACACACAAGGGGTTGTTTGAGTACAACAGTTGTCCGTTCGGGATTCGTTCGGCTGCCGCGATCTTTCAGCGAAATATGGAAAGCCTCCTCAAGTCGATTCCAAGGACGGTGGTTTTTCAAGACGACATCCTCATCACGGGTTACGATACTGAAGAACACCTCCACAACCTGGAGGAGGTGCTACGCAGACTGGACCGGGTAGGGCTGCAACTGAAAAAGGCGAATTGCGTCTTCCTAGCTCCAGGAGTAGAATTCCTGGGGAGGAGGGTAGCAGCAGACGGGATCACACCCACTGCGTCCAAAACGGAAGCGATCCAGAGAGCACCCAGACCCCATAACACGACGGAGCTGCGTTCGTTCCTGGAGCTCCTGAACTATTTTGATAACTTTCTTCCCAAATTGAGCACGCTGTTAGAGCCGCTATACGTGCTCCTACGCAAAGGTCGCGATTGGGTCTGGGGGGACAGCCAGGAAAGGGCTTTTGAAAGAGCACGCAACTTGTTATGCTCCAATAAACTGTTAACGTTATATGACCCGTGTAAGAAACTTGTTCTAATGTGCGATGCATCGTCCTATGGGGTCGGGTGTGTGTTGCAGCATGTGAATGCCAATGGTCAGGTATAGCTGGTAGCTTATGCCTCCAGAAAGGGGCTACGTGATGTTAGAAAAGGAAGCGCTAGCATGTGTATATGCAGTAAAAAAAATGCACCAGTATCTGTTTGGTAGGAAATTTAAACTGAAGACAGATCACAAACCCGTAACGTCCCTTTTGGCCGACAACAAGGCCATAAATGCGAATGCATCAGCCCGTCTACAGAGGTAGGCACTTATGTTAGCCGCCTATGACTACACAATTCGGCACAGACCGGCACTGAAAACTGTGCCGATGCACTCAGCAGGCTCCCACTAGCCACCACTGAGGGGGCAACTGAGCATGATGCTGAGATGGTCATGCCTGTTGAAGCTTTCGAAAGCGAAGGCTCACCTGTGACAGCCCGTCAGATTAAAGTCTGGACAAATAAAGACCCGCTACTGTCTTTAGTCAAGAAATGTGTCCTGAATGGGAACTGGGCAGCCACATATGGGGCATGCCCTGAGGAATTTAAACCGTTTCATAGGCGCAAGTATGAACTCTCGATTCAGGCCGTTTGCCTACTGTGGGGAAACCGAGTAGTCATGCCCCAGAGGGGCAGAGAGGTGTTTATCAGAAAACTTCACAATGAGCACCCGGGCATTGTTTTGATGAAGGCAATTGCCAGGTCACATGTTTGGTGGCCAGGGATAGATGCAAACCTGGAACTTTGTGTTCGCAGGTGCAACACGTGTGCTCAGCTGGGCAAGGCACTCAGGGAAGCCCCCCTTAGCCCCTGGTCCTGGCCCGCCAAGCCATGGTCACGCATCCATGTGGACTATGCAGGTCCTTTCATGGGAAAAATGTATTTGGTTGCAGTAGACGCCTACTCCAAATGGATTGAGTGTGCCATTTTCAAATTCAAGCACATCCTCTGCCACGGTAGAAAGTCTACGGGCAATGTTCGCAGCCCATGGTCTACCGGATGTCTTGGTCAGCGACAATGGCCTGTGCTTCACAAGCACTGAATTCCAGGACTTCATGGCAACCATGGCAAAATGGCACCGTTCAAGCCGGCCTCAAACGGCCAGGCGGAACAAGCAGTGCAGATAATCAAACAGGGGATGCTCAGATTCCAAGGGGGTTCCCTACAAAGCCGCTTATCACGCCTCCTGTTGGCCAATAGATCCCGACCACACTCGCTCACAGGGGTTCCACCCGCAGAGCTGCTAATGAAAAGGACGCTCAAAACCAGGTTATCCCTTATACACCCTACTATGAAAGTAATTGTTGAGAGCAGGCGTCAGTCACAATGTGACTACCATGACAGGAATGTGAGGGCGCGATGTATTGATGTCAATGACCCTGTTTTTATCCTTAATTATGATGCAGGGCCCAAATGGCTCGCAGGCACTGTGATTGCCAAAGAGGGAAATAGGATTCTGGTAGTTAAACTTACCAATGGACAAATCTGCCGCAAACACGTGGATCAAACTAAAAGGAGGTTCAGCAACCCCATAGAAGAAGCAGAGGAAGAACACGACATAGAGATAACTCCACCACAGGTGACCGAACACAGGAACCAAGTGGAGGAGAGCCCAGTCACTGTGGGCAGTCCGGACAGGCCTGAGGCACCGCAAACAGCAAACACTCAGGCCAGCGCCCAACAACCGGAGCTCCAACTCAGGCGCTCTACAAGGGAGCATAAACCACCAGAGAGACTTAACCTGTGATCCCAATAAGACTTTGGGGGGGAGGTGATGTCATGTATCTTACATTATTATATATAATTGTATCCTAACATGCTATA
Source organism: Pristiophorus japonicus (assembly GCF_044704955.1). Taxonomy (NCBI): domain Eukaryota; kingdom Metazoa; phylum Chordata; class Chondrichthyes; family Pristiophoridae; genus Pristiophorus; species Pristiophorus japonicus. Next base: position 22,526,086 of record NC_091979.1, on the reverse strand, counting down.
CATGACTGTAATAAGATATGACCTGTAACCACCAGCATACCTTACCACCAGGGGTGCACTTGCAAGAGACAGGTATATAAGGACAGGTCTCAGGCAAGTGCAGCATTCCAGAGCTGTGAAATAAAGGTGCAGGTCCAGAGTGACCTTGACTTCACTACATGCCTTGTGTGAATCTGTACTGAGGGGACAGGACTTTACAGTGGCGACGAGTTACGGGATTACAGAATCCACAGAATGGCGAACACCGGATCGGATGAAAAGTACAATGCGGGAGGCAATTGGGAGGACTTTATAGAAAGGCTCCAGCAAAGCTTTGTAACCAAAGACTGGTTAGGCGATGATAAGGCAGACAAGAGAAGAGCCCATCTCTTGACCAGCTGTGGCTCGAAAACATACGCTTTAATGAAGGATCTGTTGGCACCCGAGAAACCAGCAAGCAAGTCGTTTGAAGAATTGAGCACACTGGTAAGAGACCACCTGAAGCCAGCGAGCAGCCTACACATGACCAGACACAGGTTCTACAACTACAGACGCTGTGTGGGCCAGAGCATACCCGACTTCGGAGGTTGGCTAGTTTATGTGAGTTCTCCGATGAACTGAGGAGAGAAATGCTGAGAGACTTTTTCATTGAAGGAATAGGCCACGCAGGCCTATTCCGAAAGCTCATAGAGACCAAGAACCTGACCTTAGAGGCAGCAGCACTGGTTGCACAGACATTCTTGGTCAGGGAAGAAGAAACGAGGTTGATTTACAATGCAGGTACGACAACTAATAAAATATCGGAACAAGAAGTTCACAGCACTAAACAAGCTGCTACCCCCACACACAGACAAAACCGGGAGAACAGGCTCTCGACAGCAGGCAGAAGCCATCAAGGGCCACAGGAACGGCCGTTCACACCTCATCAACCCACAATGCGAGCAATCAACTACAAACTGAGAGAAGCTCAAGAGAGATCAGCCAGACGCAGCTCATTCTTTGGGAACACTTTGAACAATGGAACAGGTCTGTGCTTGAGGTGTGGGAGTGGGCACTCGTCAAGGGGATGTCAATTTCAGCAGGCTGTTTGCAGAAATTGTGAATATACAGGGCATTTGGCCCGCATACGCAAAAAAACGGCAGCTCGGCTGGTATACGAATCGGATGGGTCGGAAAGCGGACCAGAAGATGGTGGGGACAGTACCCGGAACACCGATGTACAGCGGGTCAACACGATCAATGGCCGCTGCTCCTACAACAGGACGCCTCCTATAATGATGAGGGTCCTACTCAACAGGGTATCTGTCAACATGGAGCTGGATATGGGAGCGAGTCAATCTCTCATGGGCGCTCAACAATTTGAACAACTGTGGCCGCATAAAAGAGACAGACCAAAGCTCACAAGGGTCGACACCAAACTAAGGACCTATACCAAAGAAATCGTACCAGTCCTCGGCAACGCCATGCTCTCTTGTCACACACAAAGGGACAGTGAACCGACTTCCCCTGTGGATTGACCCCGGAGACCCCCCAGCACTGCTGGGGAGAAGCTGGCTGGCAAAACTAAACTGGAAATGGGATGATGTCCATGCCATGTCATTAGAGGAACGGACCTCCTGCTCAACAGTTATAAAGCGATTTGAACATCTCTTTCAGCCAGGTGTGGGCACTTTCAAAGGGGCCAAAGTCAAAATCTACATCACACAGGATGCTAGACTGGTACATCACAAGGCCAGAGCTGTACCCTATGTGATGAGGGAAAAGATTGAACACGAACTAGACAGGCTTCTGCGGGAAGGCATTATATCACCTGTAGAATTTAGCGACTGGGCAAGTCCCATCGTCCCAGTCATGAAGCCTGATGGATCCGTACGAATCTGTGGGGACTACAAATCTATCATAAACAGAGTCTCCCTACAGGACCAGTACCCGCTGCCCAGAGTGGAGGACTTATTTGCCACATTGGCTGGAGGTAAACTTTTCTCAAAATTAGACCTCACATCCGCGTATATGACGCAAGAATTGACCGAGGAATCCAAGCTACTCACCACCATCAACACACATTGAAGCCTTTTCATGTACAATCGATGCCCATTCGGCATCAGGTCGGCAGCTGCCATATTCCAGTGCAACATGGAGGGTCTGCTCAAGTCCATCCCGGCGACGGTTGTATTTCAAGACAACATACTTATCACGGGCAGGGACACCGACTCCCATCTCCGTAATTTGGAGGAAGTACTACAGCGGTTGGATCGGGTAGGCCTACGAGTCAAGAAATCCAAATGCCTGTTTCTCGCACCCGAGGTTGAATTTTTGGGCAGAAGGATTGCTGCTGATGGAATCCGCCCAACAGAGTCCAAAACAGAAGCAATTCGCCTGGCACCCAGGCCCCGGAATGTCTCAGAACTGCGTGCCTTTCTCGGGCTACTCAATTACTTTGGGAACTTTATGCAGAACTTAAGCACGCTGCTGGAGCCTCTCCACGTGCTACTCAGGAAGGGGTGCGATTGGTTTTGGGGGGCGCCCAGGAACGCGCCTTCTGTGCCTTCAATAAGGCACGCAACCTTCTGTGTTCCAACAGTGTTTTGACTTTCTTTGATCCAGGTAAAAAGCTAGTTCTCACATGCGATGCGTCAGCATATGGGGTCGGGTGCGTTTTGCAACATGTCAATAGTGTGGGCAAATTACAACCCATAGCTTATGCCTCCAGGTCACTTTCGCGGGCGGAGCGCGGGTACGGAATGGTAGATAAGGAGGCGCTCGCATGCGTGTACGGTGTCAAAAAGATGCACCAATACCTTTTCGGGGCCAAGTTTGCGTTAGAAACTGACCACAAGCTCCTCACGTCCCTCATATCTGAGAGCAAGGCAATAAATGCCAATGCCTCGGTGCAAATTCAACGGCGGGCACTCATGCTGGCATCCTACGACTATACCATAAGGCACAGACCAGGCACAGACAACTGTGCCGACGCGCTCAGCAGGGTACCCTTGGCGACCACGGAAGGGTCTGCCGAACAGGACTGTGAGATAGTCATGGCAATCAATGCCTTTGAGTCCACAGGTTCGCCCATGACGGCTCGCTAAATCAGAGCCTGGACGGCCAGCGACCCCACGTTATCCTTAGTAAAAAGATGTGTCCTAACCGGTGACTGGGCAGAGGCTCGCGATGCCTGCCCCGAGGAATTAAAACCCTTTCACAGGCGCATGCATGAGCTATCACTACAAACAGACTGCCTGATGTGGGGTAGCTGAGTAGTCATGCCTCTGCGAGGCAGAGAGGCATTTGTCCGGGAGCTCCACCGCGAGCACCCGGGGATCGTTCTCATGAAGGCTATAGCCAGATCCCACGTTTGATGGCCTGGTATTGACGCGGACTTGGAGCTCTGCGTCCGAAGGTTCACCATTTGTGCCAAACTCAGCAATGCCCCCAGGGAGGATCCACTGAGCCCCTGGCCCTGGCCTACCAAACCGCGGTCGCGGGTGCACGTAGACTATGCGGGCCCATTCATGGGCAAAATGTTCCTCGTAGTTGTAGATGCATTTTCAAAGTGGATCGAATGCACCATTTTAAACGAGAGCACAACCTCCACCACTGTGGAGAGCCTCGCAACCATGTTTGCAACGCACGGAATCCCTGACATATTGGTCAGTGACAATGGTCCGTGCTTCACCAGCGCAGAAGTCCAAGACTTTATAATTGACCACGGCATAAATCACGTCAAGACGGCACCGTTCAAGCCGGCCTCCAACGGCCAGGCGGAGAGAGCAGTGCAAATCATTAAACAAGGCATGCTTAAAATCCAAGGTCCCACGCTGCAGGGTCCCCTGTAGCGACTGCTGCTGACATACAGATCTCGTCCGCACTCACTGACTGGGATCCCCCCCTCGCAACTGTTAATGAAAAGGACTTTAAAATCAAGGCTCTCATTAATCCTCCCAGACATGCACGAAATTGTTGAGGCAAAGCGCCGTAAGCTGACTGAGTACCATGACAGAAATTCGATGGGGAGATGGAATGAGAAAGTGTTTGTACTAAACTATGGCAGGGGTCCCAAATGGCTTGCAGGGACAGTAACGGGCAAGGAAGGAAACAGGCTACTGGTAGTACAAATGGACAATGGCAAAACCTGCCGGAGGCATGTAGACCAAGTCAAAAGCAGATTTACCAACAACACTGCGGAACCAGAGGCAGACTACAATGTGGAACTCGCACCACACCTGGTGGACAGAGGGAACAACCTGAGGAAAGGGCAATCCCAACAGACAGCCCAGGCGAGTCAATAACAATCACACCAATTGAAACAGACAGCCCAGGTGAGATACCAGCAACCACACCCAAAGAAAAACAGATACGAAGGCAAACAACTGAACCACAACTCAGACGCTCCACGCGAGAGCGTAGACCACCTGAGAGACTGAACCTATAAAGACAATAAGACCTTGGGGGAGGGTGATGTCATGTATCTTACATTATTATATATAACTGTATCCTAACATACTATACATGACTGTAATAAGATATGACCTGCAACCACCTGCATACCTTACCACCAGGGGTGCACTTGCAAGAGACAGGTATATAAGGGCAGGTCTCAGGCAAGTGCAGCATTCCAGAGCTGTGAAATAAAGGTGCAGATCCAGAGTGACCTTGACTTCACTACATGCCTCGTGTGAATCTGTACAGAGGGGACAGGACTTTACAGTGATATCATGTATTCAACTGTCATTGTAACCCATATATAAGCTGACCTAAGTTGTACACCTTGAGAACATTGACCACAAGGGGGTGAACTTGTGGGAGACACTCCTAACCTGGACTTTCAGGTATAAAAGGGGAAGCTCCACCCACCTTCATCACTTGAGGTCTTGGTAATAAAGTGACCTTCTCTCAAGTATGGGCCTAGTGTGAATTTATACTGTATAGTAAGGACATATCATCCCCCTTGCAATAAAGGCCAACATTCCATTTGCCTTCCTGATTACTTGCTGCAGCTGCATACTAACCTTTTGTGTTTCCTGCACTAGGACCCCCAGGTCTCTCTGGACTACAGCACTTTGCAATTTTTCTCCATTTAAATTATAATTTGCTTTTCTATTTTGGAGTTTAAAGGGACTCGCGGCGCAGGAAAGCCCAGCGGTTACGTGCAGTTTAAGAGCGAGCGGTTTCTCACGGGCTGGGCAGAGAAAGGTGGCCGGGGAAGTCTCGAATCTTAAGCAGTGAGCGAGGCTTCGGCGGTTGCCAATCTCGCTTCGAGCCCTTGACCACGGACAACTGAGAAAGAAAAGACTTGCATTTATATAGCGCCTTTCACCACCTCAGGACGTTCCAAAGTGCTTTACAGCCAAAGAAGTACTTTTCTGAAATGTAGTCACTGTTGTAATGCAGGAACTGTGGCAGCCCATTTGCGCAAGTTCTTTTTGAGATGATGTTACACCTCGTAACATTTGCGCTGTAAGAATAAAAGTGTTTATTAATTGATTCTGTGTATGTTTAAATGTTAAAAGTGTAGATTAATGGAAAGGCCTCTTTGTGTTGAGATAAAATGGAAGCCCACAGATTTCCAGCGTGGGCTAAGTTTTGTAAGAAACAAAATGAAAGAACCCAGAGCTGCCGCATGGGTTTTGTGTATTGGAAAACCATTTAAACTAATCAGAGATGGCTGAGCCAAACCAGACAGCCACATGTGTGAGGAGAGCCAATAAGGAGCTGCCTGGAGCCAAGATCCAATCGGGAGGCTTTCTGAGGACAATGGCCTTGAGGAATATAAAAAACACAAGCCAGGAACTTTTCTCTCTTCTCTTCTCTCTCTTGGACACATGGCACGAGACATCCCTGAAGATCAGCTAAAACAGCAAGCCTTGTGTCCAAACCAACCAACCAAAGGGACGTAATGTATATCACTCGTTATTGTAACCTCATTGTAGCTCTGTTACAACATAATTGACAACTGTTGGTAATGTGCATGTGTTGTCTTTTTAAGATAACTGATCACTGCTGCTAATGTGCATGTGTGTATGGTTTTAATAAACTGTGCCAATTGTTTTGAAAGAATCGTCTCACTGTCAAATGTAAGCCCAGAGAGATTCAGAAATCCTAGAGCACATAGCAAGTTCCCACATACAGCGAGGTGATACTGACCAGATAATCTCTTCTTTTTTTAGTGATGTTGATTGAGGGATTAAGCAAAGAGGTTCAAAATTCAAGGCTCGCCGAAAATCTGGGCATGTTTAGGCTGGGGCAAGCACACAATATACAGCAGTTCCTCGTACATCATGGGTGGCCCGTTCTGTATCCAGCTTATACCCAAAGCTATCATATTAAATAATTGTAATATTTTTACTCTTCTAAGGGTGCAGAAAAGATTTACCAGAATGGTTCCAGGGATGAGGGACTTCAGTTACGTGGATAGACTGGAGAAGCTGGGATTGTTCTCCTCAGAGCAGAGAAGGTTGAGAGGAGATTCGATAGAGGTGTTCAAAATCATGAGGGGTCTGGACAGAGTAGAGAGAGAGACACTGTTCCCATTGGTGGCAGGATTGAGAACCAGAGGATACAGATTTAAGGTGATTGGCAGAAGAACCAAAGGCGACATGAGGAAAAACTTTTTTTACGCAGTGTGTGGTTAGGATCTGGAATGCACGGCCTGAGTGGGTGGTGGAGGCAGACTCAATCGTGGCTTTCAAAAGTGAATTGGATAAGTACCTGAAGGAAAAACATTTGCAGGGCTACGGGGAAAGGGTGAGGGAGTGGAACTGGCTGAAGTGCTCCTGCAGAGAGCTGGCATGGGCTTGATGGGCCGAATGGCCTCCGTCTGTGCTGTAACTACTCTATGATTCATGCTGCTTTTTTTTTAATGAGGCATACCATCATCTCTACATGCTCAACAACAACTTGCATTTATATAGCATCTTTAATGGGATTGGGGGTAATATATTAGCATGGATTGAGGATTGGTTAACAGACAGAAAACAGAGTGTAGAAATAAACAGATTATTTTCAGGTTGGCAGGCTAGGGTGCCACAAGGATCTGTGCGTGGGACCCAGTTATTCACAATCTATATCAATGATTTGGATGAGGGGACCAAATGTAATCTATCCAAGTTTGCTGATGATACAAAGCTTAGGTGGGAATGTAAGTTGTGAGGAGGATGCAAAGAGACTTCAAGGGAATATAGACAGACTAAGTGAGCGGGCAAGAACATGGCAAATGGAATATAATGTGGAGAAATGTGAAGTTATCCACTTTGGTAGGAAAAATAGAAAAGCGGAGTATTTTTAAATGATGAGAGATAGGGAAATGTTGGTGTTCAGAGGCACCTGGGTGTCCTTGTACACCAATCACTGAAAGTTAACATGCAGCTACAGCAAGCAATTAAGAGAGCAAATGGTATGTTGGCCTTTACAAGAGGATTTAAGTATAAGAGTAAATTATATAGGGCCCTGGTGAGACCACACCTGGAGTATTGTGTACAGTTTTGGTCTCCTTACCTAAGGAAGGATATACTTGCCATTGAGGGAGTGCAACGAAAGTTCACCAGACTGATTCATGGGATGGGGGATTGTCCTATGAGGAGAGATTGAATAGACTAGGTCTATATTCTCTGGAGTTTAGAAGATGAGAGGTGATCTCATTGAAACATACAAAATTCTTACAGGATGTTTTCCCTGGCTGGGGAGTCTAGAACCAGGGGTCACAGTCTCAGAATAAGGTCATTTAGTACTGAGATGAGGAGAAGCTTCTTCACTCAAAGGGTGGTGAATCTTTGGGCTGTGGAGGCTCAGTTTTTTAATATATTCAAGGCAGAGATCGATGGATTTTTGGATATAAAGGGAATCAAGGGATATGGGGATAGTGCAGGCTCGTGGAATTGAGGTAGAAGATCAGCCATGATCTCATTGAATGGTGGAGCAGGCCTGAGGGGCCGAATGGCTTACTCCTGCTCCTATTTCTTATGTTCTCAATGTAGTAAAACGCCCTAAGGTGCTTCGCAGGAGCGTAATCAGACAAAAAATTGACACCGAGCCAAAGAAGCGGACATTAGGACAGGTGACCAAATAATATAGAATAATGGATACGTGGGAGTGAGACTGGAATCAAGTTGAGAGGTTTATAACCAATTGCAGAAGGCATGAATTCTGATGCAGTGTTGAAATCACTCTGTTACCTGTAAATAATAGACCAATTTTTTCACAGGGGCTTCGCTGGGGCTTGGTGTGGTTTTTGTTCTTGTTTGTTACATTCTTGTTGTTTGATGCTATTTGCAGGACAACGATTACAATTGGGACTTCCAAACAGCAGGGTTATGGAGAAGCAATCTGCAGTGAGCAAGCAGGAAACGTGGTATCCCTTCTAATGTCAGGGGGACCTACTGATAACAGCATTCCTTCACTTGATCTCCGAGTGCGCTTCTCATGCTCAATAAAACATAAATAAATTAACAGCATCTCTCGTTCAAAACACTTTCTCCAAGACTTTGGTGGCTCTTTCTAGTACAGGAAGTTACAAAGAACATTAAAATGTTTCTTTAATAGACATATCTATATATATATAGATATATATAGAATGAGTGTTTCTAGGGAATTTATGCAGGTACAGCAAGTAATCAGGAAGGCAAATGGAATAGAGTATAAAAGCAGAGAAGTCCTGCTACAACTGTACAGGGTATTGGTGAGGCCACACCTGGAGTACTGCGCACAGTTTTGGTCTCCATATTTAAGGAAGGATATACTTGCATTGGAGGCTGTTAAGAGAAGGTTCACTCGGTTGATTCCAAAAATGAGGGGGTTGACTTATGAGGTTAGGTTGAGTAGGTTGGGTCTATACTCATTGGAGTTCAGAAGAATGAGAGGTAATCTTATTGAAACTTATAAAATTATGAGGGGGCTCGACAAGGTGGATGCAGAGAGGATGTTTCCACTCATAGGGGAAACTAAAACTAGGGGACATAGTCTCAGAATAAGGGGCCGCCCATTTAAAACTGAGATGAGAAGAAATTTCTTCTCTCAGAGGGTTGTAAATCTGTGGAATTCTCTGCCCCTCGAGCTTGCTCCGCCATTCTGTAAGATCATGGTCTGATCTTGGCCTCAGTCCACTTCCCCGCCCATTCCCCATGACCCTTCATTCAAAAATCTGTCTATCTCCAGCTTAAATATATTCAATGACCCAGCCTCCACAGCTCTCTTGGGCAGAGAATTCCACAGATTTACAACCCTCAGAGAGAAGAAATTACTCCTCATCTCAGTTTTAAATGGGCGACCCCTTATTCTGAAACTATGCCCCCTAGTTCTAGATTCCCCCACGAGGGGAAACATCCTCTCTGCATCTACTCTTCAAGCCCCCTCAGAATCTTATACGTTTCAATAAGATCACCTCTCAGTCTTCTAAACTCCAATGAGTATAGGCCCAACCTGCTCAACCTATCTTCATAAGATAACCCTTTCATCTCAGGAATAAACCTAGTGAACCTTCTCTGAACTGCCTCCAATGCAAGTATATCCCTCCTTAAATAAGGTCATGGCTGATCTGTATCTTAACTCCATCTACCCGCCTTGGTTCTGTAACCCTTAATATCCTTGCCTAACAAAATTCTATCAATCTCAGTTTTGACATTTTCAATTGACCCTCACCATCCACAACTTTTAGGAGGGAGAGATTGGCAGGATTCTTGGGTTGTGGGCGTCGCCGGCAAGGCCGGCCTTTATTGGCCATTACCGAGTTGCCCTTAAGAAGGTGGCAGTGAGCCGCCTTCTTGAACTGCTGCGGTCCGTGTGGTGAAGGTACTCCCACGGTGCTGTTAGGGAGGGAGTTTCAGGACTTTGACCCAGCGACGATGAAGGAACGGGCGATATATGTCCAAGTCAAGATGGTGTGTGTCTCACAGGGGAATTCCGAGGCGCATGTTCACATGTGCCTGCTGCCCTTGACCTGCTAGGTGGTAGAGGTCGCGGGACTGGGAGATGGCGCATTGGCAGACTCTTCTGCTCAATTCAATCGGAGAGTTACATGGCTTACTCCAACAATGTGCACACAACGTTATCCTTTCCTCATTTAACAACAGCACTTTTACTGAGATTAGAGAGTGGAAGAATTCCTTAAAGTCTCATCAATACTTACGTCAAGTTGATTTTACATTTCGCAATGAGGGGGTAAATGCCCAAATCAAAGAGTGGAATAAAAATAACAATCAAAACGGCGTTAACAGTCTGTGTAAAAAAAAAAGCAAAAAAAAAGACAAGCAAAAGCAATTAGTCGGATTAAGTAATATGAGACTTGTATTTATAGAGAGCCTGATCATGCGCTCAAAAACACTTCACTACATCAATGTCAGTGGGAAATGCAAACGATACGCACCATCTGCCCGATACAGAAGCTGCCCGTGATAAGTGGAGACGGTTTAAGTGGAGGGATGACCAAAATGTGGCTATTAATGAGGGTGTTAAAGGAGATGGGGGAGGTGGAGAGGCGGAATGGTTTAGGGAGGGAATTCCAGAAAATGGGAACTTGAACCAGCTGAAGGCATGGCCGCCAATGGTGGGGCAAAGGAATGCACAAGGGGATAGATTCAGGAAATTGTGCCCCTTCAGCCTGTGATTTTTCCGCCCATTGATTTGGACGGGTGCCATGTGATGGGCTGGGTCGCGCATAAGCGCTCCCAGTACACGCCAGAAGCAAACTGTTTACTCCTGCACTGCACCTTGAAACCCACGGCTTTTTGACGGAAGAGTAAACGTTACTGACTCAGCTTACCTGAGTCAGGGAGAACCAGTGAATCCGCCTATCAGTGCGTCCCCTGTGACTAACCAAATTCTGGAGAGACGAGAAAAGTTGGGATTGTTCTCCTTAAGAGCAGAGAAGGTTAAGGGGAGGGTATTCGAAACTATGAGGCATTTTGATAAGAGTAAATAAAGTGAGACTGCTTCCACTGGCAGGAGGGTCGGTAACCAGAGGACACAGATTTAAGGGAATCGGCAAAAGAACCAGAGAGGGGAGAGATGAGGAGATTAGTTTTTCACGTGACGAGTTATTATGCACTGCCTGAAAGGGCGGTGGAAACAGATTCAATAGTAACTTTCAAAAGGAAATAGGATAAATTCTTGAAGGGGTACAATTTGCGGGGCTGTGGGGAAAGAGCAGGAGAGTGGGATTAATTGGATCGCTCTTTCAAAGAGCTGGCACAGGCACGACAGGCCGAATGGTCTCCTTCTGTGCTGGAAGGTTCCAGGATCAGATCAACACTGTGTAAAACAATTTTTACTGAATGAATGTAAGTTTTGGAAAAATCATTTAATGTTGTCTGTTTAGGCAGGAACTGGAATTGAATACTCTTTTAGTGTTAGTGATTGTATTTATAGTATCTAGACCCTTTAATTAACAGAATTCTATGTGTATTGCAGATACAGGGGGATCAAAGGGTATGGAGAGAAAGCAGGAATAGCGTACTGAAGTTGCATGATCAGCCATGATCATATTGAATTAAAAAAGGAGAGAGAGAGAAAACGGAATTATAGACCAGTTAGCCTGACATCAGTAGGAGGAAAAATGTTGGAATCAATTATTAAAGATGAAATCGCAGCGCATTTGGAAAGCAGTGACAGGATCGGTCCAAGTCAGCATGGATTTATGAAAGGGAAATCATGCTTGACAAATCTTCTGGAATTTTTGAGGATGTAACTAGTAGAGTGGACAAGGGGGAGTCAGTGGATGTGGTGTATTTGGACTTTCAAAAGGCTTTTGACAAGGTCCCACACAAGAGATTGGTGTGCAAAATCAAAGCACATGGTATTGGGGGTAATGTTCTGACATAGATAGAGAACTGGTTGGCAGACAGGCAGCAGAGAGTCGGGATAAACGGGTCCTTTTCAGAATGGCAGGCAGTGACTAGTGGAGTACCGTAGGGCTCATTAATGATTTAGATGAAGGAATTGAATGTAATATCTCCAAGTTTGCAGATGACACTAAAGTGGGTGGCGGTGTGAGCTGTGAGGGAGACGCTAAAAGGCTGCAGGGTGATTTGGCCAGGTTAGGTGAGTGGGCAAATGCATGGCAGATGCAGTATAATGTGGATAAATGTGAGGTTATCCACTTTGGGGGCAAAAACATGAAGTCAGAATATTATCCGAATGGCGGCAGATTAGGAAAGGGGGAGGTGCAACGAGACCTGGGTGTCATGGTACATTAGTCATTGAAAGTTGCCATGCAGGTACAGCAGGCGGTGAAGAAGACAAGTGGTATGTTGGCCTTCATAGCTAGGCGATTTGAGTATAGGAGCAGGGAGGTCTTACTGCAGTTATACAGGGCCTTGATGAGGCCTCACCTGGAATATTGGTTCAGTTTTGGTCTCCTAATCTGAGGAAGGACGTTTTTGCTATTGAGGGAGTGCAGCGAAGGTTCACCAGACTGATTCCCGGGATGGCGGGACTGACATATGAGGAGAGACTGGATCAACTGGGCTTTTATACACTGGAGTTTAGAAGGATGAGAGAAACTTACAAGATTCTGATGGGACTGGACAGGTTAGATGCGGGAAGAATGTTCCCGATGATGGGGAAGTCCAGAACCAGGGGACACAGTCTTAGGATAAGGGGTAGGCCATTTAGGACTGAGATGAGGAGAAACTTCTTCACTCAGAGAGTTGTTAACCTGTGGAATTCCCTACCGCAGAGTGTTGTTGATGCCAGTTCATTGGATATATTCAAGAGGGAGTTAGATATGGCCCTTATGGTTAAGGGGATCAAGGGGTATGGAGAGAAAGCAGGAAAGGGGTACTGAGGGAATGATCAGCTATGATCTTATTGAATGGTGGTGCAGGCTCGAAGGGCCGAATGGCCTACTCCTGCATCTATTTCTTATGTTTCTATGTGTCTATGCTCAGGCAGACTCTGCATTGTGGACTGAAGGTTAAGGGGTGATCTGATCAAAGATTTCAAGATATTAAGGGGAACTGATAGGATAGAGAGAAACTATTTCTGCTGGTTGGTGTAATGTATGCACCGGTGGAGTATGCTCACAGGTTTGTAGAGCTGTTGTCTTTGGGCACCCGGAGCGGAGGGGAGCGGGCAGGTCGGAGGGCCTCCTCGTAGGACTGCTCCTGAGTCCTGAGTCTGGCCAAGGGGGCCATCAGCTGGTCCAGGCAGCGGGTGGTTGAGGGGGTCATTCAGCCCGACTGCCTGCCTCTCTTCCACAGTTACATCCGAGCCAGGGTGTCCCTGGAGATGGAGCACGCGCTGTCCACTGGTACGCTCGCGGCCTTCTGCGAGAGGTGGGCACTGGAGGGACTGGAGTGCATTATCACCCCCGGCAACCAAATTTTAATTTGAACAAAGTTTCCTTTGAAATTTTATTTGGAAATTTGTGGGTTTGAGTGCCCTTACCAGAAGGAGTCACTTGATTTAAAGTTATTGTCAAAATAGTTGTAGAGCTGTTGTACTGTGAGTGGCTCAGCCAGTCATGTGATGTTCACAAGACTCAATAAAACCCCAGTCAATTGGGTCTAGGTCATCCACGGTGAGGTATGCAGTTGTGAGCCCAGTGGATGAACTGATAAAATGTATAGTGATTGTTAATAAACTAACTATTGTTAACAGCAATGTGTTGCTATGAATTCTTAAGCAAAGAACCCATGAAGCAAATACATTACAGTTGGGAGTTGGGGAGTCTAGAACTAGGGGACATAGCCTAAAAATTAGAGCCAGGCCTTTCAGGAGTGAATTTAGGAAACACTTCTACATGCAAAGGGTTGTCGAAGTTTGGACTATCTTCTGCAAACAGCTGATGCTGCGTCGATTGTTAATTTTAAATCTGACATTGGTAGCCTCGCAAAGGTGGGTATAGAGAGTTAGGTCACAGATCTCACTGAATGTCAGAACAGGCAGCAGGGGCTAAATGGCCTACTTCTGTTCCCATGTTCCCAAGACATGTAGCCTCGGTGCTCTTGGGAACAGCTAAGATCAGGGAACGTCAGACCGATTTGGGTCTAGAAATTCTGGAACACGCATTTTTGGGGCAAAGCAATCATAGAATCATAGAATAATGCAGCTCAGAAGGAGGCCATTCGGCCCATTGTGCCCATGCTGGCTCTCAGAAAGAGCTGTCCAATTAGTCCCACTCCCCACTGGCCAGGACACCGAGGATAACTCCCCTGCTGTTCTTCAAAATAATAGGGTGGGATCTTTTACGTCCCACCTGAGAGAGCAGACGGGGCCTCGGCTTAAGTATCTCATCCGAAAGCCGGAACTCCCGACAGTGCAGCACTCCCTCAGCACTGCATTGGGATTGCCAGCCTAGATTATATGCTCATGTCTAGTGGAGTGGGACTTGAACCCACGACCTTCTGACATCGAGAGTGCTAGCCACAGAACGTCGACCTCCAATCACTGTCTGGGTTCACAGGTCACGAACGGCCAATCGGGCGAGCTGCAGGAAAGCAGCAAGCACCTTGGGGCTGTACCCCAGTATAAGTTAGAGATTTGTTTCCCCAGAGTCCAGAACTAGGGGTCACAGTCTCAGGGTAAGGGGTCGGCCATTTAAGACTGAAATGAGGATTTCTTCACTCAAGGGGGTTGTGAATCTTTGGCATTCTTGACCCCAAATAGCTGTGGATGCTGAGACATTGAGTATATTCAAGGTTGCTATAGATGGATATTTGGACTCGAGGGGAATTAGGGAATATGGATTTCTGGCAGGAAAATGGAGTTGAGATCGAAGAGTGGGTTAAAGTTTGGAATCCTCTTCCGCAGTTGGTGCTGGGTCAATTGTCAATTTTAAATCTGAGTTTGATAAGATTTTTTGTTAACCAAAGGTCATTAAGGGAAACAATAATAACTTTTATTTATATAGCGCCTTTAACGTAGTAAAATGTCCCAAGGTGCTTCACAGCAGTGTTACAAGGCAAAACAGGTAAATTTGACACCGAGCCACAAAAGAAGAGGTTAAGGCAGATGACCAAAAGCTTGGTTAAAGAGGTCGGTTTTAAGGAGCATCTTAAAGGAGGAAAGAGAGGTAGGGAGGCGGAGAGGTTTAGGGAGGGAGTTCCAGAGCTTAAGGCCCAGGCAGCTGAAGGCACGGCCACCGATGGTTGAGCGATTATAATCAGGGATGCTCAAGAGGGAAGAATGTGATGAGCGCAGACATCTCGTGGGATTGTGAGGCTGAAAAAGGTTACAGAGATAGGGAGGGGCGAGGCCGTGGAGTGATTTGTAAACAAGGATGAGAATTTTGAAATCGTGGTGTTGGGAGCCAATGTCGGTCAGAATGGGCCAAAGGCGGGTATATGGAGTTAGGTTGATCTCACTGAATGGCGGAGCAGGCTCGAGGGACCCGATGGACCACTCCTGCTCCTAATTTTTATGTGATTACTTCAGGCTGGGAGGAAAACTATCATATATATTTTTAACTATTTATTAAATACATGTTACATGATACCCCAGTCACACCAGCAAACATCAACAACAGAAACATTTTACTTCCTATTTCTGCTCAAACTTTAATTGTCAAGAGGTTGAAATATATTCCAGGTTACCTGCATCTGGTCAGGTTGTATGACAAATCCACCCTGAAATATGAGTATTCAAAATGTTATAAGCAGCATCTAATGAAAAAGTATTAATAAGACATATTCTATTTAGTATGACAGAGCTGGAAGACATATGGTTAGTGCTTACTTACAAAGTCGGCATTCATTCTGGTGGCTTGTAGAGTCCATCGAGAACCCTGGGTAAAAATAACGACAATGTTAATTGTTGACATTAAGGTGTTGGAATCAAAGAAAGAACTTGCATTTATATAGCGCCTTTCATGACCTCAGGACGTCCCAAAGCGCTTTACAGCCAATGAAATACTTTAGAAGTATAGTGACTGTTGTAATGTCAGGAAGGCACAGCAAGTAGCAATGAGATAAATGACCAGATAATCTGTTTTTTTTTGTGGTGTTGGTAGAGAGGGTAAGTATTGGCCAGGATACTGGAGGGAACTCCCCCTCTGCTCTTCTTCAAAATAGTGCCGTGGGATCTTTTACATCCCCCCACCCTGAGAGAGCAGGCGGGGCCTCGGTTTGACGTCTCAGCTGAAAGACGACACCTGGACTCCCTCAGCACTGCACTGGAGTGTCAGCCTTGAATTTGTCAAGTCACTGGAGTGGGGACTTTGAAACCACAACCGTCTGACTCAGAAGCACAAATGCTACCCACTGATCCACAGCACACGTTGTAAATCACCAAGTACAATCCCAAGCTGCAAATGCTTCTTTTTGTTTCCATTCGCTCACCTCCTCACCTGAAAGGGCCTGACAAGAATGCCTGAAGCAAAAGCAGATTTAATAACGGCTTGCACTGATATAGCACCTTTAGTGTAGCGAAATGACCCAACTTAAGTAAATTACGTTGTGGCCACTGCTTCTTCGGCAGCACCTCCCAAACCCGTGACCTCGACCGCCTAGGACAAGGGCAGCAGGCACATGGGAACGCCACCACTTCCAAGTCCCCCTCCAAGTCACACGCACCATCCTGACTTAGAAATATATCGACCTTTCCTTCATCGTCGCTGGGTCAAAATCCTGGACCTCCCTCCCTCCCAGCACTGTGGGAGCACCTTCACCACACGGGACTGCAGCGATTCAAGAAGACAGCTCACCACCACCTTCTCGAGGGCAATTGGGGATGGGCAATAAACGCTGGCCTTGCCAGCGACGCCCACATCCCTGAAACGATTAAAATAAAAAGCCAGCATGACGAAAGAGGGGATACACCACAGTGCTGCGTGCAGTTTTGGTTTCCATATTTACGAAAGGATATACTTGGAGGCAGTTCAGAAAAGGTTCACTAGGTTGATTCTGGAGTTGAGGGGGTTGACTTACGAGGAAAGGTTGAGTAGGTTGGGCCTCTACTCATTGGAATTCAGAAGGTTGAGAGGTGATCTTACTGAAACATATAAGATAGGGGGATAAGGGGTTATGGGGAGCGGGTGGGGAAGTGGAGCTGAGTCCATGATCAGATCAGCCATGATCTTATTGAATGGCGGAGCAGACTCGAGGGGCTGTATGGCTTACTCCTGCTCCTATTTCTTATGTTCCTATGTAAGGAATTTACGTGGACTGAATCACCCTGTTCTTATGTTTAAAGACCAAACGGTGACATAATATCAGGTGATGGACCCCCAGTGAGGGTTGACAACTCTGGTCGGATGTCTTCCTGGAGGTTTCGTCACATGACTTCCCACCTCTAACTGCCCCGCCCGTACCCTCCTGCCATTGGTCAGCATGTCTATCCTCACAACACACCACCTTCCCACGGCCAATTGGAACGCGAGCAGACTCTGTTACCCGATTGGATGATTTTTAACTCTCAGTCGTAACAGCTGGCGCCCCCCCCAACCATCTCCAATATTGGTACAACTAATAAACAAAAAGTGTTCAAAGAAAATGAAAAGGACACATATAATTTTGGTCAATGCCCCTATGGTTTTTCTCCCTGGTTTTGCTGGCAGCAGTGTCTTGATGATCAATCGTCCATTCCTGGAAACTCCAGGTCAATTATAGAGGGTTGGCAACCCTAACACCCCACCCCTGCCCCCTGCCACCCCCAGATCTGATGGTATTCATAAGAACATACAAAATAGGAGCAGTAGTAGGCCATACTGCCCCTTGACCCTGCTCTGCCATTCATAGATCATAAAAATCGTTACAGCACAGAAGGAGGCCATTTGGCCTAACGAGCCCGTGCTGGCCCTCTGCAAGAGCACTTCAGCGAGTCCCACTCCCCCCCGCCCTTTCCCCACAGCCCTGCACATTTTTTACCTTCAGGTACTTATCCAATTCCCTTTTGAAAGCCGCGATTGAATCTGCCTCCACCACCCTTTCAGGCCGTGTGGTCCAGATCCTAGCCACTCGCCGTGTAACATTTTTAGGGTAATGTCCCTCATGTCGCCTTTGGCTCTTCTGCCAATCACCTTCAATCTGTACCCTCTGGTTCTCGACCCTTCCACCAATAGGAACAGTTTCTCTCGATCTACTCTGTCCAGTCCCCTCATGATTTTGAACACCTCTATCAAATCTCCTCTCAACCTCCTCTGCTCCGAGGAGAACATGCAGAAACCAAGCGCAGGCAGCGGAAGGAGCGCGCGGCAAACCAGACTCCCCACCCACCCTTTCCTCCAGCCACTGTCTGTCCCACCTGTGACAGAGACTGTAATTCCCGTATTGGCCTGTTCAGTCACCTGAGGACTCATGTTTAGAGTGGAAGCAAGTCTTCCTCAATTCCAAGGGACTGCCTATGATGATGATGATGAGGGAGTGCTGCACTATCGGAGATGTTAAACTGAGGCCCCGTCCGCTCTCTTGGGTGGACGGAAAAGATCTTTCGGCACTATTTGAAGGAGAGCAGGGGAGTTATCTCCGGTATCCTGGACAATATTTATCCCTCGATCAACATCCGTGGTAACAGTCGGAAACCTGTGCTACTCGTCGCTGCTCTTGTGTCACTGGGGACTCCTGACTCTGTCTAGCCTCAGTTGCCGCAGGAATGAGCCTTGCATGCCTCGAGAGCCTAGTTGCTGCTTTCTGAATTTTAACCAGGTGTTTACAAGAACAATTGGCCATTTTTCCGTCAACGCGCCAGCATTTCCAACATTGGCATAGCGTACTTTCTCCCCACATTACGGCACTCTTTACACACGCCTAGTTTTTCTTAAAGCTTCTTCTTCTCAGGCAGTCCCCCCGGAGTCGAGGGTGACTTGCGTCCACACTAAGATGAGTTCTCAGGTGACTGATGAGACCAATGCGGGACCTACAGTCTCTGTCACAGGTGGGGCAGACGGTGGTTGGAGGGACGGGTGGGTGGGGAGCTTTGATTTGTCGTACGCTCCTTCCGCTGTTTGGACTTGGCTTCCGCGTGCTCCCGATGAAGAGACTCGAAGTGTTCGCCATCTTCTCGGATGCTCCTCCTCCACTTTGAGCGATTTTGGGCCAGGGATTCCCAGGTGTCGGTGGGGATGTTACATTTTTTCAAGGAGGCTCTGAGGGTGTCCTTGAAGAGTTTTCTCTGCCCTCCTGGGGCTCGCCCGCCATGCTGGAGCTCGGAGTAGAGCGCTTGTTTTGGGAGTCTAGTAGCTGGCAAGCGGACGATGTGGCCCGTCCATCGGAGCTGATCGAGCGTGGTCAATGCCTCAATGCTGGGGAGGTTGGCCTGAGCGAGAATGCTGAATTTGCATGATCTTGCGGAGGCAGCATAGGTGGTACTTTTCCAGTGCTTTGAGGTGCCTGCTGTACATAGTCCTTGTGTGTGTGTAGGTGTGTTTGTGTACCTGTGTGTGTATGTAGGCATGTGTGTGTAGGTATATGTGTGAGTGTGTGTGTGTGTGTGTGTAGGTATGTGTGTGTGAGTGTTTGTGTAGCTGTGTGTGTATGTAGGCATGTGTGTGTAGGTATATGTGTGAGTGTGTGTAGGTGTGTGTGTGTAGGTATGTGTGTGTGAGTGTGTTTGTGTAGCTGTGTGTGTATGTAGGTGTGTGTGTGTGTGTGTGTGTGTGCAGGAGTGTGTGTGTGTAGGTGTATGTGTAGGCGTATGTGTGTAGGTATGTGTGTGTGTGTGTGAGTGTGCGTGTAGGTGCGTGTAGGTGTGTGTGTGTAGGTGTGTGTGTGTGCAGGTGTGTGTAGGTGTGTGTGTGTGTAGGTGTAGGCTGGCCGACCAGAGTGCTGTGTCTGTTTAACGGGTGAATACCTGTTTCAGGACTCGCACTGTTCTGTACTCATAACTTTGGCGTGTTTCAAAAGATTTACAAACCTTGGACTGCTTTCCGTTTGGTTGGGTTTAAGACGTGGATGTGACGACTGAAAGCCAGCGTGGCAGTCTTTAAACTCACAAATCGCTTGCCTGTTTAATCTTGTCACAAAGTACCGATGAAGTCCTGCAAGCCCCCTCGTTCGGGGAATAGCCTCACTTTGTGCCTGTGCGGTAAGTCCTGACACATGGGGCGATAGTGTAAAACGGGTGATCGCGTGCTGGCAGCTCGCTGTACGTCCCTGCCGATTGACTTCAGCGCAAATGAAAACGGAGAGAGATGTAAAGCGGGCTGCGATTTGCTGCCGCCCATTTTTCACAATCGCACAAAGACCGACCCCCAGTTAGTGGCATTCCCCAAAACCCATCACTGTGAATCACACAGAATTTACGGCTCAGAAACAGGCCACTCGGCCCATCAGGTCTATACCGGTGTTTATGCTTCACATGAGCCTCCTCCCACTTTATTTCATCTCACCCGATCAATGTGTCCTTCTATTCCTTTCTCCCTCATGTACTTACATAAGAATTAGGAGCAGGAGTAGGCTCCTCGAGCCTGCTTCACCATTCAATAACATCATGGCTGATCTTCTACCTCCACTCCACTTGCCTGCACTACCCCCATATCCCTTGATTCCCTCAATATCCAAAGATCTATTGACCTTTGTTTTGAATATACTCAAAGACTAAGCACCCACAGCCCTCTGGGGTAGAGAATTCCAGAGATTCACCACTCACTGAGTGAAGGAGATTCTCCTCACCTCAGTCCGAAATGGCCGACCCCTCATTCTGAGACTGTGACCCCTGGTTCTAGACGCGCCAGCCTGGGGATACAAACCTATCTAGCTTCCTTTTCAACAGATCGAATGAGTTTGCAGGTTGTCAATTAATACCTTTAATAATAAAGAGTCAGGCCCCAGGTCGATGGGGTGAACGTTTCACCAGATGAATACGACGATTCGGTCCATCTTAACTCATCCTTCAAAATGAACATCCTACAGTCCAGATGTTAAGCCACCCAACAATGACGCGAAGGCTCTCTCTCACCTCCACTACTGTTCCTGGAAGTCTATTCAATGCGATGATTGGCAAAAGATCTAGAGGGAGATGGGAAATTTCTTCACTCGGAGAGTTGTCGGGATCTGGAATGCTCAACCTGAAACGTTGGCGGAAGCTGATTCCATCAATAATATTAAGGCAGCGACTGTTGGCAACGCGTGCGTAGTTTCAGTGTTTTTTATTTGGCTGTTCGCATTTGACTAATAATAAAAACACTTCTGGGCAACGGCAAGCCCCGAAGGGGCTTAATTTTTTTTTTGACAGTTGTTTAAAAAGGTGGTTTGGGTTTAACTCCGTAAACATCTTTCACCTCTTGCTGAAGATTTAATACCTCGTAAACAGTGAAAGATTACATTAGATGTTATGGGGGGGAGGGGGGAACATTTTTGGTCAAGTATAAAAAACTGCTTTCGTTTGCCATGGCAACACGCAAGACCGAGTAAGTCAACGTATCCTAAAAGTGTGGTGAAGTCAGGCCTCCGAGGTTCTGATTAGCTGGCAGTTTCCAGAACTAGAGGCTGCTTTCGATACCAATCATTGGATCTTGACAGCTGATTTATCATCAAGGTACGCTGAGGCATGGGTGAGGGTAACTGCAGCAATTTTTCCCAAACAATATATTCTGGAGGTGAAAATAAAAAGTCTGAAGTTGAAGTAGAATGATTCTGTGCAGCTTCCGGTCATTGGCACCAGCTTCAAGTTCGTTGGCACCAGCTTCCAGTTCGTTGGCACCAGCTTCCGGTTCATTGGCACCAGCTTCTGGTTGTTGGTAGCAGCTTCTGGTCATTGGCACCAGTTTCCGGTCATTGGCACCAGCTTCCGGTCATTGGCACCAGCTTCTGGTCATTGGCACCAGCTTTCGGTTCGTTGGCAGCAGTCACTCCGTCATTTTAAAAGGGCATTGGACAGATACTTGAGGATAAGGAACTTAGAAGGTTGCGGACAATAAGCAGGGGTGTGGGATTGGGCACGACTGCTCTTTGAAAGAGCCAACATAGACAGGATGGACCAAATGCCCTCCTTCAGTGCTGTAGTTTCTATGGTTTTATGATTACTCATGTGAAGGAAATCTTCCGGACATCTGTCTGCCCCTCCCAACTTGGAAATGCTAATCCTGCTTCCACTGTCTTAGAAACCATGGTTTATCGTCTCTATATTGTTTAATATCATATACACGTTTATAAGTTGCCCCTTCAGTGTCCTGCCATTGATGTGTGAGACCCCTAGTTTGTCGAATCTACCCTCCTAGCTCAGGTTTGTGGAACACAAATTCCTTTTCAGATATTGCGCAAAAGTTTCAACTGCTCTTAACGGGCTAGAGTGGCTGGTATGTTGGTGACATCCGAACCCCGGATGGAAAAGTTCCTTACCTGCTGATCGAAGAGTGCCCAGAACATTGGAAGAGGGAGATAGAGAAACAGAACTCGGGAAACTATCTTAATTTCTTTGATAAGCTGTCGCTGTAAGAAAAAAAGATTTAAAAATTGGGTAAGAGAATCCTTTATTTTTTTATATGTGTATATATATATATTTCAAAAAGATGTACAATAAGGTATTCAAAGAATTCAGTGAAAGAGTTTCACATAACTGGATATTTTTCTGTCGCCCAGTCAAGCCAATGTTCCCTCTTTGGATAATTCCTGTCACGGTGTCTCCAACGATTGGCTATTGAAAACTGTAAGAGAGGACAATTCTTATGAAAGCACTGCTGAGTAAATCTCATTACCGTTGCCCGGGAGTGAACTTTTATTCAGGAATTGATCCAAGAAGTTATGACAAAATACCCATTACGTTCGGTTGCTCACGGGTCCAGGGAAAGGTCCATCTCCTTGAACAAGACTATTTTTTAAAGAATCATTTTCAAGCTCACACACACCATCGTGTGGAAACAAACACCAACATCACAGAAAACTAGCGAGTCATGTGTCAGGATTTCCCCGGTAACAAATCTTATTTCTGTGATTTTATCCATTACTCATGTGAAGGAAATCTTCTGGACATCAGTCCTTGATTCCCAACTTGGAATATGTGCTTCCTGCTTGCACTGTCTTGGTTTATCATGAAACCATGTTCCAGGTTTATCGTCTCTATATTGTTTAATATCACACACACGTCTATAAGATGCCCCCTCAATGTCCCTCTGTTACTGCTCCAATTTACTAAACGACTAATCATAAAATCGAAGAAGATGGCCATTTATCCCATCGTGCCTATGCCAACTTTTTGAAAGAGCTGTCCCATTTAATCCCAGGGCCCAGCTGTTTCCCCATAACTGTGCAAAGTATTTGTTATGTATGTAACCCTTGGCAACCTGTATCATATCACCACCAGAGGGCCTACCTTTTGGAGTCCCAAGGGATCCCAGCATCCCTTGGGAGCACTGTGTATAAGCAGGCCACCCAGGCTGTACCAACCCTCTGGAGTTTATATAAAGGAGCTAAGGTCACACTTACTCATTGCATACAGTACTCAGTTGCATCACTTTATTATGAGCGTAACAGTATTCCTTTGTGAACCTGTGGAATTCTCTAGCACAGAAAGTTGTTGAGGCCAGTTCGTTAGATATATTCAAAAGGGGGTTAGATGTGGCCCTTACGGCTAAAGGGATCAAGGGGAATGGAGAGAAAACAGGAATGGGGTACTGAAGTTGCATGATCAGCCATGATCATATTGAATGGTGGTGCAGGCTCGAAGGGCCGAATGGCCTACTCCTGCACCTATTTTCTATGTTTCTATGTTTCCTCTTCAAATACATGTCTAATTGCCTTTTGAAAAAATCTGATCCACAGGTCATGCGTTCCAGATCTTAACAATCCTCTGGGTGGAAAACTTTTTCCTCATTTTCCCTCTTGTGCTTTTGCCAATTATTTTAAACCTCTGGTTACTGACCCACTTGCCAGTGGAAACAATTTCTCCTGACTTGTTCTATCCAAACCCCTCATCATTTTGAATCATCATAGGCAGTCCCTAGAAACCCAGGAAGACTTGCTTCCACTCTAGTGAGTTTTCAGGTGACTGAACAGTCCAATACGGGAATTACGGTCTCTGTCACAGATGGGACAGGTTGAGGGAAAGGGTGGGTGGGACTGGTTTGCCGCACGCTCCTTTCGCTGCCTGCGCTTGTTTTCTGCATGCTCTCGGCGACGAGACTCAAGGTGTTCAGCGCCCTCCCGGATGCTCTTCCTTCATTTAGGATGGTCTTGGCCCAGGGACTCCCAGGTGTCGGTGGGGATGTTGCATTTTAGCAAGGAGGCTTTGAGGGTGTCCTTGAAACATTTCCACCTGGGGCTCGCTTGCCGTGTAGGAGTTCTGAGTAGAGCGCTTGCTTTGGGAGTCCTGTGTCAGGCATGCGGACGATGTGGCCCGCCCAATGGAGCTGGTCGAGTGTGGTCAGTGCTTCGATGCTGGGGGTGTTGACCTGATCGAGAACACTGACGTTGGTGCGTCTGTCCTCCCAGGGGATTAGATGGTGGGTGGAGAAAGCACAGAAGATTCAGCAGCTGGTCGACAGCCATGAGTGCGAGGGTTCTTCACCGCAGTCAAGTCCACCTACGGCCCAAGCTGCCAAGGCCCCACCCCATTGCTGACCAAGACCGGAGAGACACTCATCAAGGACACCGAGGCATCATTTTGAATACCTCGATTAGGTCTTCCCTTAACCTTCTCTGCTCTGTGAAAATCCCAGCTTCTCAAATCTCGCCACATAACTGCAGTCCTCCATCCCTGGAATCATCCTGGTGAACCTCCACTGCACCCTCACCAAGGCCTTGACATCCTTCCTAAAGTGCGGTGTTCAGAATTGGACACAATCCTCCAGCTGAGGTCCAAACTGAGATTTGTAAAGGTTTAGCATGACTTCCTTGTTTTTGTATTCAATGCCCCTATTTGCACAGCCAGGTGTCCCACACATTTTCTTAACCACCTTCTCAACTTGTCCTGCCAGCCTCAAGGACTTGTGTATAAGCAGCCCCCAAGTCCCTCTTACCTTGCAGCTCTCTTAAAATAGATAATACCGCCTCTCCATGTTGTTCCTGTTATATATGTGGACTTGTATTTACTCTGTACAGCCACCAGAGGGCTCATCCCCTGAAGTCCCAAGGGATCCCATAATCCCTTGGGAGCACAGGTATTTAAGGAGGCTTCACAGGTTGGAGAGGCACTCGGGAGACCTGCAATAAAAGACTACGGTCACACTTTACTTTGAGCTCACAGTGTTCAATCTGACTCTTTCTCCATACACAACAGTTCCTCACAAAGTGCATCACTTCACACTTATCTACATTAAATTGCATCTGCCCATTTCACCAGTCTGTCTATGAAGTCTACTCCTCATTACTTACAACCTTTCCAAGTTTGACCCATCCACAAACTTTTAATTTATACTCCCTATACCCAAGTTCAGTTTTAATCTCCTGTTTTAAACTCTCCAATTGATTGTGCATCTAGGTCCTTCTTGGGACAGTGCGTTCCACATGCTCTTTGTGTGAAGATATTTTTCTTGGGATTTCCTATGTTCTGGTCAAAAAGTTTGATAAAGATGGGGTTAAAATGAACTAATCCCAAACGTATATTTAAGGCGGAGATAGACAGATTTTTGAACGATAAGGGAGTAAAGGGTTATGGGGAGTGGGCAGGGAAGTGGAGCTGAGTCCATGATCAGATCAGCCATGATCTTATTGAATGGCGGAGCAGGGTCGAGGGGCCAAATGGCCTACTCCTGCTCCTGTTTCTTATGTTCTTATAACATGATGTGAATGGAGCTAAAGTTATTCCAAATGCTTTGACTCAGTGCAGACTGTGAGTACGTGGCACTGGATAACTGATTCCTGCTGCTGAAATGAGGAATGTGTAATGTCGGCAGTGGAGCCACAGAGCACCATTGCATCCAGCGCAGGACGTGTATACCAATCAATCTTTCGGATGAGGCCCCGTCTGCCCTCTCGGGTAAAAGATCCCATGGCCACTATTTCGAAGAAGAGCAGGGGAGTTCTCTCCCGGTGTCTTGGGTCAATATTTATCCCTCAACCAACATCATTGAAGAAAACTGATGATCTGGTCATTATCACATTGCTGTTTGTGGGAGCTTGCTGTGCGCAAATTGTCTGCAGGGTTTCCTACGTTACAACAGTGGCTACACTTCAAAAGTACTTCATTGGCTGTAAAGCCCTTTGGGGCATCCTTGAGGTCTTTCGTTCAACTGACAAGAGTGACCCAGAGCAATGGAATGGGAATGAATGGAGGCTTGTGGCCGGTGCCTCATCTGAGCCCCATCGATCAAAGAGGTGCTGAGTGGATGGTGTGGAGTTTCTCTGTACGGAGGGGACAGGAACATTCAGAGGGGAGACTATGCCTTGGCAAATCCTGGCACCAAAGACCAATTCCTGGGACACACATGTTTGATGGTGGCAGGCCAGGTTGGTAAGGCTGCAGCCTTGGCTTTATAAATTGAGGAGGCGGGAGCTCGGAGCAGCGCGAGTCCGGGGTCGGCGAGAGGCCTATAAAGGCCAGCGGGAGTCGAGCAGTCAGTCGAGGAGGCGGGAGCTCGGAGCAGCGCGAGTCCGGGGTCGGCGAGAGGCCTATAAAGGCCAGCGGGAGTCGAGCAGTCAGTCGAGGAGGCGGGAGCTCGGAGCAGCGCGAGTCCGGGGTCGGCGAGAGGCCTATAAAGGCCAGCGGGAGTCGAGCAGTCAGTCGAGGAGGCGGGAGCTCGGAGCAGCGCGAGTCCGGGGTCGGCGAGAGGCGTACCGGTGCAGCTACAGGGAGAAGGCAAAAAAACAAAGGTGACGTCACAGCCTAGGGGGTAAGTGATTGGCTGGTGATTGGTGAGTAGTTTTTCTTTTTCTTCTTATATTGGTCAGTAACTTTTAACATTGTTATTACCAGTTTAAGTGTATCTAAGGGTTAAGACATGGCAGGAGAGCTCGGTCGGGTGTTATGCTCCTCCTGTACCATGTGGGAACTCAGGGACACTTCCGGTGTCCCTGACGACTACGTGTGCGGGAAGTGTATCCGCCTCCAGCTCCTGACGGTCCGCGTTGCGGAATTGGAGCTGAGGGTGGATTTACTCTGGAGCATCCACGATGCTGAGAATGACGTGAGTATCACGTGTAGTGAGTTGGTCTTACCGCAGGGAAAGGGTCCACAGCCAGATAGGGAATGGAAGACCAGCAGGAAGAGTAGAGCAAGGAAGGTAGTGCAGGGGTCCCCTGCGGTCATCCCCCTGCAAAACAGATACACCGCTTTGGGTACTGTTGAGGGGAATGACTCATCAGGGGAGGGCAGCAGCAGCCAAGTTCATGGCACCGTGGCTGGCTCTGCTGCACAGGAGGGCAAGAAAAAGAGTGGGAGAGCGATAGTGATAGGGGATTCAATTGTGAGGGGAATAGATAGGCGTTTCTGCGGCCGCAACCGAGACTCCAGGATGGTATGTTGCCTCCCTGGTGCAAGGGTCAAGGATGTCTCGGAGCGGGTGCAGGACATTCTGAAATGGGAGGGAGAACAGCCAGTTGTCGTGGTGCACATTGGTACCAACGACATAGGCAAAAAAAGGGATGAGGTCCTACGAAACGAATTTAAGGAGCTAGGAGCTAAATTAAAAAGTAGGACCTCAAAAGTAGTAATCTCGGGATTGCTACCAGTGCCACGTGATAGTCAGAGTAGGAATCGCAGGATAGCGCAGATGAATACGTGGCTTGAGCAGTGGTGCAGCAGGGAGGGATTCAAATTCCTGGGGCATTGGGACCGGTTCTGGGGGAGGTGGGACCAGTACAAACCGGACGGTCTGCACCTGGGCAGGACTGGAACCAATGTCCTAGGGGGAGTGTTTGCTAGTGCTGTTGGGGAGGATTTAAACTAATATGGCAGGGGGATGGGAACCAATGCAGGGAGACAGAGGGAAACAAAAAGGAGCCAAAAGCAAAAGACAGAAAGGAGATGAGGAAAAGTGTAGGGCAGAGAAACCCAAGGCAAAGAACAAAAAGGGCCACTGTACAGCAAAATTCTAAAAGGACAAAGGGTGTTAATAAAACAAGCCTGAAGGCTTTGTGTCTTAATGCAAGGAGTATCCGCAATAAGGTGGATGAATTAATTGTGCAAATAGATGTTAACAAATATGATGTGATTGGGATTACGGAGACGTGGCTCCAGGATGATCAGGGCTGGGAACTCAACATTCAGGGGTATTCAACATTCAGGAAGGATAGAATAAAAGGAAAAGGAGGTGGGGTAGCATTGCTGGTTAAAGAGGAGATTAATGCAATAGTTAGGAAAGACATTAGCTTGGATGATGTGGAATCTATATGGGTAGAGCTGCAGAACACCAAAGGGCAAAAAACGTTAGTAGGAGTTGTGTACAGACCTCCAAACAGTAATAGGGATGTTGGGGAGGGCATCAAACAGGAAATTAGGGGTGCATGCAATAAAGGTGTAGCAGTTATAATGGGTGACTTTAATATGCACATAGATTGGGCTAGCCAAACTGGAAGCAATACGGTGGAGGAGGATTTCCTGGAGTGCATAAGGGATGGTTTTCTAGACCAATATGTTGAGGAACCAACTAGGGGGGAGGCCATCTTAGACTGGGTGTTGTGTAATGAGAGAGGATTAATTAGCAATCTCATTGTGCGAGGCCCCTTGGGGAAGAGTGACCATAATATGGTGGAATTCTGCATTAGGATGGAGAATGAAACAGTAATTTCAGAGACCATGGTCCAGAACTTAAAGAAGGGTAACTTTGAAGGTATGAGGCGTGAATTGGCTAGGATAGATTGGCGAATGATACTTAGGGGGTTGACTGTGGATGGGCAATGGCAGACATTTAGAGACCGCATGGATGAAGTACAACAATTGTACATTCCTGTCTGGCGTAAAAATAAAAAGGGGAAGGTGGCTCAACCGTGGCTATCTAGGGAAATCAGGGATAGTATTAAAGCCAAGGAAGTGGCATACAAATTGGCCAGAAATAGCAGCGAACCTGGGGACTGGGAGAAATTTAGAACTCAGCAGAGGAGGACAAAGGGTTTGATTAGGACAGGGAAAATGGAGTATGAGAAGAAGCTTGCAGGGAACATTAAGGCGGATTGCAAAAGTTTCTATAGGTATGTAAAGAGAAAAAGGTTGGTGAAGACAAACGTAGGTCCCCTGCAGTCAGAATCAGGGGAAGTCATAACGGGGAGCAAAGAAATGGCGGATCAATTGAACAAGTACTTTGGTTCGGTATTCACTAAGGAGGATACAAACAACCTTCCGGATATAAAAGGGGTCAGAGGGTCTAGTAAGGAAGAGGAACTGAGGGAAATCTTTATTAGTCGGGAAATTGTGTTGGGGAAATTGATGGGATTGAAGGCAGATAAATCCCCAGGGCCTGATGGCCTGCATCCTAGAGTACTTAAGGAGGTGGCCTTGGAAATAGCGGATGCATTGACAGTCATTTTCCAACATTCCATTGACTCTGGATCAGTTCCTATGGAGTGGAGGGTAGCCAATGTAACCCCACTTTTTAAAAAAGGAGGGAGAGAGAAAACAGGGAATTATAGACCGGTCAGCCTGACCTCAGTAGTGGGTAAAATGATGGAATCAATTATTAAGGATGTCATAGCAGTGCATCTGGAAAATGGTGACATGATAGGTCCAAGTCAGCATGGATTTGTGAAAGGGAAATCATGCTTGACAAATCTTCTGGAATTTTTTGAGGATGTTTCCAGTAAAGTGGACAAAGGAGAACCAGTTGATGTGGTATATTTGGACTTTCAGAAGGCTTTCGACAAGGTCCCACACAAGAGATTAATGTGCAAAGTTAAAGCACATGGGATTGGGGGTAGTGTGCTGACGTGGATTGAGAACTGGTTGTCAGACAGGAAGCAAAGAGTAGGAGTAAACGGGTACTTTTCAGAATGGCAGGCAGTGACTAGTGGAGTGCCGCAAGGTTCTGTGCTGGGGCCCCAGCTGTTTACATTGTACATTAATGATTTAGACGAGGGGATTAAATGCAGTATCTCCAAATTTGCGGATGATACTAAGTTGGGTGGCAGTGTGAGCTGCGAGGAGGATGCTATTAGGCTGCAGAGTGACTTGGATAGGTTAGGTGAGTGGGCAAATGCATGGCAGATGAAGTATAATGTGGATAAATGTGAGGTTATCCACTTTGGTGGTAAAAACAGAGAGACAGACTATTATCTGAATGGTGACAGATTAGGAAAAGGGAAGGTGCAACGAGACCTGGGTGTCATGGTACATCAGTCATTGAAGGTTGGCATGCAGGTACAGCAGGCGGTTAAGAAAGCAAATGGCATGTTGGCCTTCATAGCGAGGGGATTTGAATACAGGGGCAGGGAGGTGTTGCTACAGTTGTACAGGGCCTTGGTGAGGCCACACCTGGAGTATTGTGTACAGTTTTGGTCTCCTAACTTGAGGAAGGACATTCTTGCTATTGAGGGAGTGCAGCGAAGGTTCACCAGACTGATTCCCGGGATGGCGGGACTGACCTATCAAGAAAGATTGGATCAATTGGGCTTGTATTCACTGGAGTTCAGAAGAATGAGAGGGGACCTCATAGAAACGTTTAAAATTCTGACGGGTTTAGACAGGTTAGATGCAGAAAGAATGTTCCCAATGTTGGGGAAGTCCATAACCAGGGGTCACAGTCTGAGGATAAGGGGTAAGCCATTTAGGACCGAGATGAGGAGAAACTTCTTCACCCAGAGAGTGGTGAACCTGTGGAATTCTCTACCACAGAAAGTAGTTGAGGCCAATTCACTAAATATATTCAAAAGGGAGTTAGATGAAGTCCTTACTACTCGGGGGATCAAGGGTTATGGCGAGAAAGCAGGAAGGGGGTACTGAAGTTTCATGTTCAGCCATGAACTCATTGAATGGCGGTGCAGGCTAGAAGGGCTGAATGGCCTGCTCCTGCACCTATTTTCTATGTTTCTATGTTTCTATGAGGCAGAGCGTACAAAGGTTACACTAAACCTTTAGCAATCACTGGTTCGCCCTCAGCTGGTTTATTGGCATCCAACTCTGGGCCTCCACACTTTACGGAGGATGCCAAGGCCTTGGAGAGGGTGCAGATGCAATTTAAAAAGAAAGACTTGCATTTATATAGCATCTATCACGACCACCGGATGTCTCGAAGTGCTTCACAGCCAATGAAGAACTTTTGGAGTGTAGTAATGTGGGAATTACTAGAATGGTACCAGGGATGAGGGACTTCAGGTATGTGGAGCGTCTGGAGAAGCTGGGGTTGTTCTCTTTAGAGCAAATAAGGTTAAGAGAAGATTTAATTCAGTTAAGTAAATAAATCTGGAACTGTAAAGCTAGCATCAGTCATGGTGACCATGAAACTACCAGATTGTCAGAAAAACTGAACTCGTTCATTAATGTTCTTTAGAGAAGGAAATCTGCCGTCCTTACCCGGTCTGGGCCTATATGTGACTCCAGACCCACAGCTACGTGGTTGACTCTTAACTGCCCTCTGGAATTCTCCAGCAAGCCACTCAGTTGTACCAAACCACTACAACAAAGTGAGCACTGTGGGAGAACCTTCATCACACGGACTGCAACGGTTCAAGAAGGCGGCTCACCACCACCTTCTTGAGGTCAGTTAGGGATTGGCAATAAATGCCGGCCTTGCCAGCGACGCCCACATCCCATGTACAAATAATTAAAAAAATAATAGAGGCGTTTAAATTATGAGGGGTTTTGATAGAATAGATAGGGAGAAAATATTTCCAGTGGCAGGAGGGTCAGTAACCGAAGGACATAGATTTAAGATAATGGGCAAAATAACCACAGGGGAGATGAGGAGAATAATTTTTTTACACTGCGAGTTATTATGATCTGGAATGCGCTGCCTGAAAGGGCGGTGGAAGCAGATTCAATAGTGACTTTCAAAGGGGAATTAGATAAATTCTTGCAGGGCTCTGGGGAAAGAGCAGGGGTCATAGGCTGATGGGCTGAATGACCTCCTTTTGTGCTGAATCATTCGACGATTCAATGACCTTCTGCTGGCCAGTTACAAGAGACATTGGCCGTGGACAGGAGTACAGCCTATGACCATTCTCTCAAAGTTGCAAAGGTGTGCCAATGGACACCTCAAATCGCTGGAGAAATACCACAATAAATATCGCCGCAAGATCCTGCAAATCCCTGGGAGGACAGACGCACCAACGTTAGCGTCCTTGATCAGGCCAACGTCCCCAGCGTCGAAGCCTTGACCACACTCAACCAGCTCCATTGGGAGGGCATGCCTGACATGTCTGACACAAGAGTCCCAAAACAAACGCTCTACTCGGAACTCCTACACGGCAAGCGAGCCCCAGGTGGGCAGAGGAAACGTTTCAAGGACATCCTCAAAGCCTCCTTCATAAAATGCAACATCCCCACTGATACCTGGGAGTCCCTGGCCAAAGACCACCCTAAGTGGAGGAAGTGCATCTGGGAGGGCGCTGAGCACCTCGAGTCTCGTCACCGAGAGCATGCAGAATACAAATGCAGGCAGCGGATGGAGCGTGCGGCAAACCAGTCCCACCCACCCTTTCCTTCAACCTGTCCCACCTGTGACAGAAACTGTAATTCCCGTATTGGACTGTTCAGTCACCTGAGAACTCATTTTTAGAGTGGAAACATAGAAACATAGAAAATAGGTGCAGGAGTAGGCCATTTGGCCCTTCAAGCCTGCACCACCATTCAATAAGATCACGGTTGATCATTCACCTCAGTACCCCATTCCTGCTTTCTCTCCATACCCCTTGATTCCTTTAGCCGTAAGGACCATATCTAACTCCCTCTTGAATATATCTAACGACCTGGCATCAACAACTCTCTGCGGTAGAGAATTCCACAGGTTAACAACTCTCTGAGTGAAGAAGTTTCTCCTCACCTCAGTCCTAAATGGCTTATCCCTTGTCCTTAGACTGTGACCCCTGGTTCTGGACTTCCACAACATCGGGAACATTCTTCCTGCATCTAACCTGTCCAGTCCCGTCAGAATTTTATATGTTTCTATGAGATCCCCTCACATCCTTCTAAACTCCAGTGAATACAGGCCCAGTCAATCCAGTCTCTCCTCATATGTCAGTCCTGCCATCCCGGGAATCAGTCTGTTGAACCTTCGCTGCACTCCCTCAATAGCAAGAACGACCTTCCTCAGATTAGGAGACCAAAACTGAACACAATATCCCAGGCAGGTCTTCCTCGATTTCAAGGGACTGCCAAGATGCTGATGATGATGAGTTGAAAGAAGAAAATTGCTCCCAAGGGAAAAGTTTAAAAACAGTTTAAAACATTTTCAAGGAAGTGTTCTGGAGGCTTGGGTTCTGCGCGTGATACAGAACCAGGATGTGAAACTGACAGAGGATATCAAGAGCTGCAGACCTAGACTGCATGCGGCTATCACTGAGACATCTGTCTCGCGACAGCCCAGAAAATATCTACGAACATAAGAATTCTTCGAATAGTGATAAGGCCCAACAAGCTTGTCCCTTTTTCCCCCCAATTCATCTCAATCACACTTACCCACCATCCCACTATATCCTTCAGCCCCCCTCTCTCCAGAAGTACATCTAAATACTTCCTGAATCCAATCAGAAAAGCTCACTTCGATTCCTTCCCTTGCTAAGGTACGAGAGTTACATCTTTGAGTAAAAATGCAGTCAATTCTAATGAGCATGGAGCGTAGTCAAGACTTGGCTTTGTAGTTAGGTATAGTTCCCAGGGATAAAAACAGAAAATGCTGGAAATACTCAGCGGGTCAGGCAGCATCGGTGGAGAGGAAGCAGAGTTAACGTGCACTGAAAGGGGGAGGGGAAGAAAGAACAAAAGGGAAGGTCTGTGATAGGGTGGAAGACAGGAGAGATTAGAGAGACAAAAGGGATGATGGCCCAAATTCAAATGGTAATGCCAGGAGTTAGAAAAACATTAGTCGAGATAGGGAGTGAATGGTGGGATAATGGCCAACTGCCATTAGAGACAAGGAGAGAAAAAGAAAGAAACAGGCTCTGAGGGGGGCGGGGGGGGGGGGGGTGTGGGGGGAGGGAGCCAAAGATTGGCAGCGGTTACGTTCTGAAATGGTTGATATCCAATCAACAATGGAGTTGAATTGTTGAGTCCAGAAGGCTGTAAAGTGCCTAAACGAAAGAGGAGGTGCTGTTCCTCGAGCTTGTGATGAGCTTCGTTGGAACAGTGTCAGAGACCGAGGACGGAGAGGTCAAGGAATGCCAATCTCAAAGAAGTTCTGCTCTTCCCTCAGACGGGAATCTGTTCTTTCCGAACACTCTCCAGTTCTGATGAAGGGTCATCGACCCGAAACGTTAACTCTGCTTCCTCTCCGCAGATGCTGCCTGACCCGCTGAGTGTTCCAGCATTTTCTGTTTTTATTCCAGATTCCAGCATCCGCAGTATTTTGCTTTTGTGTTACAGTTCCCGGGGATATTTATCTTTACCGGGAATCCTTGCGATTTTTACAGGAAAAGCCAGCGGCAATGGGTAATCAATTCTCCTCCCTGGGCAGCAAGAAGATTGTGAGAACCCTGCTCACACTGGTACCCAGAGCAGTTGATAACTCTTTACTTCATGCTCCGCTGCGATAGGGATCTAAGTTACCCAGTACACTGGTACCAGCCTGCACCTGTCGGGCGCAGATTGGGTCAACAAATTAGCTCAATACAGCCCAACAAAATGGCAGTACCTAGTGTATTGGCACTGCCCATCATAATGGTATTGCCCACTGATGCTCAGTTCGGGGAAGATTCAAGGGGTACAAATCTAGACTGCGTGTGGCTTTCACAGACATCTGTCTCAGTACGGTCCACAAAATATCGATGAACAAAATCATTATCAGGAACGGAGTAAGGCCCAACAAGCTTAACATTCTACATGGTTTCCTGGGATGAGAGAGTTGTCCTATGAGGAGAGATTGAGTCGATTGGGCCGATACTCTCTGGCGGTCAGAAGAATGCAAGGTGATCTCATTGAAACTTATAAAATTCGGAAGGGGCTTGACAGGGTACAGCTGAGAGGTTGTTTCCCCCGGCTGGAGAGTTTAGAACTAGGGGGCAACGTCTCAGGATAAGGGGTTGACCCTTTAGAGACTAAGTGGAGGAATTTCTTCACTCAGAGGGTTGTGAATCTTTGGAATTCTCTACCCCAGAGGGCTGTGGATGCTCAGTCATTGGGTATATTCAAGGCTGGGATCATCAGATTTTTGGACACTTAGGGATATGGGGACACTGCGGGGAAGTGCAGTTGAGATCGAAGATCAGCCATGATCTTATTAAATGGTGGAGCAGGTTTGAGAGACCCAATGGCCCACTCCTGCTCTTATCTCTTAAGGTCTTATGTTCTTACTTATGTTCTCACATATGTTAGATAAATGTGAGGTTATCCACTTTGGTGGCAAATGCAGGAAGGCAGATTATTATCTGAATGATGACAGATTAGGAAAAGGGGATGTGCAACGAGACCTGGGTGTCATGGTACATCAGTCATTGAAGGTTGGCATGCAGGTACAGCAGGCGGTGAAGAAGGCAAATGGCATGTTGGCCTTCATAGCGAGAGGATTTGAGTATAGGAGCAGGGAGGTCTTACTGCAGTTGTACAGGGCCTTGGTGAGGCCAAGCCTTGAATATTGTGTGCAGTTTTGGTCTCCTAATCTGAGGAAGGACATTCTTGCTGTGGAGGAAGTGCAGCGAAGGTTCACCAGACTGATTCCCGGGATGGCAGGACTGACATATGAAGAAAAACTGGATTGATTAGGCTTATATTCAATGGAATGTAGAAGAATGAGAGGGGATCTCATAGAAACATATAAAATTCTGATGGGATTGGACAGATTAGATACAGGGAGAATGTTCCCGATGTTGGGGAAGTCCAGAACCACGGGTCACAGTCGAAGGATAAGGGGTAAGCCATTTAGGACTGAGATGAGGAGAAACTTCTTCACTCAGAGAATTGTGAACCTGTGGAATTCTCTACCACAGAAAGTTGTCGAGGCCAGTTCGTTAGATATATTCAAAAGGGAGTTAGATGTGGCCCTTACGACTAAAGGGATCAAGGGGTGTGGAGAGAAGGCAGGAAAGGGGTACTGAAGTTGCAAA
Source organism: Pristiophorus japonicus (assembly GCF_044704955.1). Taxonomy (NCBI): domain Eukaryota; kingdom Metazoa; phylum Chordata; class Chondrichthyes; family Pristiophoridae; genus Pristiophorus; species Pristiophorus japonicus. Next base: position 22,490,186 of record NC_091979.1, on the reverse strand, counting down.
AATGATCAGCCATGATCATGTTGAATGGTGGTGCAGGCTCAAAGGGCTGAATGGCCTACTCCTGCACCTATTTTCTATGTTTCTATGGTTCAAAGAGTTGGTACACCAATATCCATATAGCACTCATTTAACAGAATTATTATAAGTAAAATAAATAGCTTCTAAAAGTTGTTATATTTGGGAATGGGAATTAACTATCAGGAAGGAGGAGCACTAAATCATTCTGAAGCACTCACCCCAACACAGCTACAGACTTTGACCAATATATTTCCCTGTGGCGGAAGTTTTTTGTACATCCGACTTCCGGATATGAACACAACTGAATAAAAGAGAAAAATAATCAAGTTATTGTTCACATTTCCACAGCAATGTCTTTCCTTGTTCTTCATCTCGGCATTCAAAGGGTTCCTTGTCTCCACTCTTCCTCTTCTGAATGGGAATGTGGGGCATCTTGTACGTTGAACTCAGTGACAACCTCTCAAACCCACGTCCGTCACAACTTAGAAGGACAAGGGCAGCAGGCGCACGGGTACACCATCACCTCCACTGTCATGTATCTCACACTACTGTACATAACTGTATCTTACCATGCTATACATGACTGTAACTCGATATGACCTGTAACCACAAGCATACTTTACCACCAGGGGTGCACTTGCAGGAGACACTGCATACCCGTTCCACACAGGTATATAAAGGCAGGTCTCAGGCAAGTGAGGCACTCGAGAGCTGTGAAATAAAGGTGCAGGTCCAGAGTGACCTTGACTTCAGCATGTGCCTCGTGTAAGTCTGTACTGCAGGGTCAGGACTTTACATCCACGTTTCCCTCCAAGTTGCACACACCATCCTGACTTGGAAATATATCGGCCGTTCCTTCCTCGTCGCTGGGTCAAAATCCTGGAACTCCCTCCCTGACAGCACTGGGGGAGCACCTTCACCACACGGACTGCAGCGGCTCAAGAAGGCGGCTCACCACAACATTCTCAAGGGCGATTAGGGATGGGCAATAAATGCTGGGCTTGCCAGCAACGGCCACATCCCAAGAATCCTTGAACTCTTTCTCCCCAAAAAACGTTGATGCCGGAGGGGTCAATTGAAAATGACAAAACTGAGATTGATAGATTTTTGATCGGCAAGGGTATTAAGGGTTATGGAAGTGAGTCAGGCAGATGGAGTTCAACTACAGATCAGCCATGACCTAACTGAATGGCGGAACAGGCTCGAGGGATTAGATGGCCTGCTCCTGTTCCGATGTTCTTAAGAATTAGTTATTTTTTTGAACGACCCAATACCACCGGGGGAGTACATTCACCACTCCGACGGCAGCAGTTCAAGAAGGTGGTCCACCACCACCTTCCCAGCAATAAGTGTCGACTTTGCCAGCGATGCCCACATCCGAGTACTCGGCACAAAATTGGCACAGTTTGGGAATCACGGAGGCCATGAAAATGCCTGTCACGCCATTTTGGGACGAAGGCATGTTATTGGTGCAGACTTTGCTCTGCTATACCCTGTGCTTCAACTAATATTACAGGGCTTGACGTTGTGTACAAAGGAAAAAGGGAGAATGTTGGATTGTACCAGCAGCGACAAGCACAGCGTACAACCAAGGAAGACTTGCTGGGAGTGGAATTGTAGCTTACCTAATGCAACGATCATCAGTCCAGCAGGGACGCCAAATGCGAGGGCATAGCAGTCTCCACCGAAGCACTGCACGTCCGCTGAAAAGCACAACAAGGCAACGTCAAAGAGGGTGGATACACCGCGTTACCCTTACAGCGTCTGAACACAAGTACTATCTGACCAGCCAGGAATGAATGAGATGCCCGAACAACAACTTGTATTTATATACCCCCTTAAATTTAGTGAAACGGCCCAAGGCGCTTCACAGGAGTGTTATAGGATGAAAAAAATGTGACACCGAGCCGCGTAAGTAGAAAATAGCGCAGGTGGTCAAAGAGATAGGGTTTAAGGAGCGTCTTGAAGGAGGAAAGAGCGGTGGAGAGGTTTAGGGAGGGAGTTCCAGAGCTGGGCACCCAGGCAATAGAAGGCACGGCCACCAATGGTTGAGCGATTATAATCAGGGATGCACAAGAGGGCAGAATTAGAGGAGCGTAGACATCTCGGGGGTGGGGGGGGGGGGGGGGGCGGGGGTTGTGGGGCTGGAGGAGATTACAGAGATAAAGAGGGACGAGGCCATGGAGGGATTTGAAAATAGGATGAGAATTTTGAAATCGAGGCATTGCTTAACCGGAAGCCAAAACAGAGAAAAGAAGGTACTACTCTACCTTTACATCATATGATAGCTAAGTGGATTAACAGCTAACATACTCATAGCATCATAGATGTTTATGGCGCAGAAGGAGGCTATTCGGCCCATTGTGTCTGTGCCAACTGAAAAAGAGCTATCCAGCCTAATCCCACTTTCCAGCTCTTGGTCCGTAGCCCTGTAGGTTACAGCACTTCAAGTGCACATTGAAGTACTTTTTAAATGTGGTGAGGTTTTCTGCCTCTACCACCCTTTAAGGCAGTGAGTTCCAGACCCCCACCACCCTGTGGGAGAAAATAATTCTCCTCAACTCCCCTCTAAACCTTCTATCAATTACTTTAAATCTATGTCCCCTGGTTATTGGCTTCTCTACTAGGGGAAATAGATCCTTCCTATCCACTCTATCTCGGTCTTTCCTATCCACTCTATCTCAGTCTTTCCTATCCACTCTATCTAGGCCCTTCCTATCCACTCTATCTAGGCCCTTCCTATCCACTCTATCTCAGTCTTTCCTATCCACTCTATCTAGGCCCTTCCTATCAATTCTATCTAGGCCCCTCACAATGTTATAAACCTCAATTAAATCTCCTCTCAGCCTCCTCTGTTCCAAAGAAAACAGCCCCAGCCTATCCAATCTTTCCTCACAGCTAAAATTCTCCAGTCCTGGCAACATCCTCATAAATCCCCTCTGTAACCTCTCCAGTTCAATCGCACCCTTCCTATAATGTGGTCAATATGACTCCCTGGACTGGCTTCAATCGCTTGAAGGATTCGGAGAGGAATTTTCCAGCTTTTTTTCTCCTACTTGGCCCTGTGATTTTTCACGGGATTTTTTTTGCCTTTTCCGGGAGATTACATACCTGCGATGGGGTTGGTAAGTATCTAGTCATGATCCTCTAGGCATCATAAGTGTGGGGCAGGCTTGAAGGACCAGCCTCCTGCTTGTCATTTTCGTACGTTCATAACATTAACCTGCATGAGCCACTTCTGTTCCACGAAGCTTAGCCTAGGCCGACACTTCAGTGTAGCACTGATGGAGTGCTGCACTGTCGGGGTGCCGCCCATCGCAGACTTGTAACCAAGGTTACATCTGCCCGTTCCCATGGTTTGGCTGGATGTTAGAGATCCCAGGTCACTACTGGAAGAGTGGAGAGTTCTCCAAGTTACCTGACCAACACTTATGCCTCAACTAAACTCACCAGAAAAACATTAACTGGTCATTCATCTGATTTTGGGACCCCGCTGTGCACAAAATGGCTGCCGGGTTTGCCTACATAACTTAGTCATTCATAGTATGTGAAGCACTTTTGTGTATTTCTGAGAGAGCTTCATTCAATGATCAAAATTATGAAGAGTATTCGTACGGCTAAAAAAACATGGACTTGAATACAATATTTGGAAGAAAGTTTTTCCTCAGCTGAGCTGCAGGAGGGTGGGGTACGGTAGCAAAGTGAATATGTTACTGGATTAGTAATGCAGAGGCCTGCACTAATGATACAGAGACATGAGTTCAAATCCCACCACGGCAGCTGGGATATTTGTAAATTCAGTTAAATAAATCAGAATTAAAAATGGCGACAATGAAACTACCCGATTGTTGTAAAAGGAAATTGTACCGCGCTTCGGAATCCCTGCTAAGCTTTCCAGTGATAACGGGTCACATTTCACAGGAACTGTTATAAGAGAAATGTGTAAAGCTTTGCAGATTAATCAACGTTTTCATTGCAGTTATCATCCACAATCAGCTGGACTTGTTGAAAGATATAATGGAATGCTTAAAAATAAGCGGGCAAAACTATGCAATGACACTGGACTGAAATGGATAGAACTGCTGCCCTTAGCTTTGATGGTAATGCGATCTACAACCAACAGAACAACAGGCCTGTCACCGCATGAGATAGTTATGGGATGTCCCCAACGACTACCTTTTACAGCACCATTTACTGTAAAACAAATGGACATCCACAAAATGGAGGAAAATATGTTGAACTATTGTATTGCACTAACCAAATGTATTTCCAGCTTTCATTCACAGGTAAAGGAAGCTCAAGTCAAGCCAGCGGAAGGGAAGTGTCATAACCTGGAGCCAGGGGAATTCGTTTACATCAAGATTTTTAAAAGAAAAATCAGTCTACAGCCAAGATTCGAAGGACCATACCAGGTCTTGCTGGCGACCAATACTGCAATCAAGGTAAAGGAAAGACCAACATGGATCCACGCATCCCATTGCAAAAGGGCACCCGACCAGGAGGAAGGGAAGAAGGAACCAGAGGAACAGAAAAAGGAAGACTGAATAAGGAACTGTATGGACTATGGGGACTGATGGTGCTGGGCGTGACAGGGTTTTACTTTGCATTATTGATTACACCAGGGGTACAGACCCACCACCGAAGGGAATTGCAAGTAAACGTATTTATGGCACTGAGTCATTGGTATGCTCAAGAAAGAAACTTGTCGAGTTGTTGGATATGTTCCCATGTACCTGTCCACTCCGAAGGGGGTATTCCCCTGAGATCTGTCCCCTTTAACGAATCAGAAATGGTAGAATGGTTGACAGTGCCAAATAGGACAAACCTAACTAAGGGGCCAGAAACGAAGGAGCAAACAGAATGGAGGTCGGCAGGGTATAAACTTACAGCCTTCCAGGGATGGTACCAGCCCAATTATGATAATAACCATCAGCCTCCCTTCCTAAGCATTACTCCCAGAATAGGAAATCCTGAAGGTATAATATGCCTAGTGAGTAATGAGACTAAAGGACCAGAAATGGGACGCAGCAAGTGTTTCCAAATGACTAAATGGCAAGCCACAACTAATCCCATTGGTGGGAGAAAGATAGCAACCGTTGGCTGGACAATGGTCCATAACAAAGCCCCAGGTGAAGGGTGGGAAGGTGAGACCACTCGAGTAGGGACAGTGCGAAAGGACCAGGAGCTGACGTCCTATAATTGCACCTACTTTATTTGTGGCCATAAAGCCTACCCATGGTTACCAGCCAACTGGACAGGGTCCTGTTACTTAGGATATGTGGTACCCTTTATCAGATCAATAAAGACTCTAAGGGATGCCTATGGAAGTCATAGATTTAAACGGGATTTGACATGGCTAAACGGAATATTCAAGGTAATGGTGCCACCCTATGGAATAGAATCAACCAAATGGCAGTTACGGGAACTGGCTAACTTAGTTGAATCAGTAGCCAACGCAACTTCCCAAGCCTTTGAAGGGGTAAATGATGAAATGGTAGCTATTTAAACAGTGGCTCTCCAAAATCGTATGGCCTTAGATTATCTCCAAGCCATGGAGGGAGGGACATGCGCATTAATAGGTGAAGAATGTTGTACGTATATCCCAGATAAATCAGAAGAAATTGGCAGTCTAGCTGAATACATCAGGAAAAAGGTAATAGAGTATAAACAGACAGTTGGCCAGGATGGTATCACCTTGTGGGGTTGGGCATCGGGATGGTTGGGATCCCATGGAAATCTGTGGTACAGGGTTTGATCATATTCCTGCTGATTGTCTTCGGCCTGTATCTATTATTTGTCGTCATTAAGTGTTGCTGTGCCAGGGTGGGAGAAACTATGTTACCTACCGAGACCACGGCTAGAGTTATGGTAGCAACAACTACTGAAGGCTCTTGTGTGGAAATGGAAATGGAGAGACTGTACAAGATCAGAATGGATTAAGTTGTCCTTGTGAAGGACAAAATGGGGGAATGTGGAAATGTATTTTTATCTAAGCTGATACCATACGGTATTTGTGTGCCCTTTGCAATATATATATAACAAAATGGAGTCCTGGTCCTTCCAGAACTTTCTGCATAAAAGCAGTCAGCTTGCATAAACAGCTAAACCTGGTTTGAGATGGCTGATGGCCATCAGACAGCTAGGAGACAAGTCCTGCTGAGATAAGTACCCCCCCATGGTGCTCTCCTATGTCTATACGACACAAGTTCCATGCCACCCCACCCTTTTCGAAGTACTCAAACCACCAGCCATTATCTCTTGTAGAGACCTCATCCATTTGATGCAAACAGATAACTGACTAGGAAACTGAACAATCCTGACACAATGCAAGACAGGTAATAGCTCTTGCATTACCTGCAGGCTGGCCAACTAATAACCCTGACAAAAGGAAATATCTGGAAACCATGTCAGGACAAGGATGTAGTAATTAACTCTTTATCTGTATTCACTGACTGCGAGAAAGAGCCAATACACAGGGAGAGGCCATAACTTGGGTTTTACTGTATAAATATCTCGTGAAACTGTACCATTTCGGAGGTGTTCACTTAGCCATTGACTGAGTGTGACCTGCCCCTTGCTAGCAAGCAAATTAAAGAACCTTCTGCCGGAGCTGTAAGTGTCGGAGTCATTCTTTTCGGAGGTCGAGATTTCGACAAAACCCACAACCTTCTGACTCAGTGGCGAGTGTTTTATCCACTTCGCCACAGTTTTAGGGAAGGAAATCTGCCATCCTTACCCGGTCTGGCCTAATATGTGGCTCCTGACCCACAGCAACGTGGTTGACTCTCAACTGCCCTCTGAAATGGTAGCTCACCGCCATCTTCTCAAGGGAAATTAGGGATGGGCAATAAATGCTGGCTTTGACAGTGACACCCACTTCCCAGGAACGAATAAATAAAAATGCAGTAGGGATGGGGATCTACAATTGGCGCCTACACTCAGCTTGGCAAACAGCAGTCAACGTCCCTGTTCCTGATTAGTATCTGGTGATTTCTGCTGGAATGAGGTCAGGACTGATCTGAATTGTGACGCCCTCCTTGATTAAATAGCCTTGCAGTGTTCACTAGTAGAAAATGGCTAACTCTTATAATGCCAAATAGGATGATAATTGTCATCAACGAGTTAACAAGTGCCCCCCCTTTTCAAATTCTAAGCAAGTTAACAAATTATATTAAAGTGTGGGTCTTGGTGTCGACGTTGTCGTGTTGTCCCTCCGGTGACTACCGCTCACGGAAAGTCTCAAGCATACCGGCACACATTGCGTGCTCCCTCTCCAGGGGCTCATGGGCGCTGACATAACCTCGGAAGAGAGGTGGGCAGTCGGGCCGAACAACCCCCTCGACCGCCTGCTGCCCAGACCTGTGGAGGGCCACGTTGGCAAGGCCCTACGAGGTGGCCCTCCGACTCGCCCGCTCCCCTCCACACCGAGTGGCCAAAGATCAGGAGCGTGGGACTGAAGTGCAGGCAAGAAAGTTGAAGGGCGGCCCCTGCAAAAAGTGGAAGAGAGGCTGCAACGCTCACACTCTTGTGTAAATGTGACACATCGACTCATCCAGGCCGCAGAAATGGCTAGTTGGCTAAGGTCCTGGAGGTCTACCAACAATTGTTATCCCCATGACGATCTCCCAGCATGAGTCATCTCGACTACAAAATAGGAAGTGTGACAAGCGTTGAAAACTGGAAGTGGTTAAGGAGCGAGTCTTGTCTTATATCTGTGTTTCAGATGAGACGTTAAACCTGTCTGCTCGCTCAGGTGGACGTAAAATACCCCACATGGCCATTATTTCGAAGAAGAGCAAGGGAGTTATCCCCGGTGCCCTAGCCAATATTTATCTCTCAATCAACATAACAAAAAACAGATTATCTGGTCATTATCACATTACTGTTTGTGGGAGCTTGCTGTGCACAAACTGTCTGCCGCATTTCCCACATTACAACACTGACTACACTCCAAAGTACATAATTAGCTGTAAAGTGCTTTGGGACATCCAGTGGTCGTGAAAGACACGATATAAATGTAAGTATTTATTTCTTTATATAGATTACATCAGCTCCTAACAAGGGCAAGAAATGACATCGCACAACCACTGGATAATCCAGAGAACACATAGCAAAGTTCAAAATGATATTTTTGCAAATAGAGAACCGTGAACTTGCACTGACCTCTGAGTATGGGAGTGATGATGGTTGAGAGTAAGCTTCCTGCGTTAATGGACAGGTAGAAGAAGGAGAAGAAGCGCCTGCGTTCACGAGCCTGAAATAAAGCAACAGAAAATTGGAAATACAAAAGCAAAAACCTGCAGATGCTGGAAATCTGAAATAAAAGCAATAAATACTGGAAATCTCAGCGGGTCAGGCAGCATCTGTGGAGAGAGAAACAGAGTTAATGTTTCTGGTCGATGGCCCTTCAGCAGGAAATTGGAAATGATGAGTTAGTGCAGTACCAGTCAATGCAGTGTGTACCAGACCCCATCAATGCAGTGTATACCAGACCCCATCAATGCAGTATGTACCAGACCCCATCAATGCAGTGTATACCAGACCTCGTCAATGCAATGTGTACCAGACCTCGTCAATGCAATGTGTACCAGACCCCGTCAATGCAGTGTATACCAGACCCTGTTAATGCAGTGTATATCAGACCCAGTCAATGCAGTGTATACCAGACCCTGTTAATGCAGTGCATATCAGACCCAGTCAATGCAGTGTATATCAGACCCCGTCAATGCAGTGTATACCAGACCCTGTCAATGCAGTGTATATCAGACCCAGTCAATGCAGTGTGTACCAGACCCTGTTAATGCAGTGTATACAGACCCTGTTAATGCAGTGTAAAGGTTGCCCAGTCTACCAGTTTAAAATGTCCCCAGTCTATGAGTGAGGACAGAGTCATATTGAATTTCTACTGCCTGTTCTCAATGTTCAGGCTGAGTTAATGTAACGTGTGTCCTGTGCAGATTCTCTCCACACAACTGCTGTCCCTGCTCCCTGGTACCATTCTAGCAAATCTCATATGCACCCTCTCCAAGGCCTTGACATCCTTCCTATTGGGCACAATACTCCAGCTCAGGCCGAAGCAGTGATTTATAAAGGTTTAGCATCATTTCCTTGCATTTGTACTCTATGGCTGTATTTATAAAGCCCAGGATTCTGTACGCTTACAACTTTCGTGTCAGTATAAATATAAATAATTAGAGTGACTGCTGCCAACTGTAATCTATCCCCCTGAGTATGCTCACAGGTTGGTAGAGCTGTTGAGTTGGGAGTGGCTTAGCCAGTCATGTGACGTTCACAAGACTCAATAAAACCCCAGCCAGTTGGGTTCGGGGGATCCACGATGTGGCAGGTGGTTGTGAGCCTGGTGGATGAACGGGTAATGTGTAGTGTGATTGTTAAACCTTTTGCTAAGAAGCCAACTAGTTCTTAACGGCAATGTGTTGCCATGAATTCTTAAGCAAGGAACCCATGAAGCAAATACATGACACCAACGACCCGGAAGCTACCGGAAGCTCTGCAGAAGCATTCTGCGCATAAATGTCAAGTCCCAAATTTGAGAAAGTAACGCACACCACGACAGATGGAGGAGCTGAGAGCGATAAGCACATTCGCCGAGGGTACAATAAAACTCTCACAATCTGACAACGTCCTCGTTAAATTGTACTGGATACTGGAGGTTTTAGCAAGTTCATCCTGATAAATTAATCACACTGCTGCCACTCGCTCTCTCTTCTCGCGTTCCTTCTCCGCCTTCTCTGGGGACAGTGCGGGAAAGTGGAGTTGAGGTAGAAGATCAGCCATGATCTTACTGAATGGTGGAGCAGGCTCGAGGGGCCGAATGGCCTTCTCCTGCTCCTAATTTTTAATGTTCTTATGTTCATCCCTCTCGTTTTCCTCCCCAGGCACTCCTCTCTCTGTCGTTCTATATTGTCTCCACTCTCTTTCTTAATTAACCTTTTCCCAGCCGATTAAATCCCAACATCAGTCGTTGGTAGAAATTTTAGAGGGGATTTGAGATAAAATTTCTTCACCCAGAGGGTGGTGGGGGTCTGGAACTCACTGCCTGAAAGGTTGGTCGAGGCAGAAACCCTCATCGCATTTAAAAAGCACTTGGATGTGCACTTGAAGTGCCGTAACCTGCAGGGCTACGGACCTGGAGCTGGAAAGTGGGATTAGGCTGGATAGCTCTTGGTCGGCCGGCGCGGACACCATGGACTGAAATGGCCTCCTTCTGTGCTGTAAACTTCGATGATTCTATGCTCACACGCCTGCGTGTTCAAACCACAACAGAGGATCCGAAAGTGACCGGCACCATCCGTGAGAGTACAATAAAACTCTCACAACCTGTCAATGCTGAGGAGCACTGCAGGAGGACATTAATAAACTTGCAGAATGGGCAAATAATTGGCAAATGCAGTTCAACACCAGAACCAAGGGTCACAGTCTCAGAATAAGGGGGTCGGCCATTTAGGACTGAGATGGGAGAAACTTCTTCACTTGGAGGGTGGGGAATCTCTGGAATTATCTATCCCAGAGGGCTGTGGAAGCTCAGGGCCCGAACTTGGTGGAAGCTAAGTTCCGCCAAAGAACCGCTGAGATACCTGACGGTACCTTTGGCCGGGGGTTTCGTTAAATAGGTCTGCAAAGATCGCCCGGCGGCAAAAAAACGGCATGAGTCTGGGTGGCAGCGAGCGGGAGCTCCCAATCTCAGCGGAAAATGCAATCCTCGGCAAAGTACCGCTGAGGATTGAGTCGGGCCTGGGGGGGGGGGGGGGGGAGCAAAAATAGAAATTTACACAAAAAAACACTGGAAAACCTTCAGGGGACCCCCATCCATCTGAATCGCTGTAAAAAATATATATAAAAAGTGTACTAACCATTTTATTGCAGGTCTTCTTACTTACCGTTGAGGTTAGACCTGCCTCCACGCGGTGGTCCTTCCCCCTGCTGCAGTGGGCTGCCGCCCGGAGCAAACGGGCAGCTCGGCGGGCAGGAGGACACTTACGTGAGTCGCGCGCTAACAGACGGGAGGCTTCCACCAAACTGGCACCGAGGGGAAGACTGTTGTGTATGGAGAAAGAGTCAGACTGAACACTGAGCTCCAAGTAAAGTGTGACCTTAGTCTTTTATTGCAGGTCTCCAGAGTGCCTCTCCAACCTGTGAAGCCTCCTTAAATATCTGTGCTCCCAAGGGATTATGGGATCCCTTGGGACTCCAGAGGATGAGCCCTCTGGTGGCTGCACAGATTAAATACAAGTCCACATGTATAACAACACTCCCCCGCAAAGTCAATAGTGTAACTATTTACAATGTGAGTCAGTCTGGGGCCCTTCTTGCCCTGGTTGATCGTCTCGGTCTGAAAGCTGGTGTTGTTGAATCATTTGTTGGGCCCTCGCTGGGCTGCTGTGCAGCTGGTCTTGCTGGGCTGCCCGGTGTGTTGGGCCCTGCAGGGCTGCTGTGGATGATGGGTTCTGCTTCGTGGTCAACCGTGGTGCCGGTTGCCACTGGTGTGTATGTTGGGGGATCAAAAAAGGTAGGGTCCAAGGTGGGTTGTTCAGGGTAGTCCGTGAATCTGAGTTTGATTTGGTCCAAGTGTTTCCGGTGAATGAGTCCATTTGAAAGTTTGACCCAAAACACCCTGCTTCCCTCTTTGGCCACGATAGTGCCGGGAAGCCACTTGGGACCTTGTCCATAATTTAATAAAAATACAGGATCATTGACTTCAATCTCGCGTGACACATTTGCGCTATTATGGTATGCACTTTGTTGAAGCTGCCTGCTCTCTACCTGTTCATGTAGATCAGGGTGAACTAATGAGAGCCTTGTCTTAAGTGCTCTTTTCATGAGCAGTTCAGCAGGTGGGATCCCATGAGTGAGTGGGGTCTCGTGCGGTAGCTAAGCAGAACTCGGGATAGGCGAGTCTGCAGTGAGCCTTCAGTTACTCTCTTCAAGCCTTGCTTGATGGTTTGAACTGCTCTCTCTGCCTGACCATTGGACGCTGGATTAAACGGGGCAGATGTGACATGTTTAATCCCATTACGGGTCATGAAATTTTTGAACTCAGCACTGGTAAAACATAGCCCATTGTCGCTCACCAGGACATCGGGTAAGCCGTGTGTGGCAAACATGGCCAGCAGGCTTTCAGTAGCGGCAGTGGACGTGCTGCTCGACATTATCTCACATTCAATCCACTTGGAGTATGCGTCTACAACCACAAGGAACATTTTACCCAAGAACGGTCCTGCATAGTCGACGTGTACCCTAGACCACGGTTTGGAGGGCCAAGACCATGAACTTAGCGGCGCCTCCCTGGGTACATTGCTTAACTGCAGGACTCTAAGCCCGCATCAATTCCGGGCTATCGCTTTCATCATTACGATGCCTGGGTGGGTACTGTGAGGTCATTGATGAAGGTGTCTCTGCCCTTCTTGGGGACCACTACTCGATTGCCCCACAGAAGGCAGTCTGCCTGTATAGACATTTCATCTTTGCACTGCTGGAACGGCTTTATCTCTTCCTGCATTTCTACTGGAACACTGGACCAGTTCCCGTGAAGCACACAGCTTTTGACTAGAGATAATAAGGGGTCCTGGCTTGTCCAGGTTTTGATCTGCCAGGCAGTGATGGGTGATTGCTCACTCTCAAATGCTTCCATAACCATGGCTAGATCTGCGGGCTGCGCCATTTCCACCCCCGTGGTGGGCAATGGCAGCCTACTGAGAGCATCAGTGCAGTTTTCTGTGCTTGGCCTGTGGCAGATGGCATAATTGTATGTGGACAACGTGAGCGCCCATCTCTGGATGCGGGCTGATGCTTTGGTATTTATCCCTTTACTCTCGGAAAACAGGGATATAAGTGGCTTATGGTCAGTTTCCAATTCGAATTTTAGCCCAAACAGGTATTGATGCATTTTCTTTACCCCATAGACACACGCTAACGCTTCTTTTTATCAATCATGCTGAAGGCTCTCTCAGCCTTAGACAGACTCCTGGATGCATAAGCAACTAGTTGCAGTTTCTCGAAGTCATTAGCTTATTGCAATACACACCCGACGCCATATGACGACGCGTCACATGCTAGAACCAAACGCTTACATGAAGCCGGACAACACATAGAAACATAGAAACATAGAAAATAGGTGCAGGAGTAGGCCATTCGACCCTTCGAGCCTGCACCGCCATTCAATAAGATCATGGCTGATCTGGCCGTGGACTCAGCTCCACTTACCCGCCTGCTCCCCGTAACCCTTAATTCCCTTATTGGTTAAAAATCTATCTATCTGTGACTTGAATACATTCAATGAGCTAGCCTCAACTGCTTCCTTGGGCAGAGAATTCCACAGATTCACAACCCTCTGGGAGAAGAAATTCCTTCTCAACTTGGTTTTAAATTGGCTCCCCCGTATTTTGAGGCTGTGCCCCCTAGTTCTAGTCTCCCCGACCAGTGGAAACAACCTCTCCGCCTCTATCTTGTCGATCCCTTTCATTATTTTAAATGTTTCTTTAAGATCACCCCTCATCCTTCTGAACTCCAACGAGTAAAGACCCAGTCTACTCAATCTATCATCATAAGGTAACCCCCTCATCTCCGGAATCAGCCTAGTGAATCGTCTCTGTACCCCCTTCAAAGCTAGTATATCGTTCCTTAAGTAAGGTGACCAAAACTGCATGCAGTACTCCAGGTGCAGCCTCACCAATACCCTGTACAGTTGCAGCAGGACCTCCCTGCTTTTGTACTCCATCCCTCTTGAAATGAAGGCCAACATTCCATTCAACTTACTGATTATCTGCTGCACCTGCAAACTAACTTTTTGGGATTCATGCACAAGGATCCAAAAAGAGTTTCATGCACAAGGACTCATGTTCAGCCATGAGTTCATGGCTGAACATGCAACTTCAGTACCCCATTCCTGCTTTTTTGCCATTCCCCTTGATCCCCCTAGTAGTAAGGACTACATCTAATTCCTTTTTGAATATATTTAGTGAATTGGCCTCAACAACTTTCTGTGGTAGAGAATTCCACAGGTTCACCACTCTCTGGGTGAAGAACACGCAGCGCTCTTCCGGGCCACTCTCCGGGTAAGGAAGCTGGACAACACGCCGGCCGCTTCTGTCCCGGGTCGAAGGGACTCCACACCGGTCCGGGCCCCAGCGGGACAGCGCATAGCAGGCTGTGAGCAGCCCCAGCGGGACAGCACACAGCGGGCCCTAGGCAGCCCCAGCGGGACAATACACAGCGGGCCCTAGGCAGCCCCAGCGGGACAACACACAGCGGGCCCTAGGCAGCCCCAGTGGGACAACACACAGCGGACCCTAGGCAGCCCCAGCGGGACAACACACAGCGGGCCCTAGGCAGCCCCAGCGGGACAACACACAGTGGACCCTCGGCAGCCCCAGTGGGACAACACACAGCGGGCCCTGAGCGGCCCCAGCGGGACAACACACAGCGGGACCTGAGCGGCCCTGGTGGGACAACAAATAAACGTTACCTTGCAGTTGTCGAAGGGACCCCGTGCCGGCCGCTTCTGTCCCGGGCCGAAGGGATCCCACGCCGGCCGAAAGGACACCACACCAGTCCCGGGCCATCCTGGCCGAAAAGACTCCACACCTGCCCACACCTGTCCCTGTGGTCGCACACCAGGTGTTCATTGTGCTGACACATTGGGGGAGCGTGGAACCCGCCGAAGGGACTCCAGGCCGGTGCTGAACCGGCCGAAGGGACCGTGGCAGCGGCGTTGAACCCAGCGTCTTAAACTGCTGACCAACTTTTAATTAATTTTGAAACTTTTAATCAACTTTTAAACTTTTTAAACAAGTTGGGATAGCTTTCAAAACTTACATTTTAGACTTTTAATCGAAATACTTTTAAACCTCGATTATTGATCTACATCCTTGACTTTTTAACAATTTTTAGAAACTTTTTAAACTGGGGCAAGTTTTATAACCTATTATTGATTTACATCTTCGATTTGTTAACAACTCGTAGAAACTTTTGAAATAAATTGGGAATTTTTATCAACTTTTAACTTTTAAAATAACTTTGGAAGTGACCCTCCTAATGCCTGCCCCCCAGCCAAGCCTAGGGCCGTCTACCATCAATGGCGCTACTCGGCGCTGAGCTTGCAGCCAACACTTCGCAATTAGGCTTATCGAGCTGTGCCTGGTCTCCAGTTGTCTTGGACCCCCTTGCCACGGGACCAAGACCTTGTCCAGCTAAGCCCGTGTGGTTGCCGATGTGCAACGACCACCCCACGTTAAAAGAACTCACGCACAGGCATCTTCCACTTCATCAGTATGAAGTTCTGGACCTGGAACGTCAGGACCCTCATGGACAATCCCAACAGCAACAGGCCGGAACGCCGCACCGCCATAGTTGCCCGGGAACTCAGACGTTTTGACATTGACATCGCCGCCCTAAGTGAGACCCGGTGGGCAGGGGAAGGCCAGCTGAAGGAACATGCTGGAGGGTACACCTTCTTCTGGAAAGGGAAACCAGAGGCAGAACGCCGTCTTTATGGAGTCGGCTTTGCCGTCAAGAATGAGCTGGTCGACCGCCTCAAAGACTTCCCCTGTGGGGTTAACGAACACCTCATGACTCTTCGTGTTAGCCTATCTCAGAACCAATGTGCCACAGTCATCAGTGTGTACACTCCGACACTCGATGCAACAGATGAGGCTAAAGAGGGTTTTTATTCCAACCTCGAGACATCCTTGTCCCGCGTTCCTATGGGCGACAAATTGATCCTTCTGGGTGATTTTAATGCCAGGGTCGGCAAAGCCACAATCCCTCTGGGGAGGTGTGATTGACAGAGAGGGGGTAGGGAAAGCCAACTCCAGCGGTACCCTATTCCTGACAAAATGTCGAGAACATGAATTCCTCATCATCAACACCTTGTTCCGCCAGAGGGACAAATACAAGGCATCGTGGCAACACCCTCGCTCTAAACACTGGCACCTGCTTGACTATGTCATCGTCCGAGCCAGGGATCGCAAGGATGTGCGCATCACCCGCGCCATGACAGGAGCTGCTGGACGGACCACCACCTAATCCGATCCATCATCGACATTAACATTGCCCCAAAGCAGAGGGGACAGAGAAGCAGTTCAGCAAGAAGGTTAATGCCGGGGCACGTAGAGACCCAGCTAAGAGAGCTCTATACAGCCAGCGCCCTCACAGCCAATCTGGCATGCCTTGATGATCCTAAGATGCTGAATCCCCACAGCGCTTGATCTGCCCTCCAGGCCTCTATAACCAGTGCCTGTGAAGAGACACTTGGTCACTCAACCAGAAAACATCAGGACTGGTTTGATGAAAATGATCAGGAGATCAAAGAACTAATAGATCACAAGCGCAAAGCATTTCTGAGCCTCAAGCAACAACCCAACTCGGGAGCTGCAAAACAACATTACAGACAGCTCAAGGCTCAGGTCCAACAAAATATCTGGGACCTAAAGAACAGGTGATGGATGGAGAAAGCACAGGAGATACAACAACTGGCCGAGAGCCACGATATGTGAGGATTCTTCACTGCAGTCAAGGCCACCTACGGTCCAAACTCCCAAGACCCCACCCCACTCCTGGCCAAGAACGGGGAAACACTCATCAAGGACACTGAGGCTGTCAGGGGCCGATGGAAGGAGGAGCACTTTGAAGATCTTCTCAATCGAGACTCTGCCTTTGACTCGAGTGTTCTTGACTCCATCCCGCAGCATGTGACCCGCCACCAACTCAGTGAAACTCCAACGTCACACGAAGTAGGCAAAACCATAAAACAATCAAAGAATAACAAGGCTACGGGTGTGGGTGGAATCCCTGCTGAGGCGCTAAAATATGGCAGAGAGGCGCTGTTGGCGCGGATACATGACCTCATCTCTCTCATCAGGAGGGAGGAGAGCATGCCGGGAGATCTCAGAGATACAATGATTGTGACCATTTTTAAAAAGGGACAAGTCCGACTGCGGCAACTACAGGGGAATCTCCCTGCTTTCAGCCACTGGGAAAGCTGTCGCTCGAGTTCTCCTCAATTGTCTTCTCCCTATGGGCAAGGAGCTCCTCCCAGAATCACAATGCGGATTTCGTCCCGTATGGGGCACAACAGACATGATCTTTGCAGCGCGACAATTGCAGGAAAAATGCAGGGAGCAGCGCCAGCCCTTATACATGGCCTTTTTCGATCATACAAAGGCCTTTGACACTGTCAACCGTGACGGTCTATGGAGCGTCCTCCTCCATTTCGGATGCCTCCAAAAGTTTGTCAACATCCTTCGCCTGCTTCACGATGATATGCAGGCCGTGATCCTTATCAATTGATCCATTACAGACCCAATCCACGTTCGGACCCGGGGTCAAACAGGAGTGCGTCATCGCACCAACCATCTTCTCAATCTTCCTCGCTGCCATGCTCCACCTCACAATCAACAAGCTCCTCGCTGGATGGAACTAAACTACAGAACCAGTGGGAAGCTGTTTAACCTTCGCCACCTCCGTAGAAACATAGAAACATAGAAAATAGATGCAGGAGTAGGCCATTCGGCCCTTCTAGCCTGCACCGCTATTCAATGAGTTCATGGCTGAACATGCAACTTCAGTACCCCATTCCTGCTTTCTCACCATACCCCTTGATTCCCCTAGTAGTAAGGACTTCATCTAACTCCTTTTTGAATATATTTAGTGAATTGGCCTCAACAACTTTCTGTGGTAGAGAATTCCACAGGTTCACCACTCTCTGGGTGAAGAAATTCCTCCTCATCTCGGTCCTAAATGGCTTCCCCCTTATCCTTAGACTGTGTCCCCTGGTTCTGGACTTCCCCAACATTGGGAACATTCTTCCTGCATCTAACCTGTCTAACCCCGTCAGAATTTTAAACGTTTCTATGAGGTCCCCTCTCATTCTTCTGAACTCCAGTTCAGTTGATCCAGTCTTTCTTGATAGGGAATCAGTCTGGTGAACCTTCGCTGCACTCCCTCAATAGCAAGAATGTCCTTCCACAGGTTAGGAGACCAAAACTGTACACAATACTCCAGGTGTGGCCTCACCAAGGCCCTGTACAATTGTAGCAACACCTCCCTGCCCTTGTACTCAAATCCCCTCGCTATGAAGGCCAACATGCCATTTGCTTTCTTAACCGCCTGCTGTACCTGCATGCCAACCTTCAATGACTGATGTACCATGACACCCAGGTCTCTTTGCACCTGCCCTTTTCCTAATCTGTCACCATTCAGATAATAGTCTGTCTCTCTGTTTTTACCACCAAAGTGGATAACCTCACATTTATCCACATTATACTTAATCTGCCATGCATTTGCCCACTCACCTAACCTATCCAAGTCGCTCTGCAGCCTCATAGAATCCTCCTTGCAGCTCACACTGCCACCCAACTTAGTGTCATCCGCAAATTTGGAGATACTACATTTAATCCCCTCGTCTAAATCATTAATGTACAGTGTAAACAGCTGGGGCCCCAGCACAGAACCTTGCGGCACCCCACTAGTCACTGCCTGCCATTCTGAAAAGTCCCCATTTACTCCTACTCTTTGCTTCCTGTCTGACAACCAGTTCTCAATCCATGTCAGCACACTACCCCCAATCCCATGTGTTTTAACTTTGCACATTAATCTCTTGTGTGGGACCTTGTCGAAAGCCTTCTGAAAGTCCAAATATACCACATCAACTGGTTCTCCCTTGTCCACTCTACTGGAAACATCCTCAAAAAATTCCAGAAGATTTGTCAAGCATGATTTCCCTTTCACAAATCCATGCTGACTTGGACCTATCATATTACCTCTTTCCAAATGCACTGCTATGACATCCTTAATAATTGATTCCATCATTTTACCCACTACCGATGTCAGGCTGACCGGTCTGTAATTCCCTGTTTTCTCTCTCCCTCCTTTTTTAAAAAGTGGGGTTACATTGGCTACCCTCCACTCCATAGGAACTGATCCAGAGTCAATGGAATGTTGGAAAATGACTGTCAATGCATCCACTATTTCCAAGGCCACCTCCTTAAGTACTCTGGGATGCAGTCCATCAGGCCCTGGGGATTTATCGGCCTTCAATCCCATCAATTTCCCCAACACAATAACCCGACTAATAAGGATTTCCCTCAGTTCCTCCTCCTTACTAGCCCCTCCGACCCCTTTTATATCCGGAAGGTTGTTTGTGTCCTCCTCAGTGAATACCGAACCAAAGTACTTGTTCCATTGGTCCGCCATTTCTTTGTTCCCCGTTATGACTTTCCCTGATTCTGACTGCAGGGGACCTACGTTTGTCTTTACTAACCTTTTTCTCTTTACATATCTATAGAAACTTTTGCAATCCGTCTTAATGTTCCCTGCAAGTTTCTTCTCGTACTCCATTTTCCCTGCCCTAATCAAACCCTTTGTCCTCCTCTGCTGAGTTCTAAATTTCTCCCAGTCCCCGGGTTCGCTGCTATTTCTGGCCAATTTGTATGCCACTTCCTTGGCTTTAATGCTATCCCTGATTTCCCTTGATAGCCACGGTTGAGCCACCTTCCCTTTTTTATTTTTACGACAGACAGGAATGTACAATTGTTGTAGTTCATCCATGCGGTCTCTAAATGTCTGCCATTGCCCATCCACAGTCAACCCCTTCAGTATCATTCGCCAATCTATCCTAGCCAATTCACGCCTCATACCTTCAAAGTTACCCTTCTTTAAGTTCTGGACCATGGTCTCTGAATTAACTGTTTCATTCTCCATCCTAATGTAGAATTCCACCATATTATGGTCACTCTTCCCCAAGGGGCCTCGCACAACGAGATTGCTAATTAATCCTCTCTCATTACACAACACCCAGTCTAAGATGGCCTCCCCCCTAGTTGGTTCCTCGACATATTGGTCTAAAAAACCATCCCTATGCACTCCAGGAAATCCTCCTCTACCGTATTGCTTCCAGTTTGGTTAACCCAATCTATGTGCATATTAAAGTCACCCATTATAACTGCTGCACCTTTATTGCACGCACCCCTAATTTCATGTTTGATGCCCTCCCCAACATCACTACTACTGTTTGGAGGTCTGTACACAACTCCCACTAACGTTTTTTGTCCTTTGGTGTTCTGCAGCTCTACCCATATAGATTCCACATCATCCAAGCTAATGTCCTTCCGAACTATTGCCTTAATTTGCTCCTTAACCAGCAATGCTACCCCACCTCCTTTTCCTTTTATTCTATCTTTCCTGAATGTTGAATACCCCTGGATGTTGAGTTCCCAGCCCTGATCATCCTGGAGCCACGTCTCCGTAATCCCAATCACATCATATTTGTTAACATCTATTTGCACAGTTAATTCATCCACTTTATTGCGGATACTCCTTGCATTAAGACACAAAGCCTTCAGGCTTGTTCTTTTAACACCCTTTGTCCTTTTAGAATTTTGCTGTACAGTGGCCCTTTTTGTTCTTTGCCTTGGGTTTCTCTGCCCTCCACTTTTCCTCATCTCCTTTCTGTCTTTTGCTTTTGCCTCCTTTTTGTTTCCCTCTGTCTCCCTGCATTGGTTCCCACCCCCCTGGTCCAAGATCACCCCACCCTCTGTCGTTGAGCTGCAGTATGTGGACGACGCCTGCGTCTGTGCACATTCAGAGGCTGAACTCCAGGATATAGTCAATGTATTCACTGAGGCATATGAAAGCATGGGCCTTACGCTTAACATCCGTAAGCCAAAGGTCCTCCACCAGCCTGTCCTCGCCGCACAGCCCTGCCCTCCAATCATCAAGATCCACAGCACGGCCCTGGACAACATGGACCATTTCCCATATCTCGGAAGCCTCTTATCAACAAAGGCAGACATTGATGCGAAGATTCAGCATCGCCTCCAGTGTGCCAGCGCAGCCTTCAGTCGTCTGAGGAAAAGAGTGTTTGAAGACCAGGTCTTCAAATCTACCATCAAACTCATGGTCTACAGGGCTGTAGTAATACCTGCCCTCCTGTATTGATCTGAGGTATGGATGATGTATAGAAGACACCTCAAATCGCTGGAGATATATCATCAACGATGCATCCGCAAGATCCTGCAAATCCCCTGGGAGGACAGGTGCACCAACATCAGTGTCCTCAACCAGGCTAACATCCCCAGTATTGAAGCACTGACCACACTCGATCAGCTTCGCTGGGCAGGCCACATAGTTCGCCTGCCAGATACGAGACTCCCTAAGCAAATGCTTTACGCGGAGCTCCTTCATGGTAAACGAGCCAAAGGAGGACAGCGGAAACATTATAAGGACACCCTCAAAGCCTCCCTGGTAAAGTGCGACATCATCACTGACACCTGGGAGACCCTGGCCGTAGACCGCCCGAGGTGGAGAAAGTCCATCCGGGAGGGCGTTGAGCTCTTCGAGTCTCAAATCAAAGAGCAGGAAGAGGCCAAGCGCAGGCAGTGGAAGGAGCGCGCGGCAAACCAGCCCCACCGACCCCTTTCCCCGACGAATGTCTGTCCCAACTGTAACAGGGTCTGTGGCTCTCGTATCGGACTGTTCAACCATCAAAGAACTCACTTTGGGAGTGGAAGCAAGTCCTCCTCGATTCCGAGGGACTGCCTATGATGATGACATGGATCATACAACACAAGCAATTTATTTGAGCATAACAATTTTCTCGCTTTTACAAAGGCATTTTCTTGGCTTTTGCCCCAAACCCATTCGCCCCCTTTTTGTCGTAAGACATGCAGTGATTCTAGCAGAGTGCTGAGACCCGGTAAGAAGTTACCAAAGTAGTTCAAGAGTCCCAGAAACGACCGCAGCTCCGTCACGTTCTGTGGCCTTGGTGCATTCTCGATTGCCTCCGTCTTCGCGTTGGTGGGCCTGATGCCGTCCGCCGCAATCCTCCTTCCCAAGAACTCCACTTCAGGTGCCAGGAAAACGCACTTCAAGCGTTTTACCCTGAGCCCCATGCGGTTGAGTCGACTAAGAACCTCCTCCAGGTTCTGCAGATGCTCGACTGCGTTCCGACCTGTGACCAAGATGTCGTCCTGGAAGACCGCGGTGTGCGGGACCGACTTCAGTAAACTTTCCATGTTTCTCTGGAATATCGCCGCCACTGATCGGATTCCAAACAGGCATCTGTTACAAACAAAAAAACCCTTGTGCATGTTGATGCAGGTGGAGGCCTTCGATGATTCCTCCAGTTCCTGCGTCATGTAGGCTGAAGTCAGATCCAGCTTCATGAACATCTTTTCTCCTGCCAGCATTGCAAAGAGGTTGTCGGCCTTTGGTAGTGGGTATTGGTCCTGCAGGGAGAAACGATTGCTAGTTACTTTGTAATCGCCACAGATTCTGACGGTGCCATCTCCCTTGAGGACTGGGACAATAGGACTTGCCCACTCGTTGAACTCGATTGGTGAAATGATGCCCTCTCTTTGCAGCCGGTCTAGCTCGATCTCTACCCTTTCTCTCATCATGTACGGTACTGCTCTCACCTTGTGATGGATGGGTTGCGCCCCCGGAATTAGGTGGATCTGCATTTTTGTTCCTTGGAATTTCCCGATGCCTGGTTCGAACAGCGAAGGAAATTTGTTTAAGACCTGGGTACATGCAGTGTCGTCAGCGGGCGATAGCGCTCGGATGTCGTCCCAGTTCCAGCGTATGTTTCCCAGCCAGCTCTTGCCGAGCAGCGTGGGACCATCGCCCGGTACCACCCAGAGTGGTAGCTTGTGCACCACTCCATCGTACGAGAGTGTTATGGTAACACTGCCGATTACAGGAATCAGTTCTTTCGTGTAAGTTCTTAGTTTCGTGCGAACTGGAGTTAAGACTGGCCTTGAGGCCTTGTTGCACCACAACCTTTCAAAAGTCTTTTTGCCCATGATGGACTGGCTCGCGCCTGTGTCCAGCTCCATTGACACCGGGAGTCCATTTAGTTCAACATTCAGCATTATCGGGGGACAATTTGTGGTGAATGTGTGCACCCATGTACCTCTGCCTCCTCGATCTGAGGCTTTGGTTCGTAGTGATCCTCTGTGGATCTGTCCTCCTCTGCAACATGGTGGTTTGCAGGTTTAACAGGCTTAGCAGCTCGCCTGCACACTCGTTGGAGGTGTCCCATTGATCCACAGCCCTTGCAAATGTACTCTTTGAATTGGCATGAATAGAAATGATGATCACCCGCGCAGCGCCAACAAGGTGTTAATGGCCTTGCATTCATCACCCTTGATGGTGGACTCTGAGACATCTGTGGACGTGTAGCTGCAGGTATGTATGACCTGCCCTGTATGTTACGATTCGAAAACAACATCACTTTGTTCACAGTACTTGTAGCAGCACTTGTGTGCTGAGAGATTTGCTTAGTATTGTCACTAGTGGCAATGAACACCTGGGCTATCGTTATGGCCTTACTGAAGGTTGGGGTCTCTACAGTCAAAAGTTTGCCAAGTACGAAAAAGTCTCTGAGCATGTGCTCAAAATGTCCTTCAAATTCGCAATGTCCTGCAAGGTGTCTTAGCTCGGCAACATAACTCGCCACTTCCTGGCCTTCAGACCTTTTGTAGGTCTGGTACCTCGCCATCAGAACGCTTTCCTTCGGGTTCAAATGCTTTCGAACCAGTGTACACAAATCGTCGTACGATTTCTCCGAGGGTTTCGCTTGAGTGAGCAGATTCTTCATGAGGCCATACATTGGTGCCCCACAGACGGTGAGGAGGATCGCCCTTCGTTTGGTAGCGCTCTCTTCTGCATCTAGCTCATTGGCCATGAAGGATTGGTCGAGTTGCTCCACAAAAGTTTCCCAATCATCTCCCTCCGAAAATTTCTCCAGGATGCCCACGGTTCTCTGCATCTTTGCGTTCGCTATCTGTATCTCGTCGCCAGTTGTTGTGTATGGAGAAAGAGTCAGACTGAAACTGTGAGCTCAAAGTAAAGTGTGACCTTAGTCTTTTATTGCAGGTCTCCAGAGTGCCTCTCCAACCTGTGAAGCCTCCTTAAATACCTGTGATCCCAAGGGATTATGGGATACCTTGCGACTCCAGGGGATGAGCCCTCTGGTGGTTGTACAGAGTAAATACAAGTCAACATATATAACAGACACCTTCCAGAAAACTCTGCGGCAGTGAGCAGTGAGTCCACCAAGTTCGGCCCCTCAGACTTTGAGTATATTCAAGACAGAGATCAATAGGTTTTTGGATATTAAGGGTATCAAGGGCTATGAGGATAGTGCAGGCAAGGTGGAGTTGATGTAGAAGATCAGCTGTGGTCTCATTAAAAGGCGGAGCAGGCTCGAGCGGCCAAATGGTTTACTCCTGCTCCTAATTCTTATGCTCTTATGACAAGCTCCTAATACAGGTTGGACCTCCTTTATCCGGGACCACCCCTTGTCCAGCATGATTCTGTCAGCCGGGGGCCGTCCTCCAACCCAATTTTGGGGCCGCTCCGACACTGGGCCCGCTGGGGCCCTCTCCCACACTAGGCCCGCTGGGGCCCTCTCCCACACTGGGCCCGCTGGGGCCCTCTCCGACACTGGGCCTGCTGGGGCTGCTCCCACACTGGGCCCACTGGGGCCCTCTCCCACACTGGGCCCGCTGGGGCTGCTCCCACACTGGGCCCGCTGGGCCCTCTCTGATACTGGGCCCGCTGGGTCCTCTCCGACACTCGGCCCGCTGGGGCTGCTTCCTCACTGGGCCCGCTGGGGCTGCTCCCACACTGGGCCCGCTGGGGCTGCTCCCACACTGGGCCCGCTGGGGCTGCTCTGACACTGGGCCCGCTGGGGCTGCTCCCACACTCGGCCCGCTGGGGCTGCTCCCACACTGGGCCCGCTGGGGCTGCTCCCACACTCGGCCCACTGGGGCTGCTCCCACACTGGGCCCGCTGGGGCTGCTCCCACACTGGGCCCGCTGGGGCTGCTCCCACACTTGGCCCGCTGGGCCCTCTCCGACACTCGGCCCGCTGGGGCTGCTCCCACACTAGGCCCGCTGGGCCCTTTCCGACACTCGGCCCGCTGGGGCTGCTCCCACACTGGGCCCGCTGGGCCCTCTCCGACACTCGGCCCGCTGGGGCTGCTCTGACACTGGGCCCGCTGGGGCTGCTCCCACACTCGGCCCGCTGGGCCCTTTCCGACACTCGGTCCTCTGGGGCTGCTCCCACACTGGGCCCGCTGGGCCCTCTCCGACACTCGGCCCGCTGGGGCTGCTCCCACACTGGGCCCGCTGGGGCTGCTCCCACACTCGACCCGCTGGGGCTGCTCCCACACTGGGCCCGCTGGGGCTGCTCCCACACTGGGCCCGCTGGGGCTGCTCTGACACTGGGCCCGCTGGGCCGCGCCAACACTTCCTTTATGGCCCACCGGGGCACCAACCTCCTCCCCCACCCTAGCCCTGACCTTGGGCCGCCATTTCCCCCCCTACCACCCTCTGACCTCCTCTCATCCGGCAAAATCCCTTATCCAGCACAGGCCAGGTCCCGAGGGTGGCAGATAAGGGAGGTTCAAGTCACATTACAGACCTCACAGTGCCTGAAATTTCCATCCCTCACCTTTCTCTCTGACTAATCTGAGGGAAGTCTGGCAACAACAAACAAAGCAACCACTGGACCTGCGCATGCGCAGCTGCTGCTGGTCTGTTGCCAGCGGTCGCGCCCAGAAATAACACCGTCTCAAACATCTGACGCTCTTGTGCTTCACTTACATGTTCCTCCTCAAACTGGTCGCCACCAAAAGCTGCCACACAGGGTTTGATGCCACCGGTGCCCACGGCGATCAGGAAGAGACCAAACAGCGATAAGATCCTGGCAATGGGAGAAGCTTTGTCAGGTTTTAACAGAACACCAACTCTTGAGAATACTAAACGTAAGCCGCACAGACGGAATTTGCGGGTGCTGTTGGCTGAGCCATCGCCTGACAGCCAAGTCTCACGCCAGGTACTTGAGCAAATAAATCTAGGCTGACCCTCCAGTGCAGTGCTGAGGGAGTGCTGCACTGTCGGAGGTGCCGTCCTCCGGATGAGACGTTAAATCTAGGCCTTGTCTGTGCTTTTGAGTTATCCCCGGTGTCCTGGCCAAAATTTATTCCTCAACTGACATAACTGGAGCAGAGGGGACCAGAAATTGCGGTTGGATGCTTTCCGTGGGCGGGTGACTCTGACCGCAATCATTTCTACGAAAGTTCCTGGTGGTCCTGGAGGTTTGGCGACTTGCAGTCCTGGGGCTCTACGCAAAGGCCGGAGTAAGGGCCCACGATTCCCAGGATCGTACGGGTTTCGTACGGATCTCTGTGATCACGTGGGCCGACCCAACCTATCAGAGTAGGGGGATCCCCATTCATATTGACAGTGATTCCGAATGTACGGAGCTGCAATAAGTAGGAATGGGAATACCCCCAAACACGGAAAATAAATTTAAAAAAACGCATCACATATTTAAAATCAATCAAAATGCAATTTAATTAAACATTTGAAACAAAAATGTATTTTTTTTGAAATTTTTTAAGGATGTTTTAACAGGGCTAAAAAAAAACCTGGGTTTTTATTATATAAATGAGTGATAACATTTTATTTTTCTATTTAAAAAATAACTCTTACGCTGGTAAAAGCAGGCCTTACGTTGGGCAATTAGCCCAGCTCTCCGCCCGCGGAGGCCCTTTTCCTTTGCATGCATGCGATCTGACAAAAGTATTTTTCACAGTTCGCCAGTGGCGGGTTTAAGCGCCTGCGCTTCGCAAACCGTAACCTGCGAGGACCCCCACGGATGTGTGCGCACTTCGTACATGCCTGTAGGGAGCGCGATTTCAAGCTCTTTATCTGGTCGTTATCTCATTGCTAGTTATGGGGACCTTGCTGTGTGGAAAATGACTGCCGCGTTTCCTACATTGCAGCAGTGACTACGCTTCAAAAAGTAATTAATTGGCTGCAAAGTGCTTTAAGACACCCTGAGATAATTGTCATTTCAATCCTGTTTCTATTCGATTCCCACCCCCGCTACTTTCTCCGCATCGTTTCCTCAGTCCGTAGCCTGTCTGTGGGGGCACTGTCAGCTTATTTTGGGACTAAAGAGGTTGGAAACCCACCACTGGACTTTATTTTCCCCCTTCTGAACAGTTTGTCCACCCTTGTCTTTTGTTCAGTGAGCGGGAGGGTGAAATGGCATTTAAATTCGCATCCTGCAGCTCCCAGTGCCGGTGGGGTCATTTATTGGATATCAGATCAGCCGCCCATTGTGCATCTGCCCTGATTTTTGTTCCAGTGACTTCGGGAGAGAGGGAAGGCGATCTGACATTGTCTGTTTTATACGGTCGACCAGAGTCAAAAAGGTAGGGTTGCTCAGTCGCGGGGATTACAGGTGCCGCCGGACATGCCGAATGTTCCCGTCATTTTCTGTTTGAGATTATGAAGAATTGACCAGCATCAACCTCTCAGGGTTCGATACGGGAATCAGATAATGCAGCTCCCGGGTAGTGGTTAGGGGACTCTTCATCAGGGCACTCGGGAAATTTCCTCAACTGGCAGTGAGTAAAAGCTTTTGTTTCTAGGCTCACAGGGAGCAAAGTCGCTCACCTACACCATTTATAAGGCCGAGAGCATGCGGAAACCAAGTGCAGGCAGCGGCAAGCGCATGCGGCAAATCTGTCCCACCCTCCCTTATGCTCAACGGCTGTCTGTCCCACCTGTGACTCTCATATTGGACTGTTCAGCCACCTAAGGACTCACTTCAGGAGTGGAAGCAAGTCTTTCTCGATTCCGAGGGACTGCCTATGATGATGATTATAAGGCAAATGGATTAACATTTGCAAACAGCGGGCAAGTGTCTCAGCCTTTTAAGACAGAGATGAGGAGGAATTTCTTCACTCAGAGGGCTGTGAACCTTTGGAATTCTCTGCCCCAGAAGGCCGTGGATGCTGAATCGTTGAGCATATTCAAGGCTGAGATGATAGATTTTGGACACGAGGGGAATGAAGGGTTCGGGCGGGAAAGCGGAGTTGAGGTCGTAGGTCAACCATGATCTTATTAAATGGCGGAGCAGGCTCGAGTGGGCTGTAGGGCCTACTCCTGTTTCTTATATTCTTATCAAGTGTCATGTGATCAAGTGTCCTGCAATCAAACCTCCATGAATACAGTCAACCAGAGTTTACAACCCCGGGTGTGGCGGAGGGAAAACCTGAAAGATAGGAAAAAAAGAGAAAAGTGGGAACATAAAATAAAGAAAACTTTAAAACCGAACCGCCTTGCCGAATGTGAAACTAACAATTTAACACTGTTATTCACTCCGTGCTCCTTTTTTATGAAGTGCCTTCAGATTTTATGCTGCATTCAGGGAACTGTATATGTACAAGTTGTGGCTTGGTTCAATCATATTGCAAAATTTTAACTTTGAAAATCATATTCAAATTGAAAATTTCAGAATGCAGGTAGATTAGATTTTTGTTAGGCAAGGATTAAGGAACCAAGATGGAGTTAAGATACAGCTCCGCCATGATCTAACTGAATGGTGGAATAGGTCCAAGGGGCTGAATGGCCTTCTCCAGTCCCTGTATATTGAAACTAGTCATGGGCGTCATAACTAGAAGGAACAAGTTTCCAATGAGATACGGTGACGAAAGAAAGAAAACAGAGAAAAACTTGCATCGATATAGTGCATTTCACAAACTCAGGTCATTCTAAAGCGCTTTGCAGCCAATGAAGTACTTTTGGAGTATAGTCACTGTTGTAATTTGGGAGTTGCAGCAGCCAATTTGCGCACAGGGATGGAGTACAAAAGCAGGGAGGTACAGCTGCAACTGTACAGGGTATTGGTGAGGCCGCACCTGGAGTACTGCGTGCAGTTTTGGTCACCTTACTTAAGGAAGGATATACTAGCCTTGGAGGAGGTACAGAGTCGATTCACTAGGCTGATTCTGGAGATGAGGGGGTTACCTTATGATGATAGATTGAGTAGACTGGGTCTTTACTCGTTGGAGTTCAGAAGGATGAGGGGTGATCTTATTGAAACATTTAAAATAATGAAAGGGATAGACAAGATAGAGGCAGAGAGGTTGTTTCCACTGGTAGGGGAGACTAGAACTAGGGGGCACGGCCTCAAAATACGGGGGAGCCAATTTAAAACCGAGTTGAGAAGGAATTTCTTCTCCCAGAGGGTTGTGAATCTGTGGAATTCTCTGCCCAAGGAAGCAGTTGAGGCTGGCTCATTGAATATATTCAAATCACAGATAGATAGATTTTTAACCAATAAGGGAATTAAGGGTTATGGGGAGCGGGCGGGTAAGTGGAGCTGAGTCCACGGCCAGATCAGTCATGGTCTTGTTGAATGGCGGAGCAGGCTCGAGGGGCTAGATGGCCTACTCCTGTTCCTAATTCTTATGTTCTTATGTTCTTATGTTCACAGCAAGCTCCTGCAAACAGCAATGTGATAACGACCAGATCATCTGTTTTAGTGAAGCTGGATGGGGTACAAATATTTGCCAGGACACCGGGCAGAACTCGCCTGCTCATGTTCGCTATAGTACCATGGGATTGTTTGCATGCACCTGAGAGGGCAGACAGGCCCTCGGTTTAACTGTCTCATCCAAAAGACGGCACCGCCGACAGTGCGGCACTCGCTCGGTACTGCACTGCAGTGTCAGCACACAACTGTAATGAGAAACATCTGGGGGTCTGAAATTGCTCACTTCCCTGAAGGCCTGTTACTGCCTGAAATTGGCCGCCACACTGTGGAGTGCAATGGCCGCCGATTTTTCGTGGAATCGGCGCCATTTCGAAAATTACGCTCCTGTGATATCCCGACGGTGACCCGCTCCCCGATGTTCAACCCCTGCTGCCCACCCCCGCCCCGATCGTGAAATTCCGCCGAGCAAAATCTTGCTGCTGCCGCTCGGTGCCACCAGCAGCTTTTTCTGCCGGAGCACTGCGCTTGGAGTGCTTGCAAAATGGCGGTGCAGCTGCCATTTTAAAGGGGAGGACGCACTCCAGCGATCGGCATTTTTTTTTTTTGGGGGTCAGCCGACTGCCGTGTCGGGCCGACAATTGTGCCCCCAGGTTTGGCCGGGCCGTCTACAGGCAGCTTCGCACCACTTTCTTGCGTGCCAGGCGGCTGGCCCGGCCGAAACCCTCCCTGGTGGCCCAGTGGACCTCAGCTGAAGAATCGCAGCGTCTCTCTCTCCCCTCTCAGTGAAGGAGAGAGACGGGGGTGACACGGCGCCGTGATGACATCATCAGCGCTACGCTGATGATGTGACAACGGCGGATACTTCACCACGCCCTCACCTTCCGCCCCTCTGGAATGCGAGCACCCGCGCACCGCCGCACATTGTGACCGACTTACGGTCCCGCTGAGAAAAAAAATGCCAAAGAGCAGAATTTCGCGCAAGAAGCCACCTCATCAACCGCGCCGGTAAAAAGTGAAACACGGTAGGGGTTGCGCCGCGTTTACGGCGGTGGGCGACTTCGGCACCCTGTTCTTTTACTTACACGTGCACTTTAGAGTCACCAACGGTCGGTATTGCCCCGATAGACTTCACAATATGGCCGATAACATACACAACGGAGAGGGAGATGATGGTTCTGTTTGGGAGCAGAAGAAAAAGTGTCAATAAATGCCACATTTAAAAATTAATATAAATATCACAGATATTACAATTCAATTAGACAGTAATAAGAACATAAGAAATAGGAGCAGGAGTAGGCCATTTGGGCCCTCGAGCCCGCTGCGCCATTTAATACGATCATGGCTGATCGGATCATGGACTCAGCTCCACTTCCCTGCCCGCTCCCCATAACCCTTGACTCCCTTATCGCTCAAAAGTCTGTCTATCTCCACCTTAAATGTATTCAATGACCCAGCCTCCATAGCTCTCTGGGGCAGAGAATCCCACAGATTTACAACCCTCTGAGAGAAGAAATTCCTCCTCATCTCAGTTTTAAATGGGCAGCCCCTTATTCGTAAACTATGCCCCCGAGTTCTAGATTTAAAACTGAGATGAGGAGAAATTTATTTTCTCAGAGGGTTGTAAATCTGCGAAATTTGTTGCCTCAGAGAGCTGTGGAAGCTGGGACATTGAATAAATTTAAGACAGAGATAAACAGTTTCTTAACCGATAAGGGTATAAGGGGTTGTGGGGAGCGGGCGGGGAAGTGGACCTGAGTCCATGATCAGATCAGCCATGATCGTATTAAATCGTGGAGCAGGCTCGAGGGGCCGTATGGCCTACTCCTGCTCATATTTTTTATGTTCTTATTCCCCCACGAGTGGAAACATCCTCACTGCATCCACCTTGTCGAGCCCCCTCATTATCTTCTCAAGTTTTTAAGGTCAGGTCCACTGGATCACTAGGGAGAACATAAGAACATAAGAATTAGGAACAGGAGTAGGCCATCTAGCCCCTCGAGCCTGCTCCGCCATTCAACAAGATCATGGCTGATCTGGCCATGGACTCAGCTCCACTTACCCGCCCGCTCCCCGTAACCCTTAATTCCCTTATTGGTTAAAAATCTATCTATCTGTGACTTGAATACATTCAATGGGCTAGCCTCAACTGCTTCCTTGGGCAGAGAATTCCACAGATTCACAACCCTCTGGGAGAAGAAATTCCTTCTCAACTCGGTTTTAAATTGGCTCCCCCGTATTTTGAGGCTGTGCCCCCTAGTTCTAGTCTTCCCGACCAGTGGAAACAACCTCTCCGCCTCTACCTTGTCTATCCCTTTCATTATTTTAAATGTTTCTATAAGATCACCCCTCATCCTTCTGAACTCCAAAGAGTAAAGACCCAGTCTACTCAATCTATCATCAGAAGGTAACCCCCTCATCTCCGGAATCAGCCTAGTGAATCGTCTCTGTACCCACTCCAAAGCCAGTATATCCTTCCTTAAGTAAGATGACCAAAACTGCACGCAGTACTCCAGGTGCGGCCTTACCAATACTCGATACAGTTGCAGCAGGACCTCCCTGCTTTTGTATTCCATCCCTCTCGCAATGAAGGCCAACATTCCATTCGCCTTCCTGATTACCTGCTGCACCTGCAAACTAACATTTTGGGATTCATGCACAAGGACCCCCAGGTCCTTCTGCACTGCAGCATGTTGTAATTTCTCCCCAATCAAATAATATTTCCTTTTACTGTTTTTTTTCTCAAGATGGATGACCTCACACTTTCCGACATTGTATTCCATCTGCCAAACTTTAGCCCATTCGCTTAACCTATCCAAATCGCTTTGCAGCCTCTCTGTGTCCTCTACACAACCCGCTTTCCCACTGATCTTTGTGTCATCTGCAAATTTTGTTACACTACACTCTGTCCCCTCTTCCAGGTCATCTATGTATATTGTAAACAGTTGTGGTCCCAGCACCGATCCCTGTGGCACACCACTAACCACAGATTTCCAACCCGAAAAGGACCCATTTATCCCGACTCTCTGCTTTCTGTTCGCCAGCCAATTCTCTATCCATGCTAATACATTTCCTCTGACTCCGCGTACCTTTATCTTCTGCAGTAACCTTTTGTGTGGCACCTTATCGAATGCCTTTTGGAAATCTAAATACACCACATCCATCGGTACACCTCTATCCACCATGCTCGTTATATCCTCAAAGAATTCCAGTAAAAGGGTTTCGGCCAGGCCAGCAAGCTGGCACCCAAGAAGAGGTGCCAGACTGCCTGTTAGCGGCCCGTCCACCGCACCCCCCCCCCCCCCCCCCCCCACCACCTCTGCACACAAGATGAGCTGCTTAAGATATCAGTTATATGTTTTATCTACAACCAAATGTTAGCTGAGGGCCTCAAAATAACACAGCGAAGGGGAAAGGCACAATACTTGTGGATGCTGGAAATCTGAAATAAAAACAGAAAATGCTGGAAATACTCAGCAGATCAGGCAGCATCTGTGAAGCAAGAAACCAAGATTTCTGATAATATTGTTTCCAGTCTTGGGGGAATAAGAACATAAAAAATAGGAAGCTGGATATAGAGTACGATCCACAGTTCTGGTCTCCATATTGCAAAAAGGATATAGAGGCACTGGAAAAGGTGCAACAAAAGATTTGCAAGGATGATACCAGAACTGAGAGGTTCTAACTATCAGGAAACATTGAACAAGCTGAGGCGCTTTTCTCCAGCAAAGAGTAGGTTGAGGGGTGATCTGATAAGAGTAGACGTAAAGAAAATGTTTCCACCTGTGGTGAAGTCCAAAACTAGGGGGCATAAATATAAGATCCAATATCATCGTCGTCATAGGCAGTCCCTTGGAATCGAGGAAGACTTGCTTCCACTCTTAGCATGGAGTTCTTAGGTGGCTGTACAGTCCAATACGAGAACCACAGTTTCTGTCACAGATTGTTGAAGGAAAGGGTGGGTGGGGAGTCTAGTTTGCCGTACACTCCTTCCGCTACCTGTGCTTGCTGTCTGCATGCTCTCGGCGATGAGACTCGAGGAGCTCAACGCCCTCCCGGATGCTCTTCCCCCACTTAGGGCGGTCTTGGGCCAGGGACTCCCAGGTGGTTTGTGGGGATGTTGCACTTTATCAGGGAGGCTTTGAGGGTGTCCCTGTAACGTTTCCTCTTCCCACCTTTGGCTCGTTTGCCGTGGACGAGTTCAGAGTAGAGCGCTTGCTTTGGGAGTCTCGTGTCTGGCATGCGGACAACATGGCCTGCCCAATCGGGAATTCAGGAGAAACTTCTTTAGCCAGAGAGTGGTGGGAATGTGGAACTCGCTACCACAGGGAGTATTTGAGGAGAATACCATGGATGCATTTAAGGAGAAGCTGGATATACACATGAGGGAGAAAGGAATAGAAGGATATGTTGATAGGGTGAGATGAAGTAGGGTGGGAGGAGGCTCGTGTGGAGCATAAACACTGGGGTGGACCCGTTGGGCCGAATGGCCAGAGGAAACGTTTCAAGAACACCCTCAAAGCCGCCTTGATAAAATGCAACATCCCCACCGACACCTGGGAGTCCCAGGCCCAAGACCGCCCTAAGTGGAGGAAGTGCATCCGGGAGGACGCTGAGCACCACGAGTCTCGTCGCCGAGAGCATGCAGAAACCAAGCGCAGGCAGCGGAAGGAGCGTGCGGCAAACCAGACTCCCCACCCACCCTTTCCTCCAACCGCTGTCTGTCCCACCTGTGACAGAGACTGTAATTCCCGTTTTGAACTCACATTTAGAGTGGAAGCAAGTCTCCCTCAATTTCGAGGGACTGCCTATGGTGATGATTCCGTGCTGTAAATTCCATGCACTATGTAACAAAAAGCCAAAGATCGTCTGAATTTCAGACTGTTAAATTGCAAGGCTCAGAGTTTTAACAGGGACTTTTGGTGGCACTATGGATTCTGGGATATTTCAACCTAAAGCAAAGAAAGATGTGTGTTTATTTAGCGCCTTTCACGACCGCAGGACATCCCAAAGCACTTTACAACCAAATGAAGTACTTTTCAAGTGCAGTCACTGTTGTAATGTCGGAAACCTGGCTGCCAATTTGTGCACAGCAAGCTCCCACAAACAGCAATGTGATAATGACCAGAAAATCTGTTTCAGCGATGTTGATCGAGGGATAAATATTGGCCAGGACAGTGGTGCATCGCAAGATTCTCCTATAGATGCCGATACTATTGTTCATTTCCAAATACAAGTGAAAAGTTAGGTCAATAACGTTCTAGCAGGAGGGCGCCCTCTTTCAACAGCTTTGATGAGCACACTTCCAGTGAAGCATGGTACATCATGCTTGGAAAAATAACAGCACCAGCGACCGACCGAGAAACACTTATTTATAAAACAGCAGGAGGCCGGCCCGCAGATTGTGCTGGATTTTGATCAGCTGGCTGAGAAAGTGTAGGGCCAGCTCCATTTAAGGAAAAAATACATGCTGTGTGCATTGTTCCCTTTCAGCTGCGTGTAATACTCCAGAGATCCCGTGCAGCTGGTGAGCCGTCTTTTACACTGAAAAACCCGTGCAGGACAGGACGTTTGAATGGGCCACGTGGCCCCCAAAAAATTTACAGGGAACACTGATTGTACGGCCTACTCCCGCTCCTATTACCATGTCTGAGCGACAAATAGCAAACGCCTCTAACGGAGACTACCCAAGTTAGAGAGAGCCCTTGGGGTTGAAGCTGCACTGCCCAAATACAAATTCTACTGAAGCACGTGGGAGTAACTATCATGCTGTCTGCTGGTGTTAAATTCAAGAGGTGATAAAGTACGCTGGAATGTATGCACCTGTGTGTGTGCTCACAGGTTTGTAGAGCAGTTGCGGGCTGCTCCTGCACACCCTCCATTTTGCCATCCTTGTCTGCCGTCCGGACACGCCATGGTGCACCATCTTGCCGTCCGGAGGAGGCGGGGGTCCCCGATGGAGGGCTCTCTATGCGGGAGTCCTCCCACTATTTATCGGGGACCTGGCCTGGAGGGTGGTGCACGGAGCAGTCCCGTGCAATAAATGTTTATGTCGGTTCACAAGCTCCCAGGCCGCCTGCAATTTCTGCGGTCTGGAAGAGTCCGTGTTCCACGTTTTTATGGAGTGTGCGAGGTTACAGCCCCTCCTAGAACATTTGAAGAGGCTGCTCCTTGATGTTTCGCTGCATTTCAGTCCCACACTCCTGATCTTCGGGCACCCTGTGCGGACGGGAGCGAAGGCCTCCTCGTAGGACTGCTCCTGGGCACGGCCAAGAGGGCCATCAGCCAGTCCAGGCAGCGGGCGGTCGAGGGGGTTGTTCAGTCCGACTGCCTGCCTCTCATCCGCGGTTACATCCGAGTCAGGGTGTCCCTGGAGATGGAGCACGCGGTGTCCACCGGTACGCTCACGGCCTTCCGCGAGAGGTGGGTGCCGGAGGGACTGGAGTGCATCATCACCCCCGGCAACCAAATTTTAATTTGATTTTATATGTTTCAAAGTTTAACTTGTTTTATTGCCGGGTTTTAGCGTCCCCCTCCCATTTTAGCCAGGGGGCACTTGTATAATTTGTGCTTTTAGTGCCCAAATAAATCCACAAAAAAAACCACAAAAAGACCAAAAAAACACAAAAAAGGGCACTTGTAAACTGTTTGGAGTGTGTGTGTCCCTTTAATAAGAGGGCACTTGATTTAATGTTTATTTTTGTTTTGCAACAAAAGGGTTGTAGAACTGTTGCGGGCTGCTCCTGCACACCCTCCATTTTGCCATCCTCGTTTGCCGTCCGGACACACCATGGCGCACCATCTTGCCGTCCGGAGGAGGCGGGGGTCCTCAATGGGGGGCTCTCTACGCAGGAGTCCTCCCCTTATTTATTGGGGACTTGGCCTGGAGGGTGATGCACGGAGCAGTCCCGTGCAATCGGCTTTTAAGTCGGTTCACGGACTCCCAGGCCGCCTGCAATTTCTGCGGTCTGGAGGAGTCCGTGTTCCATGTGTATGTAGAGTGTGTGAGGTTGCAGCCCCTCTTCCAATATTTTAAGAGGCTGCTCCTCGAAATTTGGCTGCACTTCAGTCCCATGCTCCTGATCTTTGGGCACCCTGTGCGGAGGGGAGCGGGCAGGTCGGAAGGCCTCCTCATAGGCCTGCTCCTGGGCATGGCCAAGGGGGCCATTAACCGGTCCAGGCTGTGGACGGTCGAGGGGGTCATTCAGCCCGAATGCCTGCCTCTCTTCCACGGTTACATCTGAGCCAAGGTGTCCCTGGAAATGGAGCACGCGGTGTCGACCGGTACGCTCGCGAGCTTCCACGAGAGGTGGGCGCCAGAGGGACTGGAATGCAGCATCACCCCCGGCAACCAAATTTTAATTTGTTTGTTTAAAGTTTAAATTGTTTAATTTGCCGTTTTTAGTGCCCCTTTAACAAAGGGGCACTGGATTTATAGGTTCACAAACATTGTTGTGGAGCTGTTCCAGGCACTTGATTTAAAGGTTCTACTCAAATAGTTGCAGAGCTGTTGATCTTGCCATCCGGAGGAATATTCAAGGTGGCCATTAACCGGTCCAGGCAAAGGGCGATCGAGGCGGTTGTTCAGCCCGGCTGTGGATAATCAAGGGG
The DNA here is from genome assembly GCF_044704955.1 of Pristiophorus japonicus. Classification (NCBI taxonomy): domain Eukaryota; kingdom Metazoa; phylum Chordata; class Chondrichthyes; family Pristiophoridae; genus Pristiophorus; species Pristiophorus japonicus. Next base: position 22,453,244 of record NC_091979.1, on the reverse strand, counting down.
CTACAGGTAGGGAGGAACTTAATACAATCACAATTACTAATGAAATAGTAATAGGTAACATAATGGGACTAAAGGCGGACAAGTCCCCTGGAACTGATGGCTTACATCCTAGGGTCTTAAGAGAAGTTGCTGCAGAGATAGTGGATGCATCAGTTGTAATCTACCAAAATTCCCTGGATTCTGGGGCGGTCCCAGCAGATTGGAAAACCACAAATGTAACGCCCCTATTTTAAAAAGGAGGCAGACAAAAAGCAGGAAACTCTAGACCAGTTAGCCTAACATCTGTGGTTGGGAAAAAGCTGCAGTCCATTATTAAGAGAGCAGTAGCAGGACATTTGGAAAGGCATGATTCAATCAAGCAGAGTCAGCATTGTTTTATGAAAGGGAAATCTTGTTTGACAAATTTGCTGGAGTTCTTTGAGAATGTAATGAGCCGGGTGGATAAGGGGGAACCAGTGGATGTGGTATATTTGGATTTCCAGAAGGCATTCGATAAGGTGCCACATAAGAGGTTACTGCACAAGATAAAAGCTCACGGGGGTGGGGGTAATATATTAGCATGGATAGAGGATTGGTTAACTAACAGAAAACAGAGTCGGGATAAATGGGTCATTTTCCAGTAGGCAAACCGTGACTAGTGAGGTGCTGCAGGGATCGGTGCTGGGTCCTCAACTATTTACACTCTATATTAATGACTTGGATGAAGGGACCGAGTGTAATGTAGCCAAGTTTGCTGATGATACAAAGATAGGTGGGAAAGCAAATTGTGAAGAGGACACAAAAAATCTGCAAGTGGATATTGACAGGCTAAGTGAGTGGGCAAAAAATTGGCAGATGTATAATGTGGGAAAATGCGGTTATCCACTTTGGCAGAAATAATAGAAAAGCAAATTATAATTTAAATGGAGAAAAATGTTGCATTACAGAGATACCTGGGGGTACTTGTGCATGAAACACAAAAAGTTAGTACACATGTACAGCAAGTAATCCGGAAGGCAAATGGAATGTTGGCCTTTATTGCAAGGGGGATAGAGTATAAAAGCAGAGAAGTCCTGCTCCAACTGTACAAGGTATTTGTGAGGCCACACCAGGAGTACTGCGTGCAGTTTTGGTTTCCGTATTAAAGGAAGGATATACTTGCATTGGAGGCTGTTCAGAGAAAGTTCACAAGGTTGATTCCGGAGATCAGGGGGTTGATTTATGAGGATAGATTGAGTAGGTTGGGCCTATACACATTGGAGTTCAGAAGAATGAGAGGTGATCTTATTGAAACTTATAAGATAATGAGAGGGTGGACGCGGAGAGGATATTTCCACTGATAGTGGAAACTAAAACTAGGGGACATAGTCTTAGACTAAGGGGCCGTCCATTTAAAACTGAGATGAGGAGAAATTTCTTCTCTCAGAGGGTTGTAAATCTGTGGAATTCTCTGCCCCAGAGAGCTGTGGAGGCTGGGTCATTGAATATATTTAAGGCGGAGATCGACAGATTTTGGATTAATAAGGGAGTGAAGGGTTATGGGGAGCAGGCAGGGAAGTGGAGCAGAGTCCATGATCAGATCAGCCATGATCTTATTGAATGGCGGAGCAGGCTCGAGGGGCCAAATGGCCTATTCCTGCTCCTATTTCTTATGTTCTTATGACCGACTGCCTCTTTTCCATGACTACATTCGCGCCAGGGTGTCCCTGGAGATGGAGCACGCAGTGTCCACCGGTACGCTCGCGGAATTCCGCGAGAGGTGGGCGCCAGAGGGACTGGATTGCATCATCACCCCCGGAAACCAAATTTTAATTTGATCTAAGTTTTCATTAAAGTTTTATTTGGAAATTTGTGGGTTATAATGCCCTTGCCTAAAATAGTTGTAGAGCTGTAGAGTTGGGAGTGGATTAGCCAATCACGTGATGTTCACAAGACTCAATAAAACCCCAGCCAGTTTGGTTCAGGGGATCCACGATGAGGCAGGTGGTTGTGAGCCATGGTGGATGAACTGGTAATGTGTAGTGTGATTGTTAAACCTTTGCTAATAAACCAACTAGTTCCGAATAGCAATGAGTTGCTATGAATTCTTAAGCAAAGAACCAATGAAGCAAATACATTACAACTGGTTGTAGGGCCTACACATGTTCCTATTCTCCATGTCGGAGCGATAAATAGCGAAACCCTCTCACGGAAACAACCCAAGTTAAAGAGAGCCCTTGGAGTTGAAGCTGCCCAAATAAAAATTCTATTAAAGCACGTGGGAGTAACAATCATGCTGTCTGCTGTACGTGTATCTATGTTAAATTGAAGAGGTGATAAAGTATGCTGCATCATCGAAGGTGTGAGCAATATGTGCTGTTCTATGAGCGTGGGCAGATACAGCAGGAGCGGCGAGAGATTGTAGAGGGACGTGATCGGGGCCCAGAAGAGGCGAGGGCCGAGGGGCAGCACGGGCCCAGCCCACACTGCGATATGTGTGCGCATTAGGTCCGTGCAGCAGAGCTGGTCTCCAGTCGTCTTGGGTAAACCTTGCCACTGGACCAAGACCTAGCTCTGTCAAGCCCGTGTGGTGGCTGGTGTGCAACGGCCACCACACGTTAAAACAATCCACGCACAGGCATCTTCCACTCTTCAGGATGTAGTTCGGGACCCGGAATATCATTGAAACACCTTGAACTCATCCATTTTCAGCGTGGAAGCAAGACATCCTCGATACGAGGGACTGCCTATGATGATGATCTATGTTGAATCAGTTCGGCACATCTTGAAGTGATTCGACTGATGACGTTTAAATTGGGCGGAACCTAGTAACCCCTGAGCCCCTGACATGTTAACAGAAAATGTGGGGGATAATTTATATTCCATTCGGGAGTTTCACCCTGTTGACGCAACAAATGATTTAGGGTCAGTGCTGTAAGTGTGATCTAGTCTACAGCCAATGGCTTGCCTGGTTCTGGGATCACTTGATACCCTATGGCAGGTAGCACATTAAAAAGGATCCCTTTTACCAGCAAGCGTTGATGCACAGCTTGTTGTGTGTACAGGTCGAGTGGGTTCAGCAGCATTAATGTTACTTTGATTGCCGTGTTGCCGTGTGTTGTGAACTGGTTTACTGGAAACAGCAAAGCTATGGAGCTTGCCCTTGCCAAGTGGGTCAGTTTAAACTGTAACACAGGCCCTGCGTAAAATCCCACAGATCCTCGGCCTAGTGCTGAGCCCCGGTTCTGTGCTCAGCTTTTTAAATATTTTCCATATGGTCTGGCATGGAGCCACACAGACTAGGGAGAGTGGGGGGGGGGGGCGGGGTGCGGGCGGGGAGGCGATTTTAACCCGACTCGCTCAGCAGAAACCTGGCGGGCGGGCTGTTATAAACCTGTCTGAAAGACGCCGTCATCGCGACATCTGCTCTCCCGAGCGGGCAGCAAGGACACCCGCCAGGAGCCAACCCCGCTCGCGTGCCAGGTGGATCGCACGGCGCGCCCACTCCATATGATGGTCCAGGTAGGTACCTTCTCCCATTGCAGAGTCAGCAGCCTCAGCCCTTCCCTTTAAGAGAGTGAAGTGTCCCATCGGCTACATTCGCGCCCCAGGAAGGAAGTGGAGCGCTGGATTTCGTGCACCACTTCCTTCCGGCGGGCGCTAACTGGAATTTTTAAAGAGAGGGACGAGACTTCGGCGCCTGTCGCTAAGTCTGGCGCCTCCCCACTGTTACCGTCCCCAAGCGGGCTGATACTGAATTTCACCCCCGACGTGTTATACCTGGACGGACCACCTGGCATCGACCCCGGCACTGGCTTCGGACGCAACAACGGCACACGCAGCCCAGACCACCCTGCAAAATCCTCCTCACTTACATCTGGGGACTGGTGCCAAAATTGGGAGAGCTGTCCCACCGACTAGTTAAGCAACAGCCTGACATAGTCACACTCACAGAATCGTACCTTTCAGCCAATGTCCCAGACTCCTCCATCACCATCCCTGGGTATGTTCTGTCCCACCAGCAGGACAGACCCACCAGACGTGGCGGACACAGTGGTATACAGTCGGGAGGGTGTGGCCCTGGGAGTCCTCAACATTGACCCCATGAAGCCTCCTGAGTTGAGGTCAAGCATGGACAAGAAAACCTCCTGCTGATCACCACCTCCCGCCCTCCCTCAGCTGATGAATCAGTATTCCTCCATGTTGAACACCATTTGGAAGAAGCACTGAGAGTAGCAAGGACACAGAATGTACTCTGAGTGGGGGACTTCAATGTCCATCACCAAGAGTGGCTCGGTAGCACCACTACTGATCGAGCTGGCCAAGCCCTGAAGGACAAAGTTGCCAGACTGGGCCTGCAGCTGGTGGTGAGAGAACCAACACCTACTTGACTTCGTCCTCACCAACCTACCTGTCGCAGATGCATCTGTCCATGACAGGATTGCGAGCAGTGATCACCACACAGTCCTTGTGGAAACAAAAACTCGTTTTCACACTGAAGACACCCTCCATTGTGTTGTGTGGCACTACCACCGTGCTAAATGAGATAGATTCAGAACAGGTCGAGCAGCTCAAAACTGGGCATCCATGAGGCGCTGTGGGCCATCAGCAGCAGCAGAATTGTATTCCACCACACTCCGTAGCCCCATGGCCCGGCATATCCCTCACTCTACCATTAACATCAAGCCAGGGGACCAACCCTGGTTCAAAGAGGCATGTTAGCAGCAGCACCAGGTGTACCTAAAAATGAGGTGCCAACCTGCAACACAGGACTCATCATCATCATCATTATAGGCAGTCCCTCGGAATCGAGGAAGGCTTGCTTCCACTCTAAGAGTGAGTTCTCAGGTGACTAACAGTCCCTGCCACAGGTGAGACAGACAGTGGTTGAAGGAAAGGGTGGGTGGGGGAACTGGTTTGCCGCACGCTCCTTCCGCTGTCTGCGCTTGTTTTCTGCATGCTCTCGGCGACGAGACCCAAGGTGCTCAGCGCCCTCCCGGATGCTCTTCCTCCACTTAGGGCGGTCTTTGGCCAGGGATTCCCAGGTGTTGGTGGGGATGTTGCACTTTATCAAGGAGGCTTTGAGGGTGTCCTTGAAACGTTTCCTCCTCCCACCTGGGGCTCGCTTGCCGTGAAGGAGTTCCGAGTAGAGCGCCTGCTTTGGGAGTCTCGTGTCGGGCATGCGGACGATGTGGCCCGCCCAACGGAGCTGGTTGAGTGTGGTCAGTGCTTCGATATTGGGGATGTTTGCCTGGGCGAGGACACTAACGTTGATGCATCTGTCCTCCCAGGGGATTTACATGCATGCTAAGCAGCAGGAGCAGCATGCTATAGACAGAGCTAAGTGATCTAACACGACACTGACTGGAGTCATACCTAGCACAAAGGAAGATGGTTGTGGTTGTTGGAGGTCAATCATCACAGCCCCCGGATATCGCTGCAGGAGTTCCTCAGGGCAGTGTCCTCGGCCCAACCATCTTCAGCTGCTTCATCAATGACCTTCCCTCCGTCATAAGGTCAGAAGTCATAAGGTCAGAAGTTCGCTGATGACTGCACAGTGTTCAGTGCCATCCGCAACTCCTCAGAAAAAGAAGCAGTCCATGCCCGCATGCAGCATGACCTGTTCAACATTCAGGCTTGGGCTGATAAGTGGCAAGTAGCATTCGCACCACACACGTGCCAGGCAATGACTATCTCCAACAAGTGAGAGTCTAACCACCATCCCTTGACATTCAATGGCATTACCATCACCGAATCCTCCACTAACATCTTGGGGGTCACCAATGATCAAAAACTTAACTGGACCAGCCACATAAATACTGTGGCACAAGAGCGGGTCAGAGGCTGGGTATTCTGCGATGAGTGTCTCACCTCCTGACTCCCCAAAGCCTTTTCACCATCTACAAGTCACAAGTCAGGAGTGTGATGGAATCCACTCCACTTGCCTGGATGAGTGCAGCTCCAGCAACACTCAAGAAGCTCGACACCGTCCAGGACAAAGCAGTCCGCTTGATCGGCACCCCATCCACCACCTTAAACATTCACTCCCTCCACCCAGCCTCTGACCTGCTCTTGTGCCACAGTGTTTATGTGGCTGCAGTGTGTACCATCCACATGATGCATTAGCAGCAACTCGCCAAGGCTTCTTCGGCAGCACCTCCCAAACCCACAACCTTTACCAGCTAGAAGGACAAGGGCAGCAGGTGCATGGGAGCACCACCACCTCCACTTTCCCCTCCGAGTCACACACCATCCCGACTTGGAAATATATTGACCGTTCCTTCATCGTCGCTGGGTCAAAGTCCTGGAACTCCCTCCCTAACAGCACTGTGGGAGCACCTTCACCACATGGACTGCAGCGGTTCAAGAAGGCGGCTCACCACCACCTTCTCAAGGGGCAATTAGGGATGGGCAATAAATGCTGGCCACATCCCAGGAACGAATAAAAATAAGTTCAAATCTCATCACTGCATGTTGGTTCACGAATGCCTTTCTGGGAAGGGAATCTGGCAGTCTTGCGCAGTCTTGTCTACAAGTGACTCCAGTCCCACATCTACATGGTTGATGCTTACTGCACCTTCAGAGTAACTAGGGATGGGCAATCAATGCTGGTCTTGCCAGCGATGCCCACATCCTGAGAATGGAACCCAAAACTTACCGTTAGATAGATTTAGGGGTGGAAATTCGGTTTTTTAATGCCACCGGAGAGGGGCGGCTAACAGGCAGCTAAGTCCTTGTCGTCGCTGGCAACCGGGTTCCTGGGCGGTCTGGAAATTTAGTCGGGTTGTGGGGGGCGGCGGCAAGATGTACCGCCGCCGCTCGGCCGCCACGCGTGTGGCGACCTCATCGAGCACGCGACGCCCCCTTGCCGCCACCGCGGCTGCGAAATTAGGTGAGTGCGGTGTCCCTACCGGCAGGCGCCCGAACGTTGGCGGGACATCGGGGATCCCAGGCCCGTAGCGCCCAGGGGATCACGGTAAGTGTTTACGTTTATTTTTTTTTGCATGTAGGGATTAATGGGACCAGTGGGGAAGTGTGGGTGTGGGTAAGGGAAAGTGTCGGCAACTTTGATTGGCAAAACTGAATTTTGCACAGACTGAGGCGGCAACTACCGCCCGGCGGTAAAGTCAGCACTCAGCCGGTGTCACCGCCTCAGAAACGGTGGGACCAGATTTTGACCTCTTTCTTTCTTATTAATTCCTGGCATTTATTGCCCATAGAAGGTGGTGCTGGGCCGTCTGCTTGAATCGTTGCAGTCCGTGTGTTGGTGGTGCTCATATCGGTTTGAAGCAATGCCCCGGCTTCAGAGACCAGCGTGTAGTCTTGGGACTGGAGTCCCATTTCAAAATTTGACTTCAAAATTCTCATCCTTGTTTTCAAAACCTTCCATGGCCTGGCCCCTCCCTATCTCTGTAATCTCCTCCCGCCTCACAACCCCCCCCACCCCCCCCCCAAAGATGTCTGAGCTCCGCTAATTCTGCCCCCCCTTGAGCATCCCTCATAATCGTACACGCATCGGTGGCCGCGCCTTCTGTTGCCTCGGCCCCAAGCTCTGGAATTCACTGCCTTGACCTCTATGACTCTCTATCTCTCCCTTTCCTCCTTCAGTATTAACTGTGGCTCAGTGGGTAGCACACCTGCCTTTATGTCATAAAGTTGTGGGTTTAATGCCCACTCCAGGAAATTGAGCACATAAATCTAGGCTAACACTCCAGTACAGTGCTGCGGGAGAGCTGCACTGTCGGAGACGTTGTCTTTCGGATGAGACGTTAAACCGAGGTCTGCCCTGTAAGATCCCATGACACTACTTTGAAAAAGAGAAGGGGAGTTATCCCCCGTGACCTGGCCAATATTTATCTGTCGATCAACACAACAAAAACAAATTATCTGGTCATTATCACATTGTTGTTTGTGGGAGCTTGCTGTGCCACAAATTGGTTGCCAGGTTTCCTACATTACAACAGTGACTTCACTCCAAAACTGGTTGTAAAGCCCTTTGACACATACGGTGGTAGCAAAAGGCGCTATATAAAGGCAAGACTTCCTTCTTTTTCTTTTCAAGGCGTTGCTTAAAACCGACCTCTTTGTCCAAGCTTTTGGTCAGCTGTGCTAATTTCTCCTTGTGCAGCTCGGTGTCAATTTTTAAAAATCTCATAATACTACGTCAAAGGCGCTATTTAAATACAAGTTGTTGTTGCTGTTGTCACAGATAGACCAGGTCAGGACAGCTGCTTTACATCTTTAAAGGGAGCATCCGTGAGGGCAGGATTTGCCTGTCATACCCGATGGCCAGTATAACGGATTAGCACACTAAAAGCTCTCCTCTATATAACAAGAATGCTCCTTCTGTGGAGTGACCCCCCTTTACCCCGTTATTTCCAGCTCCGCTCTGACCATGCAGGTTTATTTGAATTGTAATCAATGCTTAGTATAAACTGTAACCCTGTGCGCGCACTCGGTCCGTGCAGCAGAGCAGGTCTCCAGTCGTCTTGGGTAATCCTTGCCACTGGACCGAGACCTAGCTCTGTCGAGCCCATGTGGTGGCTGGTGTGCAACGGTCACCCCACGTTAAAAAAATCCACGCACAGGCATCGTCCACCCTTCAACATGTCGTTCGGGATCTGGAATATTAGGTCTTTCATTGAAACACCTTTTGGCGTGGAAGCAAGTCATCCTCGACTCGAGGGACTATCTATGATGATGAACCCTGCAGCACTTAGAGGGTATTAAGAGCGTTTAAGCACACAAAAGGTAATTGAACATTAAGGAGGTGTTATTCACTTATTTACTGACTTAACTGCTGGTTCTTTAACGGTCTGAGAAACTTGTGAGTAAGCACAGCAGTTTCTGCCCAAACTAAACAGTGCATGAAGTGGCAACTTTGCAAGTAACATTGAGCCCAGCTGTGGCTCAGTGGGTAGCAGCCTTGCTTCTGAGTCAGAAGGTTGTCGGATCGAGTACCACTCCAGGGACTTGGAGGACATAAACCTAGGCTGACATTCCAATGCAGTGCTGAGGTAGTGCTGCACTGTCAGAGGTGCTGTCTTTCGGTCGAGACGTTAAACCTAGTCTGCTCTCTCAGGTGGACATAAAAAATCCCATGATGCTATTTCGAAGAAGAGCATGGGGAGTTCTCCCTGATGTCCTGGCCAATATTTATCCCTCAATCAACGTAACAAAAAAAAACAGATTGTCTGATCATTATCACACTGCTGTTTGTGGGAGCTTGTTCACAAACTGGCTGCTACATTACACCAATGACTACACTCCAAAAGTATTTCATTGGTTGTAAAGTGCTTTGAGATGAAAGGTGCTATATAAATGCAAGTCTTGCTTTTTCTCTTCAAGACACTCCTTAATACCTTTTGGTTTTTGGCCTGTTGGCCGATATAATCAACTGACCATTTTTAAGGGGGAATTTTTAAGTGGTGGAGACTATACTTGTCACAGGACTTTGTACCATTCGAAGCCTTAATGGCCCGGAACTTGCAATCAGTGGCGAGGTGAGGAAAGCTGCCTGCAAAGATGTAACCATCTCTGTGGGATAAATTGGAGCACTCCCGACCTTTGTTTGAATCTGACGCCAAATCCAGCGAATCCAAGGCGTCCAGAAGCAATGATGTCATCAAGCTGACTAAGCAGCCAATAATATTGAAAAATTCTCACAGACGGCAGACCAGGTTCTAATTTACCCTTTATAAATTTTACAGAGAGCGAAATAAAGATGGGGTCATACACAGAGTTACGGCAGAAGCTGAAATATCATAAACAAACATTAAAAAAAAATTTAAAACTTGTAATTCTTAATCATACCAATGAAACATTTGACATTCCACATTTATAAAATTAATTTTCAGGGGCCAGAAAGGTTGTTCAGCAGTCAGTACACCGTTAAAAACCCAGTTACACCTCTTTCAGCAAGACTTAAAAGTTTAAACGTGTGGTGGAGTAGGGAAAGACTGACGGCAACTTCAGGATTTCCGCGTTTAGATGCGCTTGCACTAAATCCTGCAGTTGCGGTCAGTTTCAGAGGTGTTTCGCCATCATTACCACCGCAAAATCCGGGCCAATTATTTCTTGTATGGGGGCGGGGGAATAGTTAATAACCAATGGTAGTGTTTTTTTCTTGATTTCTGCTCCACCTCTTTTGGCGAGATTCCAATCAGCAGTCAAACATTAACCACAGAGCGTGCAGAGAACCACTGCGCCAGTTGTCACTGGCCGTGCTCTTGGGCGCCACCTAGTGGACAACCCAGCTTGGCAGGAAGCTGAGAACAGGCTGAGGCCAACTCTCCAGGTGTGGACGGACCAGGAGCAAACAGGTGCGAGTGAGGAGCAAGTAACCGACGCGAGAAAAAAAAAATGTTCTGTGTTCATAGTCATCACAAAAACGACGAGGAAAAGCAAAAAGACGTTCAATAGAATGGACAAACTCACTTAAACTTTCCCAGCCAGGAATCGGCAATGAGGGCTCCCATGACCGGTGTGAAATAGGCCAGTCCAGAAAAGGCATGGTAGATGGCCGTGGACAGGTCATCATCCCAGTGAAGGAAGCTGGTAAAGTAGAGGGTGAGCACAGCTGAAACAAAATAAACACAAGGGCATAAGGTGGCGAGGAATGAAAATAGGACACTCGGTCGTTCAAACCTGCATCTTCCAGAAAACACAGAGCTGATTGAGTTGCTCTCCTTGCAGTTGGCGCTACAGGGCCCTGCAATTACCTCAGAACGTAAGAACAAAAGAAATCGGAGCAGGAATAGGCCCTACTGCCCCTCGAGCCTGCTCCGCCATTCAATAAGATCTTGGGCTCAGCTCCACTTCCCTGCCCGCTCCCTTATCGCACAAAAATCTGTCTATCTCCGCCTTAAGTATATTCAATGACCCAGCCTCCACAGCTCTCTGGGGCAGAGAATTCCACAGATTTACAACCCTCTGAGAGAAGAAATTCCACCTCATCTCAGTTTTAAATGGGCTACCCTTTATTCTAAGACTATGTCCCCTAGTTTTAGTTTCCCCAATGAGTGGAAACATCCTCTCTGCATCTACCTTGTCGAGCCCCCTCATTATCTTATACGTTTCAGTAAGATCACCTCTCATTCTTCTGAACTCCAATGAGTACAGGCTCAACCTGCTCAACCTTTCTTCGTAAGTCAACCCCTTCATCTCAGGAATCAACCCAGTGAACCTTCTCTGAACTGCCTCCTATGCAAGTATATCCCTCCTTAAATAAGGAGATCAAAACTGTTTGCAGTACTCTAGGTGTGGCCTCATCAATACCCTGTACAGTTGTAGCAGGACTTCTCTGCTTTTATACTCTATCCCCCTTGCAATAAAGGCCAACATTCCATTTGCCTTCCTGATTACTTGCTGTACCTGCATACTAACCTTTTGTGTTTCATGCACAAGGACCCCCAGGTCCCTCTGTACTGCAGCAATTTGTAATTTTACTCCATTTAAATAATAATTTGCTTTTTTAGTTTTTCTGCCAAAGTGGATAACCTCACATTTTCCTATGTTATACTCCATCTGCCAATTTTTTGCCCACTCACTTAGCCTGTCTATATCCCTTTGCAGATTTTATGTATCCTCCTCACAACTTGCTTTCCCAACCATCTTTGTATCATCAACAAACTTAGCTACATTACACTCGGTCCCTTCATCCAAATCATTAATATAGATTGTAAATAGTTGAGGACCCAGCACCGATCCCTGTGGCACCCCACTAGTCACTGTTTGCCAACCGGAAAATGAACCATTTATCCCGACTCTCTGTTTTCTGTTAGTTAGCCAATCCTTTATCCATGCTAATATATTACCCCCAACCCAGTGAACTTTCATCTTGTGCAGTAACCTTTTATGTGGCACCTTATCGAATGCCTTCTGCAAATCCAAATACACCACATCCACTGGTTCCCCTTTATCCACCCTCCTCGTTACACCCTCAAAGAACTCCAGCAAATTTGTCAAACATGATTTCCTTTCATAAATCCATGCTGACTCTCCTTGACTAAATGATACTTTTCCAAATGTCCCGCTACTGCTTCCTTAATAATGGACTCCAGCATTTTCCCAACGACAGATGTTAGGCTAACTGGTCTATAGTTGCCTGCTTTTTATCTGCCTCCTTTTTAAAATAGGGGTGTTACATTTGCGGTTTTCCAATCTGCTGGGACCGCCCCAGAATCCAGGGAATTTTGGTAGACTACAACCAATGCATCCACTATTTCTGCAGCCACTTCTTTTAAGACCCTAGGATGCAAGCCATCAGGTCCAGGGGACTTGTCCATCTTAGTGCTATAATTTTAGCGAGTACAGGTTCGACCTCCAAAATCCAGAGTTCCGGAATCCGGAATGTTCCGATATCCGGACTCCCTCCGCCTCGGTGAATTGACTTTGCCCCGGCCCAACTTCGCCCCGGCCCCCCTCCCTCCCCTTTACCTCGGCTGCCCGACCCCACCTACCTCGGGCCAGACAAGGAAACTCCTCCACGGCGACGGGCCCCGCCGATCAGGTCCTCGGCGCGGGGCCCCGCGTTAACTTCTCGGTGGTGGGGCCCCGCCTGAACTCCTCCACGGCGGCGGAGTCCTGCCTGAACTCCTCCAGGGCGGCGGAGTCCTGCCCGAACTTCTCCAGGGCGGCGGAGTCCTGCCCGAACTTCTCCAAGGCGGTGGAGTCCTGCCCGAACTTCTCCAGGGCGGCGGAGTCCTGCCCGAACTTCTCCAGGGCGGCGGGTCCCCCTCCCGAACTCCTCCACGGCGGCGGAGTCCTGCCCGAACTTCTCCAGGGCGGCGGAGTCCTGCCCGAACTTCTCCAGGGCGGCGGAGTCCTGCCCGAACTTCTCCAGGGCGGCAGAGTCCTGCCCGAACTTCTCCAGGGCGGCGGGGCCCCCTCCCGAACTTCTCCAGGGCGGCGGAGTCCTGCCCGAACTTCTCCAGGGCGGCGGAGTCCTGCCCGAACTTCTCCAGGGCGGCGGGGCCCCCTCCCGAACTTCTCCAGGGCGGCGGAGTCCTGCCCGAACTTCTCGAGGGCGGCGGAGTCCTGCCCGAACTTCTCCAGGGCGGCGGAGTCCTGCCCGAACTTCTCCAGGGCGGCGGAGTCCTGCCCGAACTTCTCCAGGGCGGCGGGTCCCCCTCCCGAACTTCTCCAGGGCGGCGGGGCCCCCTCCCGAACTTCTCCACGGCGGCGGGGCCCCCTCCCGAACTTCTCCAGGGCGGCGGAGTCCTGCCCGAACTTCTCCAGGGCGGCGGAGTCCTGCCCGAACTTCTCCAGGGCGGCGGGTCCCCCTCCCGAACTTCTCCAGGGCGGCGGAGTCCTGCCCGAACTTCTCCGGGGCCCCACCCGGCAACACGGCGAGCAACCCCTCTCCCCGACGTTCGGAAATCTGGAAATACACGAACCTGGGCTCGGGTGTTTCCGGATTCGTGACTTCAGAAAGACGTTCCAAAATCCGGCAAAATGCAAAATCTGGATCAGCCTCGTCCCGAGGGTTCCGGATTCGGGACGCTGCACCTGTACTACTTCTTTATTGACGGTGATTGTTTTAAGCTCCTCCCTCCCTATTGCCCCTTGATTATCTACTATTGGGATGTTTTTAGTGTCTTCTACCATGAAGACCGATACAAAATATTTGTTCAAAGTCTCTGCCATTTCCCTGTTCCCCATTATTAATTTCCCAGTCTCATCCTCTAAAGGACCAACATTTACTTTAGCCACTATCTTCCTTTTATATACCTGTAGAAACTCTTACTGTCTGTTTTTATATTTCTTACTAGTTTACTTTCATAGTCTATCTTCCCTCTCTTTATTATTTTTTTAGTCGTTCTTTGCTGGTTGTTAAAAGTTTTCCAATCCTACATTAGAACATAAGAAATAGGAGCAGGAGTAGACCATACGGCCCCTCGAACCTGCTCTGCCATTTAATACGATCATGACTGATCTGATCATGGACTCAGGTCCACTTCCCTGCCCACTCCCCATAACCCCTTATTCCATTATCGGTTAAGAAACTGTCTATCTCTGTCTTAAATTTATTCAATGACCCAGCTTCCACAGCTCTCTGAGGCAGCGAATTCTGCAGATTTACAACCCTCTGAAAGAAGAAATTCTTCCTCATCTCAGTTTTAAATGGGTAGCCCCTTACTTTAAGATCATGCCCCCTAGTTCTAGTCTCCCCTAACAGTGGAAACATCCTCTCTGCATCCACCTTGTCAAGCTCCTTCATAATCTTATACGTTTCGATAAGATCATCTCTCATTCTTCTGAATTCGAATGAGTAGAGGCCCAACCTCCTCAACCTTTCCTCATAAGTCAACCCCTTCATCTCCGGAATCAACCTTGTGAACCTTCTCTGAACTGCCTCCAAAGCAAGTATATCATTCTTAAATATGAAAATCAAAACTGGACGCAGTATTTCAGGTGTGGCCTCACCAATATCCTGTATAACTGTAACAAGACTTCCCTGCTTTTATACTCCATCCCCTTTGCAATAAAGGCCAAGATTCCATCGGCCTTTCTGATCACTTGCTGTACCTGCATACTATCCTTTTGTGTTTCATGCACATGTACCCCCAGGTCCCACTGTACTCCAGCACTTTGCAATTTTTCTTCATTTAAATAATAACTTGCTCTTCGATTTTTTTCTGTCAAAGTGCATGACCTCACAGTTTCCAACATTATACTCCATCTGCCAAATTTTTGCCCACTCACTTAGCCTGTCTATGTCATTTTGCAGGTTTTTTGTGTCCTCCTCACACATTGCTTTTCCTCCCATCTTTGTATCGTCTGCAAACTTGGCTACATTACACTCGATCCCTTCATCCGAGTCGTAAATATAGACTGTAAATAGTTGGGGCCCCAGCACTGATCCCTGTGGCACCCCACTAGTTACAGCCTGCCAACCAGAGAATGAACCATTTATCTCGATTCTCTGTTCTCTGTTAGTTAGTCAATCCTCTATCCATGCTAATACATTTCCCCCAACCCAGTGAACTTTTATCTTGTGGCACCTTGTCAAATGCCTTCTGGAAGTCCAAATACATCACATCCACTGGATCCCCTGGCCTCCCACTAGTCTTGACCACTTTGTATGCCATTGTTTTCAATTTGATGCTATCTTTTATTTCCTTAGTTAGCCACGAATGGTTAACCCTTCTCTTAAAGTCTTTCCTTCTCATTGGGATATATTTTTGTTGAGAGTTATAAAATATTTCCTTCAATGTCCGCCATTGCTCATCAACCGTCCCGCACTTTAATCTATTTTCTCAGTCTACTTTAGCCAATTCTGCCTTCATACATTTGTAGTCTCCTTTATTTAAGCTTAGGACACTGGTTTGAGATCCAACTTTCTCACCCTTCATGTCTCCCTCCAGTCAGTGACAAGGCACCCAGTTTAAACAAGTAGACTCCACACTGATCTTGAAGTTATAAGAAAGAAAGACTTGCATTTATATCACACCTTTCATGACCACCGGACGTGTCAAAGCATTTTACAGCCACTGAAGTACTTTTGGAGTGTAGTCACTGTTGTAATGTGGGAAACACGGCAGCCAACTGGCACACAAGCAAGCTCCCGCAAACAGCAATGTGATAATGACTAGATGTTATGTTGATTGAGGAATAAATATTGGCCCAGGGCACCGGGGATAACTCCCCTGCTCTTCTTCAAAATAGTGCTAAGGGGTCTTTTACATCCACCTGAGAGAGCAGACAGGGCCTCAGTTTAACATCTCATCCGAGAGACAGCACCTCAGCATTCCCTCAGCACTGCACTGCAGTGGGACTTGAACCCACAACCTTTTGGCTTAGAGGCGAGTGTGCTACCCACTGAGCCACAGCTGACAGTTATGAGACTAGGCATTGAACGCTGCTGAGGAGGGTGTGCCACCTTTAGGTGGAAGAAGGGCCATGGTTGGTGCTGTAAGGAACTCTTCACTGGCTGTAAAGCACTTTGGGATGTCCCGAGGTTGTGAAAGGTGCAATTTAAATGAAATACCTTTCTTTCAAGTCACACAGTTTGAGAATTTGAATTCAGTTTAAAACATCTGGTATCAGTAAAAGTGACTAGGATTTTGACTCGTTCACTAATGTCCATTAGGGAAGGAAATCCGCCACCTTGTACCCGGTCTGGCCTATACGTGACTCGTACACCAACGTGCTGAACTCTTAACTGACTCTGAATTCCCTCGCGACCCATTGTATCAAACCATTGCATAAGAACGTAAGAAATAGGAGCAGGAGTAGGCCATATGGCCCCTCGAGCCTGCTCCGCCATTCAATACGATCATGGCTGATTAACAGCCTCAACTCCACTTTCCCGCCCGATCTCCATATCCCTTGATTCCCAAGACTCCAAAAATCTATCGATCTCAGCCTTGAATATATTCAGAGACTCAGCATCTACAGCCGTCAGGGGTAGAGAATTCCAAAGATTCACAACCCTCTGAGTGAAGAAATTCCTCCTCATCTCTGTCTTAAATGGCCTACCCCATATCCTGAGACTATGGCCCCTAGTTCCAGACACTCCAGCCCGGGGAAACAACCTCTCAGCATCTACCCTGTCAATCCCCTTCAGAATTCTGTATGTTTCAATGAGATCAACTCCCATTGTTCTAAACTCCTAAGAGTACAGGCCCATTCTACACACTCTCTCATCATAAGACAGCCCTCTCATCCCAGGAATCAATCGAGTGAACCTCCGCTGCACCGCCTCCACAGCAAGTATATCATTCCTTCGATAAGGAGACCACAACTGTGCACAGTACTCCAGGTGTGGTCTCACCAAGGCCCTGTACAATTGTAGCAAGACTTCCTTACTCTTATATTCCAACCTCTTGCAATAAAGGCCAACATGCCATTTGCCTTCCTGATTGCTTGCTGTACCTACCTGCTAGCTTTCTGCGTTTTCTTGCACAAGGACACCCAAATCTTCCTGAACACCAACATTTAAAAGTTTCTCACCATTTAAAAAAATATGCTGTGATTAAAAAAATTAAAGTCAAGAACTGAATCAGTTCAAGAAGAAGTCCCACCAACATCACCTTCTCAGGGCAATAGGTGACAGCCTTGCTCGGCTACACCTACATCCCGGGCATGAATAAGGAAATAAACAATACACCTGCAAAGATCAGCAAACATACCTTTCATGCCATAGTAGGAGAAACGTTCACAGAATTCATTCACGACGACGAATAGAATGCTCAGGGGGTAATTGGTTCCACATAGCCTCTGCAGGAGGCAAAACAAGACAGTTATCAAGACAACTGCAATACATTAAGCAAATATATTGGTAGCTAAAGACATGTGCAACGTTGCTAAGTTTCAGTTTTGGCTAAGTTAGGAGCGCTCTCTCGCCTCCGAGTCAGAAGGCCCAAGCCCCACTCCAGAGACTTGAGCACAAAGTCCAGGGAGTCACTCCCAGTGCAGTGCCGAGAGAGTGCTACACCGTCAGAGGCACTGTCTCTCTGATGAGACGTTCAACCGAGGCCCCGGCTGCTCTCTCAGGCGGCCGTAAAAGATCCCATGCCACTATTTCGAAGAAGAGCAGGGGGAGTTATCTCCAGTGTCCTGGCCAATATTTATCCCTGAACCAACAACTGAAAACTGATGAAGTAGTCATTATCACATTGCTGTCTGTGGGAGCTTGCTGTGTATAAATTGGCTGCTGCGTTTCCTACATTTTAACAGTGACTACCCTTCAAAAGTACTTCATTGGCTGTCATCATCATAGGTGGTCCGTCGAAACAAGGATGACTTGCTTCCACGCCAAAAAAGGATGAGTTCACAGGTGTTTCAATATTCCAGATCCCGAACTACATGTTGAAGGGTGGAAGATGCCTGTGCGTGGATTTTTTTAACGTGTGGTGGCCGTTGCACACCAGCCTGTAAAGCGCTTTAGGATGTCCTGAGTTCTTGTAAGGCGGTATGTAAGTGCAAGTCTTTTTTTCTTTCTTGTACAACAAAAATGATGTGTGAATTCATCACCAGTTGATTGCTAGTCCAGCAATGTACGACTGTAATTCTACACAATCCTGTGCCCCTTATTGAGCAGGGGTTGGAGAATCAGTGCCGCAGTGCTATAGCTTTGTCTCTGTCCTGCCCCCCCCCGGCCCCCCCGCCTCGAGCTTTGCTACCCCCTGGGAATGTGGGATCGCTGGATGTGCCCTGCAATCTAATGCAAAACGTGGAGTATGTGCTCCGCCCCTTCTGCTCTTCAGCATGGAATGCAAATTGAAGGACTCTCCATTTGACTTTGTCGCTGCTCAGATTTCCCAGATGTTAGCTAATGTGTTCAGACGCAGCGACAGGGAAAGCAGCAGCATGAGAAAAACAGCAGGGATAGAGAGAGCAGTGGCAGCGAGCGGAGTGAAAGAGACAGCAATGGGAGAGAGAATGAGATAGAGGTAGAGAGATTGAGAGAGCAGCAGCAGGCAGCAGAGAGCAGAGTGAAAGAGACATCAGCGACATTGAGGATCACAGCTTAGAACTAAAAATCATAGTTAGATATGGCACAGAAAGAGGCTATTTGGCCCTTCGTGTCTGTGTCGGCTCTTCGAAAGAATTATCCAATTAGTCCCACTCCCCCGCTCTTTCCCCAAAGCCCTGTGTATTTTTTTCCTTTTCAAGTGTTTATCCAACTCCCTTTAGAAAGTTACTATTGAATTTGCTTTCACCATCCTTTCCGGAAGTGCATTGCTGATCACAACAACTCGCTGTGTACAAAAAGATTCCTCCTGCAGCCCCTGGTTCTGCTGCCAATTACCTTAAATCTGTGTCCTCTGGTTACCGACCCTTCTGCCACTGAAAACAATTTATCTTCATTTAATCTATCAAAATTGTAATGACAGAATGTATAGTGGCATCTAGCTCGGAGGTATGAGGACCGCCATTTTAACGACACATGGCTGACTGAGCTCCAGAATAAGTAGAGTTAAGAGTAAGAGTTGTTCAGGAGACTATAAGTACATGGGGTCAGACTTCCAATCTTTCATCGAACGCATCTACGATCAAAATATTGGAACTGTAAGATTTTTTCGAGCCGATTGAACTCAGCGTTAAACAGTGCAGTGGAGATCGTGCTTTCTACACATCGCGCGTGGATCCGTGAAGGGTGATAAATAGTCATAAGCTTGTAAAATAATCCAGAGGTCTTAGTAAACTTAAGGTAGCATAAGCTATTGTAGCCTCGATCGAAAACGCATTTCTACAATTACATGGCCACGATATTTTACCATTAGACTTGTTCTAGTCCTCTGGGTATTTGAACTGTAAACATGTTTGTGACAAACTCAACTGTGACTAAACTGTAGCGAGCTATCATGGCCAGCATGGTGCCAACTTGCGCGCACATTCCTCTCCCATCTCTATTACAGGTGGCTGGTGATTTGAAAGCCAACTGGAAAAAATTAAAACAGCTGTGGGACAGCTGTGAAATTATCATGAATATTGTGGAAAAACCAGATAGAGTTAGGGTTGCAACATATATCATTGTCATTGGCAGAGATGCCCTAGATATCCACAATAATCTTCCCTACATAGAAACATAGAAAATAGGAGCAGTAGTAGGCCATTTAGCCCTTCGAGTCTGCACCGCCATTCAATATGATCATGGCTCATCCTCTATCTCAACACCATATTCCCACTTTCTCCCCATACCCCTTGATGCCTTGTGTGTCTAGAAATCTATCTATCTCCCTCTTAAATATACTCAGAGACTTGGGCTTCACAGCCTTCTGTGGTAGAGAATTCCACAGGTTCACCACCCTCTAAGTGAAGAAATTCCTCCTCATCTCGGTCTTAAATTTTCTGCCCCGTATCCTGAGACTGTGACCCTTTGTTCTAGACTTCCCAGCCAGGGGAAACATCCTCCCCGCATCCAGTCTGTCCAACCCAGTCAGAATTTTATACGTTTCAATGAGATCCCCTCTCATTCTTCTAAACTCTGGTGAATACAGACCTAGTCGACCCAATCTCTCCTCATACGACAATCCTATCATCCCAGGAATCAGTCTGGTGAACCTTCGCTGCACTCCCTCTTTGGTAAGTACATCCTTTCTTAGGTAAGGAGACCAAAACTGCACACAATACTCCAGGTGCGGTCTCACCAATGCCCTGTATAACTGTAGTAAGACATCCTTGCTCCTGTACTCAAATCCTCTTGCAATGAAGGCCAACATACCATTTGCCTTCCTAACTGCTTGCTGCACCTGCATGTTTGCTTTCAATGACTGGTGTACAAGGACACCCAGGTCCCTCTGTACATCGACACTTCCCAAGCCATCACCATTTAAATAATACTTTGTCCTTATGTTTTTCCTACCAAAGTGGATAACTTCACATTTATCAATGTTATACTGCATCTGCCATGTGTTTGCCCACTCACTCAACCTATCTAAATCACCTTGCAGCGTCTTTGCATCCTCCTCACAACTCACAATCCCACCTCGTTTTGTGTTGTCAGCAAATTTGGAAATATTACATTTGGTTCCCTCATCCAAATCATTTATATATACAAATCAGAGGAAGACAAGCAAGAAATTGAGATTATTTTGAAATTCTGGGATGAGCACTGTAAAGGTAAAACCAACACCATCTATGAACGGTCAGTTTAACAACTGTGTACAAGGGGACGTGCGGTTTGACAGATATCTCGTGAGAGTGAAAGAGCTAGCATCGTCATGTGATTTCGGAAATTTGAGGGATGATTTCATCAGAGACCGCATAGTCTGTGGAATATCTGATAACACTCTGCGTAAGAGGCTGTTACAAGAATCAAGCCTAACACTCGATAAATGTGTGATGTTCTGTAAAGCTACAGAGGCTACAGTTGAAATCCATGAAGCTCACAAAACAGACTCTGAAGATGTCAAAGTTGTCAGACAGAATCCCCGACCCACAAAGAAAGAGTTCACAGACAAGAGTTCACTAACAATTGTAGATATTGTGGCAAAATACATGAGCTGTCAAAAACTAAATGCCCAGCATATGGGAAGACTGCACAAGTTGCGGCAAACTAAATCACTCAAAAGTGCAGACATAGTGGATCGTGGGAGACATCTACACATAACGCTAAATATAAGGGCAAGTCAAAAGTTCATGCACTATATGAAGATAGTTATGATTCTTATTTTGAAGTCATGACTGTAAAAATGCTTGGTAAAGTTGATCGCACAATCGAAGACAAATTGACAGAAAGTATCCTAACAAGATTATGGCTACCTTCTCCATTAAAGGTCAAATGGTAAAAAGGCAAATAGATTGTGGGGACATATGCAATGTGCTACCTCTTAGATACTTACCAAACGTCTTAAAGGTAAATGAATCTAAGACAATACTATCACTATATGACAACCATGTTGATACGTCCTTACTACACAGTATAAATGCACACGAGGCCCATGCTTGAGAGAAGGTCAGTCTGTGACCTGTCCTTTATTCTTTAGCGGTCAAGTGATCGAAGTGGATGGAGCTTCCCCTTTTATCTCTGAAGGTCCAGGTTAGGAGTGTCTCCCACAAATTCACCACCTTGTGGTCATTGTTCTCACAGTGTACAACTTAGGTCGGATTATACATGGGTTACAATGCTGGTTGAATACATGACATCACCTCCCCCCCCAAAGTCTTATTGGGATCACAGGTTGAGTCTCTCTGGTGGTTTACGCTCTCTTGTAGAGCGCCTGAGTTGGGGCTCCGGTTGTTGGGCGCTGGCCTGAGTGTCTGCTGTTTGCGGTGCCTTAGGCCTGTTCAGATTGCCCACAATGACTGGGCTCTCCTCCACTTGGTTCCTGTGTTCGGTCACCTGTGGTGGAGTGAACTCTATATCGTGTTCTTCCTCTGCTTCTTCTATGGGGTTGCTGAACGTCCTTTTTGTTTGATCCACATGCTTGCGGCAGATTTGTCCATTGGTAAGTTTAACTACCAGAATTCTATTTCCCTCTTTGGCAATCACAGTGCCTGCGAGCCATTTGGGCCCTGCAGCGTAGTAGAGGACAAAAACAGGGTCATTTACATCAATACATTGCCCTCTCGCATTCCTGTCATGTTAGTGATATTGTGACTGGCGCCTGCTCGCGACAATTTCTTTCATGGTGGGGTGTATAAGGGATAACCGGGTTTTGAGCGTCCTTTTCATTAGTAGCTCTGCAGGTGGAATCGTAGGCCAACAGGAAGCGTGATAAGCGTCTTTGTAGGGAACCCCCTTGAATTCTGAGCATCCCCTGTTTGATTATCTGCACTGCTCGTTCTGCCTGGCTGTTTGAGGCCGGCTTGAACGGTGCCGTCCTGACATGGTTAATTCCATTGCCTGCCATGAAGTCCTGGAATTCAGTGCTTGTGAAGCACGGGCCATTGTCGCTGACCAAGATATCCGGTAGACCGTGGGCGGCGAACATTGCCGGTAGACTTTCTACCGTGGCAGAGGATGTGCTTGAATTTAAAATATCACACTCGATCCATTTGGAGTAGGCGTCTACTATGAAAGGACCTGCGTAGTCCACATGGATACGTGAGCATGGCTTGGCGGGCCAGGACCAGGGGCTAAGGGGGGCTTCCCTGGGTGCATTGCCCAGCTGGGCACACGTGTTGCACCTGCAAACACAAAGTTCCAGATCTGCGTCTATCCCTGGCCACCAAACGTGTGACCTGGCAATTGCCTTCATCGTGACAATGCCCTGGTGCTCATTGTGGAGTTCTCTGCCCATCTGGGGTATGACTACGCGGTTTCCCCACAGTAGGCAATCGGCCTGAATTGAGAGTTCATCCCTGCGCCTGTGAAATGGTTTAAATTCTTCAGGGCATGCCCTGTACGTGGCTGCCCAGTCCCCATTCAGGACACATTTCTTGACTAGAGACAATAGCGGGTCTCTATTTGTCCAGACTTTATTCTGACGGGCTGTCACGGGTGAGCCTTCGCTCCCGAAAGCTTCAACAGCCATGACCATCTCAGCACCATGCTCGGTAGCCCCCTCAGTGGTGGCTAGTGGGAACCTGTTGAGTGCATCGGCGCAGTTTTCGGTGCCCATTCTGTGCCGAATTGTATAGTCATAGGCGGCTAGCGTGACTGTCCACCTCTGTATGCAGGCCGATGGGTTTGCATTTATGGCCTTGTTGTCGACCAAAAGGGACGTTAGGGGTTTGTGATCTGTCTCCAGCTCAAATTTCCTGCCAAACAGGTACTGGTGCATTTTCTTTACAGCATTTACACATGCGAGCGCCTCCTTTTCTACCATCCCGTAGCCCCTTTCTGCCATTTGGAGTAGGGACAGACTTCTGGAGGCATAAGATACCGGCTGTAACTGACCCTTGGCATTGACATGCTGCAATACACACACGACACCATAGGACGATGCATCACACGTTAACACAAGTTTCTTACATGGGTCATATAGCATTAACAGATTGTTAGAACATAACAAATTGCGTGCTCTATTAAAAGCCCTTTCCTGGCTGTCCCCCCAGACCCATTCACGACCTTTCGTAGGAGCACGTGTAGCGGCTCTAGCAGCGTGCTCAATTTGGGAAGAAAGTTACCAAAATAGTTCAGGAGCCCCAGGAACGAACGCAACTCCGTCGTGTTACGGGGTCTGGGTGCTCTCTGGATCGCTTCTGTCTTGGACGCAGTAGGGCTGATCCCGTCTGCTGCTACCCTCATCCTCAGGAATTCTACCTCTGGAGCTAGGAAGACGCACTTCGCCTTTTTCAGTCGCAGCCCTACCCGGTCCAGTCTGCGTAGCACCTCCTCCAGGTTGTGAAGGTATCGTAACCCGTCCTGAAAAACCACCGTCCCTGGAATCGACTTGAGGATGCTTTCCATATTTCGTTGGAAGATCGCGGCGGCCGAGCGAATCCTGAACGGACATCTGTTGTACTCAAACAACCCCTTGTGTGTCGTGATGGTGGTCAGCTTCTTCGACTCACTCGCCAGCTCCTGGGTCATGTAAGCTGAGGTCAGGTCCAATTTTGAAAAAAGTTTGCCACCGGATAGCGTCGCAAAGAGGTCCTCCACTCTCGGTAGCGGGTACTGGTCTTGGAGTGACACCCGATTGATGGTGGCCTTGTAATCACCACATATCCTGACCGACCCATCCGCCTTGAGCACCGGCACAATCGGGCTCGCCAAGTCACTGAATTCGACTGGCGAGATGATGCCTTCCCTCAGCAGGTGGTCCAATTCGCCTTCTATCTTTTCCCGCATCACGTACGGCACTGCTCTGGCCTTGTGGTGTACTGGCCTGGCATCCGGGTTTATGTGAATCCCTACCTTGGCCCCCATGAAAGTGCCAATGCCGGGTTGAAATAATGAGTCAAATTTGTCCAGGATCTGTGAGCATGATACTCGCTCCACAGAGGAAATTGCATTGACATCGCCCCATTTCCAGTTCATGGCAGCAAGCCAACTCCTCCCCAGTAGTGCGGGACCGTCCCCCGGGACAACCCAGAGTGGCAACCTGTTCTCCGCATCTTAGTGGGTCACGACTACCGTGGCGCTGCCTAGCACCGGAATGATCTCCTTTGTGTATGTCCGTAGCTGTGTGTCAATCGCCGATAATTTTGGCCTCCTGGCCTTGGACACCCACAACTTTTCGAACTGTTTGATACCCATCAGGGACTGGCTGGCCCCCGTGTCGAGCTCCATTGATACTGGGATGCCATTGAGGAGCACTTTCATCATTATCGGTGGCGTCCTGGTGTATGAACTGTATACGTGATCCACATGAACTCACTGAACTTCAGCTTCCAGCGATTTCCCCCAGCGTCCATTTCTGCAATTTCTGCAGGTATTTTGCTCATCTCTGCAAACTCCGGCTGAGTGTGTGTCTCCACGCCCCCAACATGAGCTGCTGTTTGAAACAAAAGGTCCCTTGCCAGTCGATCATCCCTGACTGCCCCTGCGACTGTCCTTGAGTGCACCATTAACAGGTGTTGATGGCCCCATTACTGGCCGCATTGTCCCTTGCAATGGCGTGAATCGCCGTTCAGCTTGCCATTGTCTCTGTCGAACTCCCCCTCAGGGTTCGACTACATGTTGGGGCATGCCCGACTGCCCTTGTCTGCCTGGAGAACTGTGTGCTGCTTTAACAATGTTGTATCTCTGTCCCAACCATTCCTTAACACAGTACCTCTCGTCTGTTCTGCTAGTGGCCATGCTCACGTGGTTTAAATCCCAGTTTCTTGTCGCCATTGATACGTCCTTACTATACAGTAAAAATGCACACGAGGCCCATGCTTGAGAGAAGGTCAGTCTGTGACCTGTCCTTTATTCCTTAACACTCAAGTGATCGAAGTGGGTGGAGCTTCCCCTTTTATCTCTGAAGGTCCAGGTTAGGAGTGTCTCCCACAAGTTTACCACCTTGTGGTCATTGTTCTCACAGTGTACAACTTCGGTCAGATTCTACATGGGTTACAATGCTGGTTGAATACATGACACATGCAGCCATTCCAGTGGTCGGGACTTGTAATGTGGCACTGGAAAATACAAAGAACAAGCAAAAGTATGTTGTGCCCTTTGTGATCAATGAGGGTCAAAGTGCACCACTGATTGGCTCACACACTGCTCAACAGCTTCAACTGATACAAGTGCAGCATCAGAATATCGCGGTGGTAAATGAACCATGCGAATTGCAAACCGTGAACAAGGCAAACGTGTCACTAACTTCAAAAGCTGATGTCAACAATGTGTATCCGGATGTGTTTAAGGAACTTGGACACATGCCAGGGACAGTTCATCTGGAACTTAATGAATCAACGACACCAGCTGTAATGCCACCCAGACAGGTGCCAATAGCGATCAAACAAATGCTAAAAGAGGAACTCGATCATTTGGAAGAACAACAAATAATCATGAAAGTTGCTGAACCGACGGACTGGTATCCAGTCTAGTGACTGTACAAAAACCAAATGGAAATATACGAGTATGTATCGACCCTCAACATCTGAACAATGCCCTGAAACGCGGATACGAACCACTTCCTGCGATCGATGACATCTTGCCACAGATGTCAAATGTAAAGGTCTTCACTAAAGCAGACTGCAAGGAGGGTTTCTTGCAATGTAAACTCGACACAGAGTCCTCCTTCCTCACGACCCTCCAGACTCCATGGGGATGATACAGTGCCATTTGGCATCAGTCCCTCTCCGAAAATCTTCCAGCAGAAACTGGACCAGAACCTCGAGGGTCGAGATGGAGTCTACAAGATTGAATACGATATCTTGATCGCTGGACGCGGTGAGACACTTAGAGACCAATCACGATCGTGACGCAAGCTTATGCAAATTCATGCAGAGATGCAGAGAGTGAAACATCAAACTAAACTTCGATAAGTTTGAATACAAGGGTTCCCAAGTGAAATACGTGGGACACATACTGTGTAGTGATGGACTCAAAGCCGACCCAAACAAAGTGGTCACAATCAACGAAATGCAGAAACCGCAGGATGTCGCAGGTGTGCAATGATTTGTCAGCATGACAAAGTACCTTGCAAAATTCTTGGCAGATCTTTCAGACCTCAGTGAGCCTCTGCGACGGCTTACTCATAAAGACACGGTCTGGAAGGGACTGAAGAACAAGACAAAGCGTTTGAAGCTATCAAACAACGCGTAACAGATTCTCCGGTGCTCAGGTACTTTGACCACCAACTTTCCACGGAAGGCCAAGGAGATGCTTTGAGCAAGGATCTTGGGTTCATCCTTTTGCAACAGGGACAACCAATTGCAAACTCCAGCCAAAACGCGATACTCTCAAATCGAAAAGGAGCTGCTCGTTCAAGTCTTCGGAATAGAACAAAACCATCAATATGTATATGGTCGCAAGATCACGCTATGGACAGACCATAAGCCTTTGGTTGCTATACGACGCAAGCCGTTATCTGCAGCACCCAAGCGACTACAACGTCTGCTCATTCGGCTCAACCAATGTGACGTCGAAATAAAGTATCAACCAGGAAAAGAAATGTACCTAGCAGACACCCTCTCGCGAAAACATGGAGAGATCACCGACAGAAATTGCAATGGAATGCATCCACATGGTGGACTTTCTCCCACTCTCCAAACAAGGACTGACTACCATACAACGCACAACTACAAGTGACTCCACACTACAACTGGTCATACAACAAACCACAACGGGATGGCCAGAAACGACACATGAATGCCCGTCTCAAACACATGCATACTTCAAAGTTTGTGACGAACTCACAACACAGAATGACATAGTCTTCAAAGGCTATCGCTGTGTCATACCAAAATCCCTGAGATCTGACACTGTTCAGCGACTTCATGTTGCTCCCACTGGCATCGAGAGCACTCTTCGACATGCCAGAGAATCCGTTTACTGGCCAGGACTGAACAGCGACATAAAAGACTATGTTTCAAAGTGTGAAACATGCAACACCTATCAATCGAGCCAACCAAAAGAGCCATTGATAAGTCACAAACTCCCTCAGAAACCGTGGGAAAAGATTGGTTGTGACATATTCACACTCGATGGTAAAGACTACTTATGCACAGTGGACTACTACTCGGACTATTTCGAGATAGACAATCTGCACGGAAAGAAAAATGCCACTGTCATCATCAAACACCTCAAGAAACACTTCTCCAACCACGGTAATCCAGACACAGTTCAATCCGACAATGGACCTCCCTTCAACCCACAACAGTTCACAAACTTTGCCACAGAATATGGATTCGATCACGCAACATGCTCACCAGAATATCCACAAAGCAACAGAAAGGATGAGAACGCGGTTAAGCTCGCAAAGCGGTTAATCAAGAAGACAAAGAAAGATTGTTGTGACTTCTACGTGAACCTCTCATCTGGCGAAACACACCAACGCTTACTCAGTCGCCGCACAAAGACAAACATCCCAATCGCAAATGAACTGCTCAAACCAAGAATCGTACACAACGTCATTGTCAACAAAGAAAGGAACCATGCCAAACAAGCACACTACTACAACAAAGGTGCTACAGCACTTCCTACACTGCAGGAAGGAGAAACAGTGAGATTCAAACAAACGCGAGACAGCAAAGGGTGGAAAAAAGCTCAGGATCAGAAGCAAGTCGGCATTCGGTCATATCAGGTCATTACAGAAGATGGTCGTGAGTCTCGTCGAAATAGGAAATGTTATGCTTATAATAAATGGTCAGACTGAGTACTGTGTGTAATGAGCAAGTGCCTCCTTAGTTCCTTTATTAAGGTTCCAGACTGCAGGTACCTCGTGAGTGGCTTGCTTATATACTGTGCTCCCAAGGGATGCTGGGATCCCTTCGGACTCCAACAGGTGCTCCCTCTGGTGGACAGGTGTGATGCAGGTTACAAGGGGTTAAATACATCTCTGGGAACAAGTGTTGCACTGGCGCACACATGACTCCAAATCTGGCTATGGCTTTCATCATTACGAAACTGGGTGTTGTGCAGTTCACATATGAATGTGTCTCTGCCTTTCTTGGGCAGGACCATGCGATTGTCTCACAAATGACAAAAAAAAGCAGGAGCAGCTCATCTTTGCGTCTGTGGAACGGCTTAATTGCCTCTTGCATCTCCACTGGGACACTGGACCAAGGACAGTAAAGGATCCTGGCTGGTCCAGGTCCTGATCTGGTGGGCCGTAACGGGGGATTTCTCATTCTCAAATCCCTCCATGACCATGAGCAAGTCCACTGGCTGTGCCATTTCCACCCCAGTGGTGAGCAATGGTAGCCGACTGAGAGCATCTGCGCAGTTCTCTGTGCTTGGTCTGTGGCGGATTACATAGTTGTATGCCGACAGCGTGAGCGCCCATTTTTGGATGGCCTCTGTCTTGGCGTCGGTGGGTCTGATGCCATCTGCTGCGATTCTCCTTCCTAAAAATTCGACGTCCTGTGCCAGGAAAACACACTTCGAGCGGTTCAACCCGAGCCCCACGCGATCCAACCGACTAAGAACCTCCTCCAGATTCTTCAAGTGCTCCAAGGTGTCCCAACCTGTAACCAATATGTCGTCCTGGAAGACCACTGTGCAAGGAACTGACTTTACCAGGCTCTCCATGTTCCGCTGGAAGATCGCTGCGGCCGACCGAATAGGTCGTCTGCCTTGGTTGGCGGGTACTGGTCCTGCAGCGAAAAACGGTTAATCGTTACTTTATAGTTCCCGCAAATTCTAACCGTACCATCCTCGAGTACCGGAACAATCGGACTGGCTCAGTCGTTGAATTCCACTGGCGCGATGATGTCTTCACGTTGCAGCCTGTCCAGCTCGATTTCCACTTTTTCACACATTATGTAAAGCACTGCCCGAGCCTTGTGGTGGATGGATCGCGTACCGGGAACCAAATGGATCTGCACGTTCTGCTATGTACATTTCTACTCAAAACTGACGTTACTTTATGCACAGTACTGGCCGAAACTTCTTTGTTCTGCGAAATCTGTTTGGTGTTGTCGCTGGTGGACATAAATGCCTGGGCTATCGTTATGGCTTTACTCATATTTGGAGTTTCTACAGTCAACAAATTGCAAGGGATTGTCTCATGTCTGATGCCCAGTACAAAAAAGTCTCTGAGCATTTGTTCTAGGAATCCCTCAGACTCACAATGTCCTGCGAGGTGCCTTAGTTCGGCAACGTAGCTCGCCACTTCCTGGTCCTCCGATCGTTGACACGTGTAGAACCGATATCTCGCCAAGAAAACGCTTTCCTTAGGATTTAGGTGCTCCCGGACCAGCGTACACAGTTCTTCATAGGATTTCTCTGTTGGTTTTGCCGGGGCCAGGAGATTCTTCATGAGGCCATAGGATGTTGCCCCACAGACAGTTAGGAGGATCACCCTTCATTTGATCGCGTTCTCGTCCCCTTCCAGCTCGTTGGCCACGAAGTATTGGTCGAGTCGCTCCACGAAGGCATCCCAATCGTCCCCCTCTGAGAACTTCTCCAGGATGCTGACTGTTCTTTGCATTTTCGCGCGGTTGTTCGTTACCTCGTCACCAATTGTTACGCTTATAATAAATGGTCAGACTGAGTACAGTGTGTAATGAGCAAGTATGACCTTAGTTCATTCAGGAGAACTTCTTTAGCCAATATGTAACAAGCCCAACAAGGGGGAGGGGGCGGTTCTGGACTTGGCTTTGGGGAATGAAGAGGGGCAGGTGGAAGGGGTATCAGTGGGAGAGCATTTTGGTGCTAGTGATCATAATTCAGGAAAATTTAGGGTAGTTATCGAAAAGGACAAAGGTGGACCAGGAAAAAAAGTTCTCAATTGGGGTCAAGCCAATTTTGCTGAGCTGAGATGGAATTTGGCCAAAGTGGACTGGAAACGGCTACTTGATGGTAAATCAATGTCAGAGCAGTGGGAGGCATTCAAGGAGCAGATCCTGACGGTACAGAGCAAGTATGTTCCCTTAAAAAAAAGGTGGGGCTAACAAATCTAGATGTCAAGGGACAGACAACGTAAGATAAAGAAAAAAAGGAAAGCTTATCTCAGATTCCGAGAACTCAATACTGTGCTATATATATCAATGACTTCAACTTAATTGTTGGGGTATGATTAAGAAGTTTGCAGCTGTGTGGTTGATAATGACGAAAGCTGCGGACTGCAGGAAGATATCCATGTACTGGTCAGCTGGGCGGAACAGTGGGAAATGGAATTTAATTGGGCTAAGTGTGAGGTAATGCATTTGGGGAGGTCAAACAAGGCAAGGGAATACACATTAAATGGTACGCCACTGAAAAATGTAGAGGAATAAAGGGACCTTGGAGTGCAGGTCCACAGATCCCTGAAGGTAGCAGGCCAGGTAGATAAGGTGGATAAAAAGGCATATGGAATACTTGCCTTTATTAGTCAAGGCATGGAATACAAGAGCAAGGAGGTTATGCTTGAACTGTATAAAACACTGGTTAGGTCGCAGCTGGAGTACTGTGTGCAGTT
This sequence comes from Pristiophorus japonicus, assembly GCF_044704955.1. Taxonomy (NCBI): domain Eukaryota; kingdom Metazoa; phylum Chordata; class Chondrichthyes; family Pristiophoridae; genus Pristiophorus; species Pristiophorus japonicus. Next base: position 22,422,396 of record NC_091979.1, on the reverse strand, counting down.
CTGGTCACCACATTACAGGAAAGATGTGATTGCACTGGAAAGGGTGCGGAGGAGATTTACAAGAATGTTGCCTGGACTGGAGAATTTTGGCTACGAGGAAAGATTGGAGATGCTGGGTCTGTTTTCTTTAGGGCTGAGGGGAGACCTAATTGAGGTGTTTCAAATTATGAGGGGCCTGGATTAACTGGATAGGAAGGACCTGTTTCCCTTGGCAGAGGGGTCAACAACCAGGTTGCATAGATTTAAAGTAATTGGGGGGAGGTTTAGAGGAGATTTGTGTGGAAATTTCATCATCCCGAGGGTGGTGGGGTTCTGGAACTCACTGCCTGAAAGGGTGGTAGAGGCAGAAACCCTCACCACATTTAAAAGATACTTGGATGTGCACTTAAAGTGCCGTAACCTACAAGAGCTGGAAAGTGAGATTAGGCTGGGTAGTTCTTGGTCAGCCAGCGTGGACATGATGGGCCGAAATGGCCTCCTTCTGTGCTGTATTCTATGAATACTGCAGAGACATTAAGAGGAGTAAAAGTAGCTGTAAGCAACACCGTAAACATCGACACGGACGTCAGGATTTTTGGACTTTAAGTTTTGGATATTGCTTTTCCATATTTTCTGTTACTGCAGAAGAGCAGACAGTGGACTGGGATAGGTCCAGACGTGTTCTACAGGAATACACATCAGGGGGGCGGGGATGGGTCAAAGGCTGAAATCGCAGGAAGATGGCTGATGGGGGGGGGGCCCGTTTGTCATGTAATTGGAATCCATTAGTGAGAGATCAGGTAAACTGGTCAGTGCTCAAACCATCACAGCCCCGGAGCGCGGGAACCTCAGGACAAAAGGAAGCCATCGGCCACCCAGACTCGTTGGAGCCTTTATCCCCAGGAAGAACCCGGTAACAAAGGCACAGGCCGGAAGTGTAATTCATGCTCATTAGTTGGACTGCCTCAGGCAAAGGACTGGTTTTTGGCGCGAGGATTCAAGCATTTTTCAGGTATAAGAGACGGCAGTTTACAGCCATCTCTCTCTCTCTCTCTCTCTCTCCTCTTCTATGCTTGCTTGCTTCATTCAACAACGCATTCAAGGACCGAGCACTCCATTGGGGACGGAGAGAAGAAACCATCATCTACGAGCAAAGAGAGCCTCGCTATTTCGACCTTGAGACTGGGGACTTGAAAACCACAGATTGGCAGAGAACCAGAAGATACGCCTCATCGGGAGAAGCAGCGAGTAAGCCAGAGGGGTAACTGGTGAGCATTATCCCAGCCCACACATCCGTTAGACCACTGCGTAGTGTGAAAGGGTGCTGTGTGTCCCAACCAAGCCTTAGGGGTTTAGTGGGGAGGTTTCTGCATGGATCATAGGCATACGCACAGTCTTTTGGACAGATTCGGTGGTGTCCTATTGAGCCGAGCAGGGGTGGTTTTAGTCGTGGGTACTTCGCCATAGGGGCCTGTTCAGACGGGCCAGTGCTGTGTGTCGTACTGTGTTTGATAAACACCACCAGGGTATGTTTTACTGAAAGCAGGTGTGTGTTTTAACTTGAATAAAAGCATTGTGACGGTTGAGACCAAAAGGTCTGTCTATAACTGAGTATTCTGTTCACTACTACAATTTTCGGGACCAGAACAGTTGTAAGGGGGGTGATTTGAAACCACCAAGGGCAAAACCATTTACAAAGTGCAGGGGTGCAATTAAAAAAGATATCAGGAAAGCAAAGAGAGAGCATGTAAGAATGTTGGCAAGTAAAATCACGGAAAACCCAAGGATGTTTTATAAATACATTAAGAGCAAGAGGATAACTTGAGAAAGAGTGGGGCCTATTAGAGCCCACGAAGGAAATCTGTGCGTGGAGTCAGAAGATGTGGGTATGATTCTTAATGAATACTTTGCATTTGTTTTTACAAAAGAGAGGGGTGATGCAGACTTTGCAATGAGGGAGGAGTGTGAAATATTAGATGAAATAAACATAGTGAGAGAGAAAGTATTAAAGGGCTTAGCAGTTTCAAAGTGGATAAATCCCCAGGACCAGATGGAATGTATCCCAGGCTGTTAAGAGAAGCAAAAGAGAAAATAGCAGAGGCTCTGACCATCATTTTCCAGTCCTCTCTGGCTACAGGTGTGGTGCCAGAGGACTAGAGGACTGCTAATGTCATACCTTTGTTTAAAAAGGGAGAAGGGGCTGGACCGAGTAATTACAGGCCAGTTAGTCTGACCTCGGTGATGGGAAAATTATTCAAAAAATCCTGAGGGACAGGATAAAACTTCATTTGGAAAGGCATGGATTAACCAAGGACAGTCAGCATGGATTTGTTAAGGGAAGGTCGTGTCTGATTAACTCGGTTGAATTTTTTGAGGAGGTAACCAGGAGGGTCGATGAGGGCAGTGCGTATGATGTAGTGTATATGGATTTTAGCAAAGCTTTTGATAAGGTCCCACATGGCAGACTGGTCACGAAAGTAATAACCCATGGGATCCAGGGCAAAGTAGCAAGTTGGATCCAAACTTGGCTCAGAGGCAGGAAGCGATGGGTAATGGTTGAGGGTGTTTTGTGACTGGAAGGCTGTACCCAGTGGGGTTCCGCAGGGCTCAGTGCTGGGTCCCTTACTTTTAGTAGTATATATTAATGACCTGGACTTGAATGTTGTGGGTATGATGTGGGTATGATTAAGAAGTTTGCAGATGGCACTAAAATAGGTTGATAATGAAGAAGAAAGTCATGGACTGCAGGAAGATATCAAACTGGTCAGGTGGGCAGAACAGTGGCAAATGGAATTCAATCCGGAGAAGTGTGAGGTAATGCATTTGGGGATGTCTAACAAGGCAAAGGAATACACATTAAATGGTACGACACTGAAAAGTGCAGAGAAACAAAAGGACCTTGGAGTGTAGGTCACAGATCCCCGAAGGTAGCAGGCCAGATAGATAAGGTGGTTAAGGCAGAATACTTGCCTTTATTGGTCGAGGCATGAAATACAATAGCAGGGGGGGTTATATTTGAACTGTATAAAACACTAGTTAGGCCACAGCTAGAGTACTGTGTGCAGTTCTGGTCACCACATTACAGGAAAGATGTGATTACACTGGAAAGGGTGCAGAGGAGATTTACAAGAATGTTGCCTGGGCTGGAGAATTTTGGCTATGAGGAAAGATTGCAGGTGCTGGGTCTGTTTTCTTTGGAACAGAGGAGGCTGAGGGGAGACCTGATTGAGGTGTATAAAATTATGAGGGGCCTGGATAGAGTGGCTAGGAAGGATCTGTTTCCCTTGACAGAGGGGTCAACAACCAGGGGACAAAATTTTAAAGTAACTGGGGGGAGGTTTAGAAGAGACATGAGGGGAAATCACCCAGAGGGTGGTGGGGGTCTGGAACTCACTGCCTGAAAGGGTGGGAGAGGCAGAAACCCTCACCACATTTTAAAAATACTTGGACATGCACTTAAAGTGCCGTAACCTACAGGGCTACAGAACAAGAGCTGGAAAGTGGGATTAGTCTGGGTAGCTCTTGGTCGGCCAGCACGGACACGATGGGCCGAAATGGCCTACTTCCATGCTGTAAATTTCTATGATTCTATGAACAGCACTGTGGGAGCACCTTCACCTCACGAAGTGCAGCGGTTCAAGAAGGCGGCTCACCACCACCTTCGCAAGAGCAATTAGGGATGGGTAATAAATGCCGGCCTTGCCAGCGACGCCCACATCTCAGGAACGAATAATTTTTAAAAATCCGATAGCGAAATAAGCAGAACTTTCTTTACTCAGAGAATGGTTAGAATGTGGAACAGGAAGTGGCTGAGACAGATAGCTTACACCCTGTCAAAAGGAAACTCGATGAGTACATGACAGAGAAGGGAACAGAAAGATCTGCTGAAAGGCTGAGGTGAGGCAGATGGAATGGGAGGAGTCTCGTGTGGAGTATAAACACCGGCTCAGATTAGTTGGGCCGAATGGCCTGTTTCTGTGCTGTAAATTCTATGCAATGTCACTCCTTCAGGGAGCTGGCATGGTCATGATTGGCCAAATGACCTCCTTCTGAGTTGTATCATTCTATGAAAAGGTTAATCTGGAACACTATTTTAAATTAAAGCGTGAGACCAGGACACGGAGACAGAGGTTCAAACGAGAGAATGGTATCTTTAGGACTGATACCCGGCGGCTCTCCGAGAGTGATCACCGCTTGAAACGGTCTCTGGGCAGAATGGTAGAGGTGGAACCATTTAAGAAACCACCAGATGCAGTAATGGGGTGGTGGAGAGGGGAGTGACTTTAGCATCTTTTTAGATGGTTGAATTAAGGTGGGCTGAATGGCTTTCATCAAAGAGCTGTGGAAGCTGAGTCATTGAATTTATTCAAGGCAGAGATAGACAGATTCTTAAACTATAAGGAAGTCAAGGGTTATGGGGAGCGGGCAGGAAAGTGTTGAGGCCAAGATCAGATCAGCCATGATCTTATTAAATGGCGGAGCAGGCTCGATGGGCTGTATGGCCTACTCCTGCTCCTATTTCTTATGTTCTTTTATCATCTTGTGGTCTAGTGAACAGAGAGAGATAGCAAAAGCATAAGGGAAAGTTGTTTATAAGACACACAAGACTGGTGCTTAGTAAAAAAATATTGATCCATGGCACCTGTAAAAGTGATTTAGGAAATTGTAAATCATTCGGCCTGGAATTTATGATGGATGATAACAGCGAACAAACGTCGTTCGCTGTCATTACCCCTCTGAAACTGCCCGCGCTACCGAACAGGGAATTCCTGAAGTTGCGGTCGGTCATTCACATGCTCTGACATTGGCTGCACACTGGATCACCCACCCCTTCCATAGCCAGCAAGCCAATCCATGTCATCGGGAAAAATCAGTGAAACTGATGAAACCTTGGTCTTCTCCACAGCGATACCAGTGTTAAATACCCCATTACATGTTAGGCCTTGTTGGATTAGGTATACCTGGGTTTTGATTCCGTATCGACTGCTAAACAAAGTATAAAAAACCTAATTTTAATTTTGTGGAGTGACAAATTTCTCCATTACAATAAAAATGTTAATTATTTAAGAAACTTGTGGGGGAGAAATTCCGCTGCTCCCCGCTTGGGTGCGGTAACCGACTTGGGGCCGGACTTCCTGCGGCCGCCGCGGATTTCCCGCCCCGGCCGTGAAATTGCCCTTACCGCCCCTCACGGGAGGTGGGGCGTAATCTCGCGCGCTCCTCTTCCTATCGGGGCGGGTCCCGGTGCTCGAGCGGGACGCGTTGATCAGAGCTATGTGGCTGCTCCGCGCAGTGCTGATGCGTTTCAACGTCCCTCTCCCCTTTGGTTAGCGGGGAGGGCCGCTGCACACGCTGCCCGGCCTCTGACGGCCTCCACTGGGTCACCAGGGTAGCGTGGTGCCAAGGCCAGAAGGGAGGGGGAAGAAGTCGGGCCGACCGTTGTGTTGGTCAAACCGCCAAGATGGCGGCGCGGAGCGCGCTCCCTGCCTCGCCTTTAACTTCCACCCCGCTCGTGGAGGTCGGCCCGCTTCACGACCCGCGTGGCTTGCCGCCGACGCTGCTTGCGGCAGCCTCGCGGGGCGCGAAGCAATGTCCGGCGTGGTGCGGTAAGGGGTCGGCGCGCACGGTGAAGACGTCATCACCGTTTGCCCGGCGGGCCCCGGGCGTTATCCTGGCAGCGCCTCCGTTAACTCCCGCGCAATTTCGCAGGAGCCGTAAGCCCCCCGCCAGCCCCCCCCCCCCCCACCAAACCGGGCAAAAACTGATTTGCACTCCATTAGTGCCCCCTGGAGGCGGTAATGGGCATCGCAAAACTGCGCAATCTCCACCCTTTAATGTTTGCAAATATTTTATTAAGGTTTGTTCAAACTTATTTAAAGTTGCTCTTTCCCCCCCTCCCCCCCCCCGCCCCCCCACCAGTGTGTGAGAACCCCCAGCTTTGTTTTTGCTCTCTGTAACATTTTTACAAAGTCAGAATGAGAGCAATTTCTTCACTTCCTGGTTCCCTGCCTGTGAGAATGCTGCATCGGGATCGGCTGCTTCGGCGGCTTGTTGACCTCACAGCAGCTCGCGCTGGGGGATTCCCACTGTGCCACACCGGTCTCAGTTGCGCAAGATGGCATGATCACCGCGGGCAGCTTCCTTCGGGGCCAGCGGAGAGTGCCTCGGCTTTGCCACTGACCGCAAATAATGGGCTGACATTGAAGGCATGGAGTGCGGTAAACTGTGAAACCGCTGGTGCACGCCCCCTGGAGTACGGGCTATGTAACTACACCCTGTCGACAGCTTGTTTCTTTGGATTTTATGGTAATCAATCATTGTACACCAAGCACTGACCTGCCCTGCATTGCTTTCCCGAACGTCGGGTTACTCATCATCATAGGCAGTCCCTCAAAGCGAGGTTGACTTGCTTCCACGCCAAAAAGGGATGAGTTCACAGGTGTTTCAATGAAGGACCTAATATTCCAGATCCCGAACTACATCCTGAAGGGCGGAAGATGCCTGTGCGTGGATTTTTTTTTAACGTGGTGGCCGTTGCACACCAGCCACCTCACGGGCTTGACAGAGCCAGGTGCTAGTCCAGTGGCAAGGATTAGCCAAGACCACTGGAGACCAGCTCTGCTGCACGGACCGAGTGCGCACGCATATCGCAGTGTGGGCTGGCCCGTGCTGCCCCTGGGCCCTCGCCTCTTCTGGGCCCCGAACTCACACCTCTCCTGGGCCCCAGTCACTTCCCTCGACAAAATCTTACAATAGTTCAGTGGTAAAGTTGCTGGACTGGCAAACAAGTGGTGCTGAATTTACACCCAGTATTTGTTGTTGTAAAATAAAGAACTTGCATCGAAGAACATTAAGAGCAGGAGTAGGCCATTAAGCCCCTCGAACCTGCTCTGCCATTCGTTGAGATCATGGCTGATCTTCCACCTCAATTCCATATTCCTGCACTGGCCCATAGCCCTTGATTCCATTAATATCCAAAACTCTATTGATCACTGCCCTGAATATGTGGCCTCTCCAAGGCCCTATGTAATTTCAGAAGACTGAGAGGCGATTTTATCAAAACATATAAGATAATGAGGGGGCTCGACAAGGTGGATGCAGAGAGGATATTTCCACTGATAGGGGAAACTAAAACTTGGGGGCATAGTCTCAGAATAAGGGGTTGCCCATTTAAAACTGAGATGATAAATTTCTTCTCTCAAAGGGTTGTAAATCTGTGGAATTCTCTACCCCAGAGAGCTGTGGAGGCTGGGTCATTGAATATATTTAAGGCGGAGATAGACAGATTTTTAAGCGATAAGGGAGTAAAGGATTATAGGGAGTGGGCAGGGAATTGGAGCTGAGTCCATGATCAGGTCAACCATGATCTTATTGAATGGCGGAGCAGGCTCGAGGGGCAAAATGGTCTACTCTGCTGCTGCTGTCCGGGCATCTGCTGTACATACCTGCGCCGATTTCCTTACCTGCTTTTCAAATGTGTTGCTATTTCATCCTTAATAATTGATTCCAACATTTTCCCCACTACTGATGTCAGGCTAATCGGTCTATAGTTACCCACTTTCTCTCTCTCTCCCTTTTTAAAAAATGGTGTTACATTAGCTACCCTCCAGTCCATAGGAACTGACCCAGAGTTGATAGACTGTTGGAAAATGATCACCAATGCATCCATTATTTCTAGGGCCACTTCCTTAAGTACTCTGGGATGCAGACTATCAGGCCCTGGGGATTTATCGGCCTTCAATCCCATCAATTTCCCAAACACTATTTCCCGCCTAATAAAGATATCCTTCAGTTCCTCCTTCTCACTAGACCCTCAATCCCCTAGTACTTCCAGAAGGTTATTTGTGTCTTTCTTCGTGAAGACAGAACCAAATTATTTGTTCAATTGGTCTGCCATTTCGTTGTTCCCCATTATAAATTCACCTGAATCTGACTACTAGGGATCTACGTTTGTCTTCAAGAATCTTTTTCTCTTCACATATCTATAGAAGCTTTTGCAGTCAGTTTTTATGTTCCCAGCAAGCTTTTTCTCCGACTCTATTTTCATATCTTAATTAAACCCTTTGTCCTCCTCTGCTGAATTCTAAATTTCTCCCAGTCATCAGGTTTGCTGCTTTTTCTGGCCAATTTATATGCCTCTTCCTTGGATTTAACACTATCCTTAATTTCCTTTGTTAGCCACAGTTGAGCCACCTTCCCCGTTTTATTTTTACTCCAGACAGGGATGTACAATTGCTGAAGTTCATCCATGTGATCTTTAAATGTTTGCCATTGCCTATCCACCGTCAATCCTTTAAGTATCTTTTGCCAGTCTATTCTAGCCAATTCACGCCTCAAACCATCGAAGTTACCTTTCCTTAAGTTCAGGACCTTAGTTTCTGAATTAACTGTGTCACTATCCATCTGAATAAAGAATTCTACCATGTTATGGTCACTCTTCCCCAAGGGGTCTCGCACAACAAGATTGCTAATTAGTCCTTTCTCATTTCACATCACCCAGTCTAGGATGGCCAGCTCCCTAGTTGGTTCCTCGACATATTGGTCTAGAAAACCATCCCTAATACACTCCAGGAAATCCTCCTCCATCGCATTGCTACTAGTTTGGTTAACCCAATCAATATGTAGATTAAAGTTGCCCATGATAACTGCTGTACCTTTATTGCATGCATCCCTAATTTCTTGTTTGATGCTGTCCCCAACCTCACTATTGCTGTTTGGTGGTCTGTATACAACTCCCACTAGCGTTTTCTGCTCTTTGGTATTCCGTAGCTCCACCCATACCGATTCCACATCATCCAGGCTAATGTCCCTCCTTACTATTGCATTAATTTCCTCTTTAACTAGCAATGCCACCCCGCCTCCTTTTCCTTTCTGTCTATCCTTCCTAAATGTGGATATTGAGTTCCCAGCCTTGGTCATCCTGGAGCCGTGTCTCCGTGATGCCAATTACATCATACTTGTTAACTGCTATCTGCGCAGTTAATTCGTCCACCTTATTCCGAATACTCCTTGCATTGAGGCACAGAGCCTTCAGGCTTGTCTTTCTAACACACTTTGCCCCTTTAGAATTTTGCTGTAATGTGGTCCTTTTTGCTTTTTGCCTTGGGTTTCTCTGCCCTCCACTTGTACTTTTCTTCTTTCTATCTTTTGCTTCTGCCCCCATTCTACTTCCCTCTGTCTCCCTGCATCGGTTCCCATCCCCCTGCCATATTAGTTTAACTCCTCCCCAACAGCACTAGCAAACACTCCCCCTAGGACATTGGTTCCGGTCCTGCCCAGGTGCAGACCGTCCAGTTTGTACTGGTCCCACCTCCCCCAGAACCGGTTCCAATGTCCCAGGAATTTGAATCCCTCCCTTCTGCACCACTCCTCAAGCCACGTATTCATCTGAGCTATCATGCGATTCCTACTCTGACTAGCACGTGGCACTGGTAGCAATCCTGAGATTACTACTTTTGAGGTCCTACTTTTTAATTTAGCTCCTAGCTCCCTAAATTCATCTTGTAGGACCTCATCCCGTTTTTTACCGATATCGTTGGTACCTATATGCACCACGATAACTGGCTGTTCACCCTCCCTTTTCAGAATGCCCTGCACCCGCTCCAAGACATCCTTGACCCTTGCACCAGGGAGGCAACATACCATCCTGGAGTCTCGGTTGTGGCCGCAGAAACGTCTATCTATTCCCATTACAATTGAATCCCTTATCACTATAGCTCTCCCACTCTTTTTCCTGCCCTCCTGTGCAGCAGAGCCAGCCACAGTGCCATGGACTTGGCTGCTGCTGCCCTCCCCTGATGAGTCATCCCCCTCAACAGTACCCAAAGCGGTGTATCTGTTCTGCAGGGGGATGACTGCAGGGGACCCCTGCACTATCTTCTTTCCACTGCTCTTCCTGTTGGTCACCCATCCCCTATCTGGCTGTGTACCCTCTACCTGCAATAAGACCAACTCACTAAACGTGCTATTCACGACATCCTCAGCATCGTGGATGCTCCAGAGTGAGTCCACCTGCAGCTCCAGTGCCGCAATGCGGTCCATCAGGATTCTCTTAATAGCCAAAAATCTATCGATCCCTGTCTTGAATATACTCAACGACTGAGCCTTCACAGCCCTCTGGGGTAGAGAATTCCAAAGAGTGAAGAAGTTTCTCCTTATCTCAGTCCTAAATTGGCAACCCCTTATTCTGAGACTGTGACCCCTGGTTCTAGACTCCCCAGCCAGAGGAAACATCCTCCCTGCATCTACCCTGTCAAGCCCTGTAAGAATTTTGTATGTTTCAATGAGATCACCTCTCATTCTTCTAACCTCCATCAATTTCTTGGTCCTCCTTTGCTGGATTCTAAAATCCTCCCAATCCTCAGGCTTACTGCTCTTTTTGGCAACATTCTAAGCCTCTTCCTTTGATCTAATCCTATCTTTAACTTTTTGTGTTAGCCACAGTTGGACCACTTTTCCGGTGGGGTTTTTGTGCCTTAAAGGAATATATATGTTCTAAATTATATATTAATTCTTTAAATGCAAGCACCATCATATTCAAAAAGGAGTTAGATGTAGTCCTTACTACTAGTGGGATCAAGGGGTATGGTGAGAAAGCAGGAATGGGGTAATGAAGTTGCATGTTCAGCCATGAACTCATTGAATGGCGGTGAAGGCTCGAAGGGCCGAATGGCCTACTCCTGCACCTATTTTCTATGTTTCTATGTTTTCTGTATCTTTTAATGTAGCTCCCCAATCTACCTTAGCCAACTCGCCCCTCATACCTGTGTAGTTTGCCTTGTTTAGATTCAAGACTCTTGTTTCACATTTAACTAAATCATTTTCAAACTCAGTATAAAATTCTATCATATTATGATCGATCTTCCTTAAAGGCCCCATTATTACAAGGTTATTAATCAACCCTTTCTCACTGAACAATACTAAATCTAAATAACCTGTGCCCTAGTTGGTTCCTCAACACACTGATCTAGAAAACTATCTTGTATCCATGAATTCGTCCTCCACACTATTACTACAAATTTGATTTGCCCAGTCCATCTATAGAATAAAGTCCCTCATAATTACTGTTTTACCCTTGTTACCCTAATTTCCTGATCACAGGGCAGTAGACACGGCTTTGAACTAATGAAGAGTGGGTGGGGGGTTCCAGTTTGAACAGCAGAGGCTAGAAATGACAGGGAATCATCCACGGGAGAGAGCCGATAGGTCTTCCGCTTTCGCAATTTCTGTCAGTATCCCAGGTGTCGAGCTGGATTTTCATTTTATCATCAACTTGAAGTCGGATCCTCGCCGTATCCAAAGGGAAAAATGTTGTTGTGGCAGTCGCACTACCCATTACAACTACTGTTTGGGGGCCTTTAAACAACTCCCACCAATATTTTCTGCCCCTTGCTGTTGCTTAGCTCCACCCAAACTGATTCCACTTCTTCATTTTTGGAGCCAAGATCCTTTCTCTATCCTGTCTTTATCCCATCCTTTATGATCAGGGCGACCCCTCCTCCTTTTACATTTTCCCTAGCTCTTCTAAAAGTTAAGTATCCTGGAATATTTACTTCCCAAGCTCGGTCACTCTGCAAACACATCTCCGTAATGGCTATTAGATCAAACTTATTAATTTCTATCTGTGCTATTAATTCATCTATTTTGTTGCGAATGCTTCGCGCATAAAGTGCCTTTCGCTTGGACTTCTTTCTATTTTACCCCTGATGCCACCTGTTGCCTTATTACCCTGGTTACTCTCTCTGTCCCTTCCTGGCCCACTCTGCTTATTTTTACCCAAAACTTTACTCTGCTCTAGAGCCTTGACATTTCTCGCGCTGATTTTAAATTTACTGTTTCCCGAATCCTTCCACCCCTCCCCCACCCCACCCACCCACCCTTCATTGTTTAAAGCCCTCTCTACTGCCCTAGTTATTTGGTTCGCCGGAACACTGGTTCCAGCCCGGTTTAAGTGGAGCCCGTCCCATCGGAACAGCTCCCTCTTTCCCCAGTACTGGTGCCAGTGTCCCATGAACTGAAACTCCTTCCTCTCACACCACTCTGAGCCACACATTTAAATCTCTAATCCCTATGTCAATTTGCGCGTGGCTCAGTTAACAATCCAGAGATTATTACCTCTGAAGTTCTGCTTTTTAAATTTGGATCCTAGCTCCTCAAACCCCCGCAGCAGAACCTCATTCCTGGTTCTACCTATGTCATTGGTTCATATGTGGGCAACGACAACGGGATCCTTCCCCCTCCCACTCTAAGTTCTGCTCCAGCCGCGAGAGATATCCTTAACCCTGGCACCGGGCAGGTAAGACAACCTCCGGAGCTCCCAGTCATGGTTGCATTTCTGGCAAATCTACATAGTCTGGACAGCACAGAAAGAGGCAAAACCGGCCCAACCGGTCAGTGTCAGTGTTTATGTTCCACACGAGCCCCCTCCTACTCTGCTTCATTGACCCCCAACATAACCTTCCATCTCTTCCTCCCTCATGTAATAATCTAGCTTCCCCTGAGGAGGACTGCTAAGCTGCAGCAATAGAGAAATAAGATCGATTAAAAAGAACTATACCGAAAATGCAATAAAAATAAAAGCCTGAAAGTCACTCAGTAAACACATGGGGACAGTTTACCCTGCACATTCTGTACTCATTACACCAATGCTCTCAAAACAGGTTTGTTGACATTGTGACTGCAAAAAGGTTAATCCATAAATAGCAGCTCATCCCATCGTCAGGATATTCCAAAGGGTTTCGCAACCAATGAAGTATTCAAGTCCAGTCACTGTTATTTGGGGAAACGCGGCAGACAATTCACAGGAAGCAAAGTCCCACAGACAGCAAAGGAGATGATTGGCCAGTTAATCTCGAGTTAGGCCACAACTGGAGTACTGCATGCAGTTCTGGTCAACACATTACAGGCAAGATGTAATTGCGCTAGAGAGAGTGCAGAGGAGATTTACAAGAATGTTGCCTGGACTGGAGAATTTTAGCTATGAGGACAGATTGGATAGGCTGGGGTTGCTTTCTTTGGAACAGGGGAGGCTGAGGGGAGACCTGATTGAGGTGTATAAAATTATAAGGGGCCTGGATAGAGTGGGGTAGGAAGGATCTATTTCCCTAGGCAGAGGGGTCAATAACCAGGGGGGGCATAGATTTAAAGTAATTGGGAGGAGGTTTAGAGGGGAGATGAGGAAACATTTCTTCACTCAGAGGGTGGTGGGGGTCTGGAACTCACTGCCTGAAAGGGTGGTCGAGGCAGAAACCCTCACCACATTTAAAAAGTACCTGGATGTGCACTTGAAGTGCCGTAACCTACAGGGCTACGGACCTAGAGCTGGAAAGTGGGATTAGGCTGGATAGCCTCTTGGTCGGCCGGTGCGGACACAATGGGCCGAAATGATCTCCTTCCGTGCAGTAAATACCCATGATTCTAATCTGCTCTTTTTTGGCGGTAATGGTTAACGGCAGGGAATGTTGACCAAGACACCGGGCAAATTCCCTACTCTCTTCCCCCCCCAAATAGAGGCACGGGGTCTTATGTCCGCCTGAGCTGGCGGATGGGACCTGGGTCTGTCGCAATGGTCCCTGGAAGCTGCGTGGCCGCGTTAACACACCAAGTATCCTGCACAGCAGGCTTGTGAATGTTTAAAAACTGCGCATGTGTGTGGTATTATCAATCGCCCCGCGGGAGCCCCAAAATAATTACAGGGAACATTGGTCCGTTGCCTCATCAGATGACGAGGCCAGCGAAGGCGACACCCCCCTCGGTATTGCGCCCAAATGTAGGAAACGCGGCAGCCAACGTGCGCACAGCAAGCTCCCACAAACAGCAACATGAATGACCAGATAATCCTGTCTTTGTCATGTTGATTGAGGGACAGGACCCCGGGGATAACTCCCCCGTTCCTCCTCAAAACAGTGCCGTGGAATCCCCGACATCCACCCGAGCACATGGGAGGGGGGTCGCAGTTTAATATCTCATCCGAAAGATGGCACCTGTGACAGTGCAGCGCCCCCTCCGCACTGCGCTGGGCGCGTCAGCCTAGATTTTGTGCTCAAGTCTCTGGAGTGGGATTGATCCCACAATCTTCAGACTCAGAGGCGAGGGTGTTACCCACTGAGTCACAACTGACACTGCTCAATATTTGTGAACATCGAGAGAAGTGTCACTTACTTTGATATATCAATACAGTCGTAGTTCAAGGTTAAATTCCAGGTTGTGAATGGGTTGTTCGTAAAATAATTTCCATGGTATTTTTAAGAAGGTGTTGGGGGGGCGCGTTGGGGGGGCGCGAGGGGGGTGGCGGGGGAGAACCCTATTACTTTTACCCTTGGATCTGTAAACTAGAGCCTGCTTGATGGATTCAATTACAGATTTAGTGTTTGTTGCACTGCATGCTGCTGTCTGGCATAAATCAACTGAACAGAACTTTAGGAATAGTGTCATCATTTTGGCCAGTGACTGACTCAAAATAGCAGAGCCAGGACCAGTCAGCTATTGCAGTCCTCCTCTCTCTCTCTTTCCCCCCGCCCCACCGCCCCACCCCCTCCCCCCCGCCAAAAGGGTGAGGTCGCCCAGGAGTTGCTGCGCTCTCACAGGAACACCTGTCTCCGCTTTATACAGCTGGCTTGTTGATGGGTCCTGTAAATCATCGAGTCTAATGGTTTTAAACATGAGATCATTTACAACAGATCACATAAGAACATAAGAATTAGGAACAGGAGTAGGCCATCTAGCCCCTCGAGCCTGCTCCGCCATTCAACAAGATCATGGCTGATCTGGCCGTGGACTCAGCTCCACTTACCCGCCCGCTCCCCATAACCCTTAATTTCCTTATTGGTTAAAAATCTATCTATCTGTGATTTGAATACATTCAATGAGCTAGCCTCAACTGCTTCCTTGGGCAGCAAATTCCACAGATTCACAACCCTCTGGGAGAAGAAATTCCTTCTCAACTCGGTTTTAAATTGGCTTCCCCGTATTTTGAGGCTGTGCCCCCTAGTTCTAGTCTCCCCGACCAGTGGAAACAACCTCTCCGCCTCTATCTTGTCTATCCCTTTCATTATTTTACATGTTTCTATAAGATCACCCCTCATCCTTCTGAACTCCAACGAGTAAAGACCCAGTCTACTCAATCTATCATCAGAAGGTAACCCCCTCATCTCCGGAATCAGCCGAGTGAATCGTCTCTGTACCCCCTCCAAAGCTAGTATATCCTTCCTTAAGTAAGGTGACCAAAACTGCACGCAGTACACCAGGCGTGGCCTCACCAATACCCTATACAGTTGCAGAAGGACCTCCCTGCTTTTGTACTCCATCCCTCTCGCAATGAAGGCCAACATTCCATTCGCCTTCCTGATTACCTGCTGCACCTGCAAACTAACTTTTTGGGATTCATGCACAAGGACCCCCAGGTCCCTCTGCACCGCAGCATGTTGTAATTTCTCCCCATTCAAATAATATTCCCTTTTACAGTTTTTTCCCCCAAGGTGGATGACCTCACACTTTCCGACATTGTATTCCATCTGCCAAACCTTAGCCCATTCGCTTAACCTATCCAAATCTCTTTGCAGCCTCTCTGTGTCCTCTACACAACCCGCTTTCCCACTAATCTTTGTGTCATCTGCAAATTTTGTTACGCTACACTCTGTCCCCTCTTCCAGGTCATCTATGTATATTGTAAACAGTTGTGGTCCCAGCACCGATCCCTGTGGCACACCACTAACCATCGATTTCCAACCCGAAAAGGACCCATTTATCCCAACTCTGCTTTCTGTTTGCCAACCAATTCTCTATCCATGCTAATACATTTCCTCTGACTCCGCGTATCTTTATCTTCTGCAGTAACCTTTTGTGTTGCACCTTATCGAATGCCTTTTGAAAATCTAAATACACTACATCCATCGGTACACCTCTATCCACCATGCTCGTTATATCCTCAAAGAATTCCAGTAAATTAGTTAAACATGATTTCCCCTTCATGAATCCATGTTGCGTCTGCTTGATTGCACTATTCCTATCTAGTTGTCCCGCTATTTCTTCCTTAATGATAGTTTCAAGCATTTTCCCCACTACAGATATTAAACTAACCGGCTTATAGTTACCTGCCTTTTGTCTGCCCCCTTTTTTAAACAGAGGCGTTACATTAGCTGCTTTCCAATCTGCTGGTACCTCCCCAGAGTCCAGAGAATTTTGGTAGATTATAACGAATGCATCTGCTATAACAAGCCCAATCGGTTTACAGACAGTATTCATTTTACTATGAGGATTTAATATTTAGTGACAATTGTTTTAAAAATAGTGCATTTATAGATAAAAGCATTCATTTTTTTTTTAAATTCGTGCATGGATGTGGGCGTCACTGGCAAGGCCAGCATTTATCAGGTATAGTTAGGTGCAGGGACCGGGAGGGAGCAAGCCATTCGGCCTTGGCTAGTTGTGGGGTGTTATGTTCATATTCTGTTTGTTACATCTCACAGGACAGGCATTAAGACCCTGCGGGAGCTATTCACAGTTGCTGTACTCATGCTGGTTTGGGGACACCATTTTGGGTTGTATAAAAGCACAGTTAAGTTAAGTTACATTTTTCCTGGCTCAGTTTGTCAGTTATTTACGCATACACAACATAATTTGCTGATGAGGATGTCTCAAATTAACCTTCCTACCGCCCCCCCCCCCCACCCTCACCACCTTTCCTTTCCACACCTGGGGACCCTCCAATTCCAAGGCTGAGATGGATTTTTCTACATAGATCACGGCGAGTGGAGTAGACGGCGATAACCTTACGCCAGCTCGCCGCCGTGTAATACGTATCCACTGCCTCGACACCGAAGGCCAACGCATCTTTGGCCAAATCGAAGACACGGAGTCCTACGACAAAACGGTAAGCGTCCTAGAGAACTATTTTCGGCCAAAGAAAAGTATCGTGATGGAGAGATACCAATTTCATAAAAAGGGGACAAGGGAACGGTGAACCAATCAAACAGTACATCATTACATTAACTGAACTGGCCGCTACGTGTAACTTTGAAACACTCACAGAGGAAATGATCAGGGATCAAATTATTGAGAAAACAATGATCCCCTCATTCGGGAACGCTTGCTAATGGAGGATGACAAATTAACATTGGATGAAGCAGCTAATTTGGCCATTCAAATCGAAACAGCGCTTTCCGATTCAAAAGTGATCATATCCCCTGCTCCCCCTGTGCTGCAGACTGCAGCTACAGCCCATGTGTAAGGTGTTCGTCCAAAGCAGAAATCACAGCAGAGACACAGGGCTAGTAATAAGCCACCCACTACAGATTGTGGACTTAACTTCCACTGCTTTAACTGTGGGACAAATCACACTCAGCAAAGAGTCCTAACTGCCCTGCAAGTGGGAAGAAATGCTCTGCATGTGGTAAAATGAACCATTTTGCTAGTGTCTGTCACTCATCGCAGTATATTCGATATGGAGACAACCCCAATAGTGATAAACCCAGAATGGTTTGCACCGTTAGTGAAATTTCGCACATCAATTCGGTCAAATTCAATGTGTGAGATAAACATTGTCGGCACGTCCTGCTGCTTTCTCATTGACCTCGGAGCCAAAGTCTCCATATTGAGCGAGGCTGTGTACAAAACCCACTTCACGCACTGTCAACTGCAGCCTGCAACTTCCACTCGACATGCGTACTCCGACTCCAAAATTGAGGTACTTGGGATCATATATCTGTCCCGATATACTCCAAGGACATAATATTGGAGAACTTTTCCTTTCATGTCGCGAAGGGACGAAGCTTCATGGGTGTTGACCTTTTTGACAACTTGGGTTCAAAGTTTATGACCCAACTGACACACCTGTGTACACGGTGGACTTTGACAAGCAGTATCCCTCAATCTTCACAGGGTTTGGATTGGCAACAAAATTCTGCCATCGTTCCCGTGTTGACCCTTCCGTCAAGCCGGTTACAAAGTGACTTCACGCAGTTATGGCTAGACTTGCTACACATAACATTCAGGTGAATTTATAATGGGGAACAAAGAAATGGCGGACCAGTTAAACAAATACTTTGGTTCTGTCTTCATGAAGGAAGACACAAATAACCTTCCGGAAATACTCGGGAACCGAGGGTCTAGTGAGAAGGAGGAACTGAAGGAAATCCTTATTAAGCGGGAAATTGTGTTAGGGAAATTGATGGGATTGAAGACCGATAAATCCCCGGGGCCTGATAGTCTGCATCCCAGAGTACTTAAGGAGTTAGCCCTAGAAATAGTGGATGCATTGGTGATCATTTTCCAACAGTCTATTGACTCTGGATCAGTTCCTATGGACTGGAGGGTAGCTAATGTAACACCAATTTTTAACAAAGAAGGGAGAGAGAAAACGGGTAATTATAGACCGGTCAGCCTGACATCAGTAGTGGGGAAAATGTTGGAATCAATTATTAAAGGCGAAATAGCAGGACATTTGGAAAGCAGTGACGGGATCGGTCCAAGTCAGCATGGATTTATGAAAGGGAAATCTTGCTTGAAAAATCTTCTAAAATCTTCTGAGAATGTAACTGGTAGAGTGGACAAGGGAAAACCAGTGGATGTGGTGTATTTGGACTTTCAAAAGGCTTTTGACAAGGTCTCACACAAGCGATTGGTGTGCAAAATTAAAGCACATGGTATTGGGGGTAACATGGATAGAGAACTGGTTGGCAGACAGGAAGCAGAGAGTCGGGATAAATGGGTCCTTTTCAGAATGGCAGGCAGTGACTAGTGGAGTACCGCAGGACTCAGTGCTGGGACCACGGCTATTTACAATATAGATTAATGATTTGGATGAGGGAATTGAGTGTAATATCTCCAAGTTTGCAGATGACACTAAGCTGGGTGGCAGTGTGAGCTGTGAGGAGGATGCTAAAAGGCTGCAGGGTGACTTGGCCAGGTTAGGTGAGTGGGCAAATGCATGGCAGATGCAGTATAATGTGGATAAATGTGAGGTTATCCACTTTGGTGGCAAAAACACAAAGGCAGAATATTATCTGAATGGCGGCAGATTAGGAAAAGGGGAGGTGCAGCGAAACCTGGGTGTCATGGTACATCAGTCATTGAAAGCTGGCATGCAGGTACAGCAGGCGGTGAAGAAGGCAAATGGTATGTTGGCTTTCATAGCTAGGGGCTTTGAGTATAGGAGCAGGGAGGTCTTACTGCAGTAGTACAGGGCCTTAGTGAGGCCTCACCTGGAATATTGTGTTCAGTTTTGGTCTCCTAATCTGAGGAAAGACATTCTTGCTATTGAGGGAGTGCAGCGAAGGTTCACCAGACTGATTCCCGGAATGGCAGGACTGACATATGAGGAGAGACTGGATCGACTAGGCCTTTATTCACTGGAGTTTGGAAGGATGAGAGGGGATCTCATAGAAACATATAAAATTCTGATGAGACTGGACAGGTTAGATTGAGGAAGAATGTTCCCGATGTTGGGGAAGTCCAGAACCAGGGGACATAGTCTAAGGATAAGGGGTAAGCCATTTTGGACTGAGATGAGGAGAAACTTCTTCACTCAGGAGTTGTTAACCTGTGGAATTCCCTACCGCAGAGATTTGTTGATGCCAGTTCATTGGATGTATCTAAGAGGGAGTTAGATGTGGCCCTTACGGCTAAAGGGATCAAGGGGTATGGAACGAAAGCAGGAAGGGGGTACTGAGGTGAATGATCAGCCATGATCTTATTGAATGGTGGTGCAGGCTCGAAGGGCCGAATGGTCTACTCCTGCACCTGTTTTCTACGTTTCTATGTTTCTATATTACACTTAATGCCGATAAGTGTACATTCGCTGCTGGAGAAATAAACTTTCTGGGCTACAGAGTTACAGCACAAGGTGTCAAGTGACATCATTGACGCGATCCAGCGAATGCAGGAGACTACCAATGTCACAGAACTTTCATCATACCTCAGTACTTGCAACTTCTATCTGAAGTTTGTCCCGCACTACGCGCACAGTGTCGAACCACTTCGTAAGTTGCTGCGCAAGGACGTCCCTTGGGAATGGACAGATTCCCAGCCACAGGGAGCAAATCACGTCCCCTCCTCTTGCGCACTTTGATCCGAATGCCACTACATATGTCACCACGGGTGCATCAGGCACCGCCATGGGTGCTGTGCTCTCGCAATGGATTGACGGCCTGGAACGCCCAGTCACCTTCGCCTCTCGCATGCCCTCGTCTGCAGAATGTAAATACTCTGCCGGGGAACGCGAAGCACTCGCTTGCATCTACGCATGTAAACGCTGGCACATCTACCTCTGTGGCAGAAAATTTACCCTCCGTACGGATCACCAAGCGCTAACTACGCTACTCGCTACAACTGGATCTAGGCACAGACCACTATCAGCCGATGGTCAGATCGCCTTCATCAGTATAACTATGATGTACAGTACATCGCTGGCAGTCGCAGCCACGTAGTTGACATGCTCAGCCGCTTGACTCCTGTTTCGGGCTCTGGTGCTGACTTGTTCACAGATGACGACACATATGTCACTTTGATCATCACTCTGTCCATCGGAAACCTTGTTTCCTGCGACGAACTCGAAACCGAATCACAGCGTGATGCTACGCTCCAGCACTTGTGCCACTTCCTCCAGACTGAGTGGCCTAAGCAAATTCTGGAAGAGCTAAAAACATTCCACAGACTTTGCGATTAATTTTCCGTTTGGAACGATAGCTGCCTAACTCGTGGTGATTGAGCAGTAATTCCCAAGTCGCTTCAACGGTGTGTTCTCTCATTGGCACACGATGGGCACCCTGGCATTGTCCACATGAAGCAGAGATGTCGCGATTCGGTATGGTGGCCTGGGAGTGACAATCACATCGTGGAGCTTGTCTCACCCTGCGAAGAATGCAGTCTGAACGAAAGGGCCACAAACATCCGACCAGCGCCAATGAAGCCCATTCCATGGCAACAATGACCATGGCAACAATTGGATATCTTCGGTCCAGTTGAAGCAGCTCCACAGTACCAGCGTTTCCTTGTTGTGGTACTTGACCTGCATTCCAAATGGCCAGAAATCGCTACAAGTTCAGTGACCTCATCAATGATCGCCACGACATGGGGCCTCCCCAGAGGTCATTCACTGACAATGGACCACAGTTTGTGTCCGATCAGTTCACGGATTTTCTCACTCGAGCATGGTCTTACTGCTCGGTACAATTCTCACAGCAACGGAGGTGTTGAGCGATTTAACTGCGTCATCAAAGAGGGTTTGAAAGCCGACCTCGCAGCAGGCCAAACGTTCGACGAAGCGGTTCAGATCACCCTCTGCACATACCGTTCGACAAAGCACTCGCCAACGGGGAAGACACCCGCTGAGCTCCTGATTGGGCGGAATATTCGCTGGCTACTGGACATTCTCAAACCCCCAGCCAAACCTAGTGCCAAGAGGCTAGCAGGATGGAACAGAGGCTGTTTCCCAAACGAAAATCTCGATCAAACACCGCAAACTCCTCGCCAGTCTCAGCGTATCAGAACACAACCTGGCTATCTCAAGGACTCTGTCTCTACATAAGACCTTGGTTTTAAAAAGGGCGGGGGGGAAATATGTTGTGCTCATACTCTGTGTGTTTGTTACAACTCACAGGGCGGGCATTAGGACCCTGCAGCAGCTATTCACAGTTGCTGTACTCATGCTGGTTCATGCTGGTTTGGGACACCATTTTGGGTTGTTGTATAAAAGCACATAATTTAAGTTACTTTACTCCTGGCTCAGTATGTCAGTTATTTATGCGTACACAACATGGGGGAGCGGACCGGGAAGCCATTCGGCCTGGGATAGGAGCGGGGATCGGCATTGGGAGGGGGGAGGGGGGGACTTTAATAATTTAATGGAGGTAAATTGCTCCAATGTATTTGTGCTTGTGAAGTTGCTGCGACGTATTTTAATGTGCTTGTGCAGGTTGCTGTGAGCTGGCTGTATGTCTCACTTTCCAGCCTCAGCCCGCATTGTGTCCCTGGTTACCGCGGCAACCCGATCTTTTTGGCGCAGATCAAGGCTCCGCTCCCCCCCCCCCCCAAAAAAAATTAAAGGACAGGCTAGGCTGCGCCAAAATGAAGAAATCAAACGGGGAAAACTTGGAACATTTTTTTTGGCGTATTTGGGACCAAAAAAAAAAGGGGGTAACTCTTCAAGTACGCCAAAAAAAAAGCTTTGGGAAAAATTGAGCCCAGGGAACATACACAACCAAATGGGAATTCTTCTAACTTTCTAGTGAAAGTCAGGAAAGTGAAGTTAAGAATAGTAAACCGATTGCTCTCTCTTGGAGACATTTGTGTCCTTGCCTATGAACTTTTTTTTAAAAAGACAACCACTTTGAGAGCCTGGCCACTGCCCAAGACATCAGGAACAAACAGTGGAAGATGAGCAAAGATCTTTTGATAAGACCACCTGAAAGCCAGAGATGGCTTGTATCGGACGGCATCGAATGTGTGGACGTGAGTTGTAGTATATGAAGCAATTAGCCTGCGGAAACCCATGGAGAATTGGCACTGAAGAACAGGTCTCTGACATGCTGAGCTACTTGACAACAGCAAGACATGAAATGTTTAATATGGCTCAGGAAGTGAGACAATTTCTAAAGCATTGACGCATACTCCCATCGAGACACTATCTAATTAATAAAAAAAAATGCAGGATAGAGTTAAACACACTGGTGCCTGTTAGAGGGAATGAAATTTAGCAAGAATTATCCACAAGATGGATACGAATAAAAGTCAGATCTGGAGAATCTTTTAAGTGCATGACTTGTTGATTAGTTGTTTCTTGACAATGTCTGTTTTCTTTGTCTGTATCTTTGTTGCTCAACATGTATGCACTTAGTTGACGGCTGCGAAGCCAAGTCGCTGATTGCAGTGCGGGCAGGCACAGCAGGAGGGGCGAAGGAGCGGCAAGAATTTGTAGAGGGAAGTGACCGGGGCCCAGGAGAGGCGTGAGTCTG
Source organism: Pristiophorus japonicus (assembly GCF_044704955.1). Classification (NCBI taxonomy): domain Eukaryota; kingdom Metazoa; phylum Chordata; class Chondrichthyes; family Pristiophoridae; genus Pristiophorus; species Pristiophorus japonicus. The sequence goes on along the minus strand of NC_091979.1, from coordinate 22,399,468 downwards.
GGGCCCAGAAGAGGCGAGGGCCCGGAGCAGCACGGGCCAGCCCACACTGCGATATGTGTGCGCACCATGTCCGTGCAGCAGAGCTGGTCTCCACTTGTCTGTGGTAATCCTTGCCACTGGACCAAGACCTCGCTCTGTCAAGCCCGTGTGGTGGCTGGTGTGCAACGGCCACCACACGTTAAAAAAACCCACGCACAGGCCTCTTCCACCCTTCACGATGTAGTTCGGGACCTGGAATATTAGGTCCTTCATTGAAACACCTGTAAACTTATCTCTTTTTGGCATGGAAGCAGGTCATCCTCGCTTTGCGGGACTGCCTATGATGATGACTTCGTTGACGTACTAGGGATTGTGAGACTGAATTCTAACTTTAACTGTAATTGTATTTTATCGGTAACAGAGCGTGGGAAAAGCCAGTGCGAATCCAGCATGAGGTGGTTTTAGTGGTGCTTCCTGTACCATGTTTTAGGGGTTTAACAGGACCCGTCTCAAAACCTGTGTTTAAGTGAAACCAAGTAAATGAGATACTTAAGTATAAGCTGCACAATTACGTGACACAATATTTCAGCACATTCTTACGTTCATATTATTTCACGCGCTCTGGTAGTTCTCCAACTTGTAATGATAGTATATTTAATATATGTATCCCGTGTAGCAAGACTTTGATGCATAAGCCATTGTCTATGACTAACCAGCACTAAAAAGAACCTAATTAATTAAAACACACCGCAATGTTATATCCGAAGCAACGTCGAGGAGACCCCAGGTTGGGTGAGATCAGGAAAGAACACAAGAAACAGAGGATACCCCAGGCGGGGCAGAATTGGAACACTGGAACAGTGAATTACATTTCAGTAAGGGGTCAGTCGTTGCTTGTCTCTCTCAAAGGAATGGACTGTAAGAAAAGGAGAAATATTCATGACAATGGATAACTTAGATTTTACGGCAATGCTTATCAGAAAGTGGATTAAGGTAGTTGAGGAATGCTTAAAATATTTCATCCTCGAGGTGGGCACTTGTAAGGAAGACTGGTATTGGAGATTAATATATATTTTCAATTTGTAGTCATTGACCAAACTAATCTTACCCATGATTCTCTGTGGGCATGGGTATGTAAGAGGCTGCTCAAATGTATGCAAAGGCAGTCAAAACAGCTCTTGACTGAACTCAGACAGAGAAGCAGACAAATGCTGCAAGTGATGGTTAATATAAAGGAGTAAAATGAGACAGTTTGAAAGGGGTTCCTTGGTATAACTTGGGAGCTAGGCGCAAGAGAGATAAGATAACATTCCAATGTGCAATCGTGATCTCTGTAGGGAGTGGTCAGGCTACCAGCTCTGGTTTGAGCAATAATGGTATTTTGACCACTAGATTCAGTTAAAAAGGGTGATTTTATTGAAATATGGACACTGGCCAAGCAAACCTTTGGTAAGAAATTAAAACAGCGATACTCACAAGAATACCTTTGCACAGAAACTTCTGGAATAGCAACTAACAGATTTAAGATGACATCAGCTGTGCTCGGAAGTTTCCAGAGACCTGCGAGCTTTCGTTCAACTATCGCCTTTTTTTTTTAAGTATGCTACTGCTGTAAGCTTAATAAATCTGATCCATTGCACAAACAATACTGACTGCTGCCTATTGGTGTTGCCTTGTCCAAGAACCCTTAAAAAGTGCTACAAATTGGCACAGCCAGGTGGGACAAAGACAAAGCAGTCAGTGTTGTATAGGCAGTTCGACGTCGCGAGTGGCCTCCTGTCACTCTCGAAGAGCGATTAAGCCAAGGGGAAGTGAAGAGTGCTCGTGAATGCCTGCCGATAGTTTTGATGTTAAGAGATCTGTTAAGAAAATGGGGGCTAGTAAGAGTTTGGTTAATGCGTAGAAGAAAAAATTAGACAAAGGTGTCTGTGAGGATGAAGTACAGGTATTATTGATGGAATGTTTAACCAAAGGAGATCTTGGAAGAAGTGTTAAACATTATTCAGGAATGTGTGTGTTTAAAAAAGGTTAAAGGTGATAAGGCTACTCGGCTCTTATAACCCAACTTTTCCCACCATAGCTTGGGGGTCCATTCCTTTATATTTTTCCCCGATATAAATCTTTTTCTACTTTTAAGGTGCTATAAAAATGCACAGTGTCATCATCATCATAGGCAGTCCCTCGGAATCGAGGGAGACTTGCTTCCACTCTTAACATGAGTTCTGAGGTGGCTGAACAGTCCAATACGAGAACCACAGTCCCTGTCACAGGTGGGACAGATAGTCGTTGAGGGGAGCGGAGGGTGGGACAGGTTTGCCGCACGCTCTTTCCGCTGCCTGCGCTTGATTTCTGTATGCTCTCGGCGGCGATACTCGAGGTGCTCAGCGCCCTCCCGGATGCACTTCCTTCACTTGGGGCCGGGTTTTGCACGGTGTAGTTGCATGATCGTGGATTATTTCCATGCTTGTGGATGGAGAATTGTGATGTGATTTATCACAGAATCGCAGAAGGAGGCTAATTGGCCCATCGTGCTCTTTGATCGAACTTGCCAATTCGCCCCATTTCACCTGCTCTTTCTCAAAAGCCCTGCAAATTTATACTTTTCAAGTTCATTTCAAAAAGTACTTCACTGGCTGCGAAGGTCACAAAAGCTGCAACATAAATGCAAGACTATTTCTTCTTTCCTTATATATCCAATTGCCTTTTGAAAGTTACGACTGAATCTGCTTCCACCGCTCTTTGAGGCAGTGCATTCCAAAGCAAAACAACTCGCTGCGTAAATAACATTGGGCCTGAAATTCGGGTCGCAGGCTTCCTTCGGACGAACGCCTCCGACCGAGAATTTTTTTACGAAAATGGTGTTCCCGGAGACGCCTGCGACTGCGGTGGGAGGCCTTCTCTTCCTGCACTTCGGAGCATGCTCCCGTCCGCGAGGTTCGCATGTAGAAGCTGGAATCACGCGAGACTGGACAACCAATCACGGTACAGCATTCTCATTGCTAGCAATGAGAACTCCGTATCTCGGAGTTCTTATTGCTAACAGTGAGAAAAAAACCCGAAACACATAACATAAAAAATAAAAAAAACAGCTCACCTATTTAAAATTAATTGAAGTTAAAGTTAATTAAATGTTTTAGAAAAAAAAAAGTTTGCATTTTGTTTGTGTGAGTGTTTTGATAGGGTTTAAAATAAACTTACCTTAGTGGACAGGGTTTTTAACATAAAAATGTGTATTTAAATTTGACTTTTATATGCTTTAAAACTCTTACGCTGGTAAAAGTAGGCTATGCGCTGGGCAAGAGTTAGCCCAATCTCACTCGCGCGAATGTCCTGGCTGCAGGTATGCGGAGGATCTGTCAGGCCAAAACTTGACAGAGCGGAAAAGCCGGTTTTCGGCACGTGTGCATTGCGTGCCAATAACCGGCTTTTGTGGGGCCTCGCCGGATCCGTACGTAAACCGTACCGACCGGGCGAGGCCGGAATTTTAGCCCCAATATTCTTATCTTCCCCCTGGTTCTCTTGCCAAATCTGTGCTATTAACCCTGCCGCCAGTGGAAACAGTACATTTACATATGGATTACTTTATACACGACTGGAAGTAAATCACTACAAGTATTTTAAAAAGGGTAAAAGGATTTGAATCAGTAAACTATTAGTTAAAAGTGGTCAAATTAAAGGTAAAATGATAAGCCAAACAATAAGACAGAATATGGTACAGAATGAAAAAGGTAAGTAAAGTATTCAATAATATAATAATAAAGTATTGCAATGTGAGACTGTTTTATGATTGCAATCTCAATCGATACAGGTGAGAGTAACATCAAAACACAAGGTGACAAGGGAAGGAAAACGCACCATAGTCAGTCACAGAGATGACTTTGGCCAGAGTGATCTTACTGTTCTGAGAACTTAATAACAACAACAACAACTTGTATCTATATAGCATCGTAAATGGAGTGAAACATCCCCAGGCACTTCACAGGAGTATTGTGAGATGCAAAATTTGACACCAAGCCGTAAAAGTAGAAATTAGCACAGGTGACCTGAAGCTCTTTCAAGGAGGTATGCTTTAAGGAGCGGCTTGAAGGGGAAAAAAGAGGTAGAGAGGCGGAGAGGTTTAGGGAGGGAGTTCCAGAGTTTGGGGAACAGAGGGCACAGCCTCAAAATACGGGGGAGCCAATTTAAAACCGAGTTTGTAAAGTCCTGTCCCCTCATTATAGATTCACACGAGGCATGTAGTGAAGTCAAGGTCACTCTGGACCTGCACCTTTATTTCTCAGCTCTGGAATGCTGCACTTGCCTGAGACCTGTCCTTATATACCTGTCTCTTGCAAGTGCACCCCTGGTGGTAAGGTATGCTGGTGGTTACAGGTCATATCTTATTACAGTCATGTATAGCATGTTAGGATACAGTTATATATAATAATGTAAGATACATGACAGAGTTGAGAAGGAATTTCTTCTCCCAGAGGGTTGTGAATCTGTGGAATTCTCTGCCCAAGGAACCAAGGAGGCGGGTAAGTGGAGCTGAGTCCAAGGCCAGATCAGCCATGATCTTGTTGAATGGCGGAGCAGGCTTGAGGGGCTAGATGGCCCACTCCCGTTCCTAATTCTTATGTTCTTATGTTCTTATGTTCAATGGTTGAGCGATTATAATCAGGGATGCTCAAGAGGACAGAATTAGAGGAGCGCAGGCATCTCGGGGGTTGTGGGGCTGGAGGAGATTACAGAGATAGGGAGGGGCGAAGCCATGGAGGGATTTGAAAATAAGAATAAGAATCTTGAAATCAAGGCGTTGCTTAACGGTAAGTCAATGTAGGTCAGCAAGCACAGGGGTGGTGATGGGTAAGCGAGACTTGGTGCGAGTTAGGACACAGGTAGCCGAGTTTTGCATTACCTCCAGTTTACGTAGGGTAGAATGTGGGTGGCCAGCCAGGAGTGCATTAAAATAGTCAAGTCTAGAGGTAACAAAGGCATGGATGAGGGTTTCAGCAGCAGATGAGCTGAGGCAAGGGTGGAGACGAACGATGTTATGGAGGTGGAAATAGGCGGTCTTAGTTAGAAGCATAGAAACATAGAAAATAGATGCAGGAGCAGGCCATTCAGCCCTACTAGCCTGCACCGCCATTCAATGAGTTCATGGCTGAACATGAAACTTCAGTACCCCCTTCCTGCTTTCTCGCCATACCCCTTGATCCCCCGAGTAGTAAGGACTTCATCTAACTCCCTTTTGAATATATTTAGTGAATTGGCCTCAACTACTTTCTGTGGTAGAGAATTCCACAGGTTCACCACTCTCTGGGTGAAGAAGTTTCTCCTCATCTCGGTCCTAAATGGCTTACCCCTTATCCTTAGACTGTGACCCCTGGTTCTGGACTTCCCCAACATTGGGAACATTCTTCCTGCATCTAACCTGTCTAAACCCATCAGAATTTTAAACGTTTCTATGAGGTCCCCTCTCATTCTTCTGAACTCCAGTGAATACAAGCCCAGTTGATCCAGTCTTTCTTGATAGGTCAGTCCCACCATCCCGGGAATCAGTCTGGTGAATCTTCGCTGCACTCCCTCAATAGCAAGAATGTCCTTCCTCAAGTTAGGAGACCAAAACTGTACACAATACTCCAGGTGTGGCTTCACCTTATGCTGCGGACATGTGGTCGAAAGCTCATTTCAGGGTCAAAGATGACACCAAGGTTGCGAACAGTCTGGTTCAGCCTCAGACAGATGTTAAGGAGAGAGATGGAGTCAGTGGCTGGGGAACGGAATCTGTGGTGGGGACTGAAAACAATGGCTTTGGTCTTTCCAATATTCAATTGGAAAAAAATGTCTGTTCATCCAGAACTGGATGTCTGACAAACAGTCTGACAATTTAGAGAGCATGGAGGGGTCAAGAGAAGTGGTGGTGAGGTCGAGCTGGGTGTCATCAGCGTACATGTTGAAACTGTTTTCGGATGATGTCACCAAGAGTGAAGATGTAGATGAGAAATAGGCCTTCAATGTCAAACAATGTCCAAAGATGCTTCACAGAATTGGGAGGGGTGACAGCATGCTGGAGGGCCTGAGGGAGGACAAGCTGGTTGGACAGTTGGAGGGGGTGGGATGAGGGTTTTTTTTTGAGGGGATTTGGTGACGACCCTAACCTATCGTGGACACAAAATTGACATCCGGCGTATGCGCTTGCTATGGTTCTCCGACTATTTACATTGCACATGCATATACACACATGCACACACACACACACACACACACATGCTCACGCCGAGACACACAGACACAGATACTCACACCCATACAGTCACATACACAGACACAGACGCTCACACCAATAGGCATGTTCACCCCTATACACAAACACACACACACACACATGTTCACCCCTATACACACACGTTTACCCCTATACACACACGTTTACCCCTATGAACGTACATGTTCACCCTTATACACACATGTTCACCCCTATATACACAGATACATGTGTAAACCCCTATACACACACACGCACACACACATGTTCACCTTTATACACACACACACATGTTCATCCCTATACACACACACACATGTTCACCCCTATACACACACACGTTTACCCCTATACATACACGTTTACCCCTATGAACGCACATGTTCACCCCTATACACACATGTTCGCCCCTATATACACATAGATACATGTGTCGACCCCTATACACACACACACACACACACACACAGATGTTGACGCCCACACATGCTCATGCCCACTCACACTCATGCCAATACAGCACATGCGGGCTAACACCCACACACTCAGGGACACACACACACACACATGCACACACGCTCACCCACACACAGATGCTCACGCTCACATGCACACCCATGTCCATCTATACACACAGACCCCGCGAGCACACGTGATGGAGTGTGCGCGCACATACACACATACGCACGTATATAAACACACGCAAATTATAGGTAAGTGTTCAGAAAACTGAAAAAATATATCAAATAGTATCACATGTCAAACACACACAAATTATAAGTGTTCAGAAATCGGAATATAAAATATACCCAATAGTATCATCTGTCTCTCTCATCCTGATTTACACCAGTGGCATAAACACCCATGACAATCTCGAAATTGATTATATATATTGTATCAAAATCCAACAGACATGTCAGGATAGCGCTCCCAGAATTGTGTGAATTTCCAGCACTGACAGTGATCACTTTTTCTAGTTCAATTTCAAAGCCAATTTTTTTTTGGACCAGCCTTCGTTTTTTGTTAACTTTTTGTCAGTTGTAATCAGTGCAAATACTAACCGGTGATAGTTTCTTGAGAGGGGGGAGATCGTTTTGCTCCTCGTCATCTGCGGGAGAGTAAAGAGCGGGTGAGAGAGAGTGAGAGTGTAAAGAAACGACTTTAACACAGATGAAAATACGTTCAGCTTAAAAAAATATTCACGGCACAAGCTAGGAGAGAAGGGCAGCAGTTACATGCTAATAGGCACAATGCTAAAAGTGCTAAGTTTTAAAAGTAAACAGGATTCTCATTTGCAAAAAAAAAAATCATGAGCAAAAGAATTAATCTTGTAAAAACAAATATTGACCTGGCTACATACCAATTGTGTTCTTGACCATTTTGGGGCAGAGTTTTTAGCAAAGTTTGCAATGAGGTGTTGCAGCCTTTCTCTCTCTCTCTGCAGCAAACCAATGACCTGTTCTGCGAGGTTTTTTGTTAATGTGTCACTTGTCGATGAACAGTCCAGTCCACAGGATCCGGAAGGGACTGGCGAATAGCTTTTCCTGCATGTTTTGACAGCTCTCAGTGAGTGGTGGATTGTCTGCCTGGGACCTTTAGATACTCCTTCCAAAAATTGGGAAAGACAGGGAAAGGGCAGGGGTCTGGGACAAAAGCGTATATCTGCGCTTTCTAGTTTTCTGCATGCGTGCACGAACTAACACTTTCCCAGGCAGCGTGACTTTTTTATGCATCCTGCAACACTGTCTCTGTTTATGACGTTTCAGCCTTGAAATTAAATCGCCACAAAACACATTTGCCATCTCCCACTTCCCAAATGTACAGTGCACTCTTTAAAACGAGTAGAAAGTTGTTTGCGCGTCGGTGTTTTTTTTGCATGTTAAACTTTTACACAAGATAGATAATCCTCAGCACATTCCAATTTCAGACTGAACCGTGCAATGATTATGCAACAAGATTGGCGAGCTAGAGGTGGTGGCTTGCCAAAAAGAACACAGTCACTTTTTAAGTGCAGTTACAGTCTTTATGCCGGCAATTAAAAAAAAATATTCGTTCACGGGCATGTGTGAGCAGCCAGCTAGGCTGGGAGGGCTCTTAACCGGGTGTAATGTAGCCAAGTTTGCTGATGATATAAAGATGGGTGGGAAAGCAAATTGTGAGGAGGACATAAAACAATCTTCAACGGGACATTGACAGGCTAAGTGAGTATTGACAGATGGGAGTATAATGTGGGACAATGTGAGGTTATCCGCTTTGGCAGAAATAATAGAAAAGCAAATTAATTGAAATGGAGAAAAATTGCAAAATGCTGCAGTGTAGAGGGGACCTGTGGGTCCTTGTGCATGAAACACAAAAAGTTAGTGTTTTTTATATAAACCTGTAAATACCTTGTTTAACCAAAAGAGGGCTCATTCCCTGGAGTCCCAAGGGATCCCAGAATCCTTGGGAGCACCTGTACTTAAGGAGGCCTCACAGGCTGGAGAGGTACTCTGGAGACCTGCAATAAAAGACTAAGGTCACACTTTACTTTGAACTGTCCAGTCAGACTCTTTATTCATACACGACAACTGGCGACGAGATACAGATGACGAACCCCACCGCAACGATGCAGAGATCAGTGGGTATCCTGGAGAAATTTTCGGAGGGAGATGATTGGGAAACCTTCGTGGAGCGACTCGATCAATACTTCGTGGCCAACAAGCTGGAAGGAGAAGCGAACACTGCCAAACGAAGAGAGATTCTCCTCACCGTTTGCAGGGCACCAACGTATGGCCTCATGAAAAATCTGCTTGATCCAGCAAAACCCACAGAGAAATCGTATGATGATTTGTGCACACTGGTCCAGGAGCACCTTAACCTGAAGGAAAGCGTTCTGATGGCGGGGTACCGATTCTGCACGTGCAAGAAGTCTGAAGGCCAGGAAGTGGTGAGCTATGTGACCAAGCTAAGACGCCTTGCGAGACATTGCGAATTTGAAGGACATTTGGAGCACATGCTCAGGGACTTCTTTGTACTTGGCATTGGCCAGGAAGTAATACTTCACAAACTTTTGACTGCAGAGACCCCAACCTTAAGTAAAGCCATAGCGATAGCCCAGGCGCTCATCGCCACCATTGACAATACTAATCAAATCTCTCAGCACACGAGTGCTGCTACAATTACTGTGAACAAAGTAATGTTGTTTTCGAATCATAACATACAGGGCAGGTTTCAGATGCCTGCAGCTGCAAGTCTGCAGATGTCTCAGTGTCCACCATCAAGGGTGATGAATGCAAGGCCATTAATACCTTGTTGGCAATGCGGGTGTGATCATCGTTTCCATTCATGCCGCTTCAAAGGGTACGTTTGCAAGGGCTGTGGAACAATGGGACAACTCTAATGTATGTGCAGGCGAGCTGCAAACCCTGCTAATCCTGCAAACCACCATGTTGCAGAGGAGGATAGATCCATGGCGGATCATGACAATCCAGAGCCTCAGAGCGAGGAGGCAGAGGTATATGGGGTATACACATTTACCACAGAATGTCCCCCGATAATGCTGAAGGTGGAATTAAATGGACTCCTGGTGACAATGGAGCTGGACACGGCCGCGACCCAGTCCATTATGAGCAAAAAGATTTTCGATAAATTGTGGTGCAGCAAGGCCTTAAGGTCAGTCCTGACTCCCATTCGCACTAAACTGAGAACTTACACAAAGGATCTGATTCCTGTAATCAGCAGTGCTGCTGTAAAGATCTCCTACGATGGAGTGGTGCACAAGTTACCACTCTGGTGGTACCGGGCGATGGCCCCACGCTGCTCGATAGGGGCTGGCTGGGGAAGATACGCTGGAACTGGGACGACATCCGAGTGCTCTCGCCCGTTGACGACACTTTGTGTGCCCAGGTCCTAAACAAATTCCCTTCGCAGTTCGAACCAGGCATCGGGAAGTTCCAAGGAGCAAAAGTGCAGATCCACCTAATTCCAGGGGGGCGCGACCCATCCATCACGAGGTGAGAGCAGTACCGTACATGATGAGAGAGAGCGTGGAGATCGAGCTGGACCGGCTGCAATGAGAGGGCATCATTTCACCGATCAAATTCAACGAGTGGGCCAGTCCGATTATTCCAGTCCTCAAGGGAGAAGGCACCATCAGAATCTGTGGTGATTACTGTAAGGGGAGCTTGGGGTGTGGGTTCGAATCCACACTCCCCTTGGGTTCTGTACAGCTCCTTTCCACCCAGCAGCTAGCAACCCTTTCAAGAACTGACCCCAAACCTTTTTTCCTACTGCTCCAGCTGCATTCCCCCTCCAGCAGCCTTTCCTCCACACACTTTTTCCAACCTCTGTTCTCCCAGTTCTTCTCCACCCACTTCTGCAAGTCTTTTCACACAACTGTTTTTCTTCACCTTTCTGCAAGCTTTCCTCTCCACACCTTTCCTCCACTGTGAACTTTTCCCAATTTTCTGGTGGTTCTGTGTCCTATATTTGTATTCAATTCCGTCTGGCCTTTTCGCGCTCAAACCCAGCGAGTGGTCCATTGTGTAAGTTTGGGCGGGGAGATAGCTTTGAATATTTAATCAGAAGATGTCACAGGTACACGCAAGTGTCAGGACAAGGGTATTGTTACGGGGCACATTGGTGCCTGAAAGTCTGTAGGTCCTTTGTTATAGTCCTGGGAGTCAGTGGGCCATTCCTGCAGTGATCCCAGGGCCATTGTCCATTGTCCATATTAATTAGTCAGATGATGGCCCACATTCGTAGTTTGATTTGTGGGCCCATTTTCAAACTGGGCCGGGGAGTCCTTATTGGTTGAAGATTTCCCCGCTTCAGGCCCGACTCGACCCCTGATTGGCCTGCCAGAATGCACTTTTCCCCCATTGGCCAGTGCCTCTGTCTCGCTTGTGAGCCAGACCCCACAATGTCTGTATCCACCCACACGTTTTCCCAGCCTGCTTTTACTTGGCCAAAAATGTTCATTTAGTGTATGGAACAATCCGATGTTAGTTTTCTTGTCCTTAGGGTGTTTCAAATAAAAAATGCCGTGGATTTTCGTCCCTTACATTACAAAGTAACTATCAATCATTTCTCCCTGCAGGATCAATACCCATTACCAAAGGCAGACAACTTTTTTGCGATGCTGGCGGGAGGAAAGACGTTTATAAACTGGACGTGACCTCGGCCTACATGACGCAGGAGCTAGCGGAATCATCGAAGCACCTTACCTGCATCATCCCACACAAAAGTCTCTTCATTTACAACAGATGCCTGTTTGGGATTCGATCAACTGCGGCGATATTGCAGAGAAAGATAGAAAGCTTCCTGAAGTCGGTCCCGCGCGTTGTGATCTTTCAGGACGACATCTTGTTACAGGTCGGGACACAGTCGAGCATCTGCAGAACCTGGAGGAGGTTCTTAGTCGGCTTAATCGCGTAGGGCTCAGGTTAAAACGCTTGAAGTGGAGTTCCTGGGGAGAAGAATCGCGGCGGACGGCATCAGGCTCGCCGATTCGAAGATGGAAGCAATCGAGAACGCACCGAGGCCACAGAACATGACGGAGCTGCGGTCATTTCTAGGACTCCTGAACTACTTTGGTAACTTCTGACTGGGTCTCAGCACACTGTTAGAACCACTGCACACCTTACTGCATAAAGAAGATGAATGGGTATAGGGTAAAAGCCAAGAAAATACTTTTGTAAAAGCTAGAAAACTGTTATGCTCAAATAAATTGCCTGTGTTGTATAGTCCATGTAAGCGTTTGGTACAAGCATGTGATGCGTTGTCATATGGTGCTGGGTGTGAATTGCAACAAGCTAATGAATCTGGGAAATTGCAACTGGTTGCTTATGCATCCAGAAGTCTATCTAAGGCTGAGAGGGCCTATAGCATGATTGAAAAAGAAGCATTAGCGTGTGTTCATGGGGTAAAGAAAATGCTTCAATATCTGTTTGGGCTCAAATTTGAATTGGAAACTGACCACAAGCCACTGATATCCCTCTTTTAAGGAGATAAATAAGGGGATAAATACGAAAGTAAGGGGATAAATACGAATGCATCAGCCCGCATCCAGAGATGGGCGTTCACATTGTCCATAAACAACTACGCCATCCGCCACAGGCCAGGCACAGAAAACTGTGCCGATGCTCTCAGTAGGTTGACATTGCCCACCACGGGGGTGGAAATGGCACAGATTTAGTTATGGTAATGGAAGCATTTGAGAGTGAGCAATCACCTGTTACCACCTGACAGATTAGAACCTGGACGAGCCAGGACCCCTTAATGTCCTTCGTAAAAAACTGTGTGCTTCATGGGAGCTGGTCCAGTGTCCTATTAGAAATGCAGGAAGAAGTAAAGCCGTACCAGCGGCGCAAAGATGAAATGTTGATACAGGCAGACTGCCTTCTGTGGGGCAATCGGGTAGCGGTACCCAAAAAAGGGCAGGGACACTTTCATTCGTGATCTCCACAGTACCCACCCAGGCATTGTAATGATGAAAGCGATAGCCAGATCCCACGTGTGGTGGCTCAGTATCGATGCAGACTTAGAGTCCTGTGTGCACAAATGTAACACATGTTCACAGTTAAACAATGCACCCAGGGAGGCGCCACTAAGTTTATGGACTTGGCCCTCCAAACTGTGGTCTAGGGTCCATGTCGACTATGCAGGCCCGTTCTTGGGAAAATGTTCCTAGTGATTTTAGATGCATACTCCAAATGGATTGAATGTGAGATAATGTCAACAGGCACGTCCGCTGCCACCACTGAAAGCCTGCGGGCCATGTTTACCACGCACGGCCTGCCTGATGTCCTTGTGAGTGACAATGGGCCGTGTTTCACCAGTGCCGAGTTCAAAGAGTTCATGACCCGCAATGGGATCAAACATGTCACATTTGCCCCGTTCAAACCAGCATCCATCAGGCAGAAAGAGCAGTGCAAACAATCAAGCAGAGCTTGAAGAGGGTAACTGAAGGCTCACTGCATAGAAACATAGAAACATAGAAAATAGGTGCAGGAGTAGGCCATTCGGCCCTTCTAGCCTGCACCGCCATTCAATGAGTTCATGGCTGAACATTCAACTTCAGTACCCCATTCCTGCTTTCTCGCCATACCCCTTGATCCCCCTAGCAGTAAGGACCTCATCTAACTCCTTTTTGAATATATTTAGTGAATTGGCCTCAACAACTTTCTGTGGTAGAGAATTCCACAGGTTCACCACTCTCTGGGTGAAGAAGTTCCTCCGCATCTCGGTCCTAAATGGCTTACCCCTTATCCTTAGACTGTGACCCCTGGTTCTGGACTTCCCCAACATTGGGAACATTCTTCCTGCATCTAACCTGTCTAACCCCGTCAGAATTTTATATGTTTCTATGAGGTCCCCTCTCATTCTTCTGAACTCCAGTGAATACAAGCCCAGTTGATCCAGTCTTTCTTGATAGGTCAGTCCCGCCATCCCGGGAATCAGTCTGGTGAACCTTCGCTGCACTCCCTCAATAGCAAGAATGTCCTTCCTCAGGTTAGGAGACCAAAACTGTACACAATACTCCAGGTGTGGCCTCACCAATGCCCTGTACAACTGTAGCAACACCTCCCTGCCCCTGTACTCAAATCCCCTTGCTATGAAGGCCAACATGCCATTTGCTTTCTTAACCGCCTGCTGCACCTGCATGCCAACCTTCAATGACTGATGTACCATGACACCCAGGTCTCTTTGCACCTCCCCTTTTCCTAATCTGTCACCATTCAGATAATAGTCTGTCTCTCTGTTTTTACCACCAAAGTGGATAACCTCACATTTATCCACATTATACTTCATCTGCCATGCATTTGCCCACTCACCTAACCTATCCAAGTCGCTCTGCAGCCTCACAGCATCCTCCTCGCAGCTCACACTGCCACCCAACTTAGTGTCATCCGCAAATTTGGAGATACTACATTTAATCCCCTCATCTAAATCATTAATGTACAGTGTAAACAGCTGGGGCCCCAGCACAGAACCTTGCGGTACCCCACTAGTCACTGCCTGCCATTCTGAAAAGTACCCATTTACTCCTACTCTTTGCTTCCTGTCTGACAACCAGTTCTCAATCCATGTCAGTACACTACCCCCAATCCCATGTGCTCTAACTTTGCACATCAATCTCTTGTGTGGGACCTTGTCGAACGCCTTCTGAAAGTCCAAATATACCACATCAACTGGTTCTCCCTTATCCACTCTACTGGAAACATCCTCAAAAAATTCCAGAAGATTTGTCAAGCATGATTTCCCTTTCACAAATCCATGCTGACTTGGACCTATCATGTCACCTCTTTCCAAATGCACTGCTATGACATTCTTAATAATTGATTCCATCATTTTACCCACTACCGATGTCAGGCTGACCGGTCTATAAATCCCTGTTTTCTCTCTCCCTCATTTTTTAAAAAGTGGGGTTACATTGGCTACCCTCCACTCCATAAGAACTGATCCAGAGTCAATGGAATGTTGGAAAATGACTGTCAACGCATCCACTATTTCCAAGGCCACCTCCTTAAGTACTCTGGGATGCAGTCCATCAGGCCCTGGGGATTTATCGGCCTTCAATCCCATCAATTTCCCCAACACAATTTCCCGGCTAATAAGGATTTCCCTCAGTTCCTCCTCCTTACTAGACCCCCGACCCCTTTTATAACCGGAAGGTTGTTCGTGTCCTCCTTCGTGAATACCGAACCAAAGTACTTGTTCAGTTGGTCCGCCATTTCTTTGTTCCCCGTTATGACTTCCCCTGATTCTGACTGCAGGGGACCTACATTTGTCTTTACTAACCTTTTTCTCTTTACATATCTATAGAAACTTTTGCAATCCGTCTTAATGTTCCCTGCAAGCTTCTTCTCATACTCCATTTTCCCTGCCCTAATCAAACCCTTTGTCCTCCTCTGCTGAGTTCTAAATTTCTCCCAGTCCCCAGGTTCGCTGCTATTTCTGGCCAATTTGTATGCCACTTCCTTGGCTTTAATACTATCCCTGATTTCCCTTGATAGCCACGGTTGAGCCACCTTCCCTTTTTTATTTCTATGCCTATCCCGAGTCCTGCTTAATTACTGCACGAGACCCCACTTGCTCCCTGGGATTCCACCCGCTGAACTGCTCATGAAAAGGGCACATAAGCCAAGGCTCTCGTTAGTCCACCCTGATCTACATGAACAGGTAGAGAGCAGGCGGCTTCAACAAAGTACATATCATGATAGCGCAAATGTGTCACACGAAATTGAGATTAATGATCCTGTATTTGTGTTGAACTATGGACAAGGTCCCAAGTGGCTTCCCGGCACTGTCGTGGCCAAAGAGGGGAGTAGGGTGTTTCGTGTCAAACTTTCAAATGGACTCATCTACAGGAAACCAAACTCAGATTCACGGACTATCCAGAGAACTCACATTAGACCCTACCTTTTTTGACCCCCCAACACACACACCAGTGGCAACCGACACAGCGGTTGACCACGAAGCAGAACCCATCACCCGCAGCAGCCTAGCAGGACTCACCACACCAGGCAGCCCAGCAAGGCCAGCTGCACAGCAGCCCAGCGAGGGCCCAACAAATGACTCACCAAAACCAGCATTTGCACCGAGATGATCAACCAGGGAAAGGAAGGCCCCAGATCGACTCACATTGTAAATAGTTACACTATTGACTTTGTGGGGGAGTGTTGTTATATATGTAAACCTGTAAATACCTTGTTTAACCACCAGAGGGCTCATCCCCTGGAGTCCCAAGGGATCCCAGAATCCCTTGGGAGCACCTGTACTTAAGGAGGCCCCACAGGTTGAAGAGGCACTTTGGAGACCTGCAATAAAAGACTAAGGTCACACTTTACTTTGAGCTCACAGTGTCTGGTCAGACTTTTTATTCATACACTACATTTAGTATGCAGGTACAGCAAGTAATCAGGAAGGCAAATGGAATGTTGGCCTTTATTGCAAGGGGGATAGAGCATAAAAGCAAAGAAGTCCTGCTACAACTGCACAGGGTATTGTTAAGGCCACACCTAGAGTACTGCATGCAGTTTTGGTCTCTGTATTTAAGGAAGAATATACTTGCAATGGAGGCTGTTCAGAGAAGGTTCACAAGGTTGATTCCTGAGATGAGGGGGTTGACATCAAGATAGGTTGAGTAGGTTGAGCCTATACTCATTGGACTTCTGAAGAATGAGAGGTGATCTTATTGAAATATATAAGATAATGAGGGGGCTCGACAAGGTGGATACAGAGAGGATATTTCCACTCATAGGGGAAACTAAAACTCGGGGACATAATCTCAGAATAAGGGGCTGCCCATTTAAAACTGAGATGAGGAGAAATTTCTTCTCTCAGAGGGTGGTGAATGTGTGGAATTCGCTGCCCCAGAGAGCTGTGGAGGCTGGGTCATTGAATATATTTAAGGCGGAGATAGACAGATTTTGAGCGATAAGGGAGTAGAGGGTTATGGGGAACGGGCAGGGAAGTGGAGCTGAGTCCATGATCAGATCAGCTATGACCTTATTGAATGGCTCGAGGGGCCAAAATGGCCTTAAGAACATAAGAACATAAGAATTAGGAACAGGAGTAGGCCATCTAGCTCCTCGAGCCTGCTCCGCCATTCAACAAGATCATGGCTGATCTGGCCGTGGACTCAGCTCCACTTACCCGCCCGCTCCCCATAACCCTTAATTCCCTTATTGGTTAAAAATCTATCTATCTGTGATTTGAATACATTCAATGAGCTAGCATCAACTGCTTCCTTGGGCAGAGAATTCCACAGATTCTCAACTCTCTGGGAGAAGAAATTCCTTCTCAACTCGGCTCCCCCGTATTTTGAGGCTGTGCCCCCTAGTTCTAGTCTCCCCGACCAGTGGAAACAATCTCTCTGCTTCTATCTTGTCTATCCCTTTCATTATTTTAAATGGTTCAATAAGATCACCCCTCATCCTTCTGAACTCCAACGAGTAAAGACCCAGTCTACTCAATCTATCATCATAAGGTAACCCCCTCATCTCCGGAATCAGCCTCGTGAATCGTCTATGTACCCCCTCCAAAGCTAGTATATCCTTCCTTAAGTAAGGTGACCAAAACTGCACGCAGTACTCCAGGTGCGGGCTCACCAATATACTGTACAGTTGAAGCAGGACTTCCCTGCTTTTGTATTCCATCCCTCTCGCAATGAAGGCCAACATTCCATTCGCCTTCCTGATTACCTGCTGCACCTGCAAACTAACTTTTTGGGATTCATGCACAAGGACCTCCAGGTTCCTCTGCACTGCAGCATGTTGTAATTTCTCCCCATTCAAATAATATTCCCTTTTACTGTTTTTTTTTCCAAGGTAGATGACCTCACATTTTCTGACATTGTATTCCATCTGCCAAACCTGAGCCCATTCGCTTAACCTATCCAAATCTCTTTGCAGCCTCTCTG
Organism: Pristiophorus japonicus; assembly: GCF_044704955.1. Classification (NCBI taxonomy): domain Eukaryota; kingdom Metazoa; phylum Chordata; class Chondrichthyes; family Pristiophoridae; genus Pristiophorus; species Pristiophorus japonicus. Next base: position 22,381,838 of record NC_091979.1, on the reverse strand, counting down.
TGTCCTCTACACAACCCGCTTTCCCACTAATCTTTGTGTCATCTGCAAATTTTGTTACGCTACACTCTGTCCCCTCTTCCAGGTCACCTATGTATATTGTAAACAGTTGTGGTCCCAGCACCGATCCCTGTGGCACACCACTAACGACCGTCTTCCAACCTGAAAAGAACCCATTTATCCCGACTCTCTGCTTTCTGTTAGTTAGCCAATTCTCTATCCATGCTAATACATTTCCTCTGACTCCGCGTACCTTTATCTTTTGCAGTAACCTTTTGTGTGGCATCTTATCGAATGCCTTTTGGAAATCCAAATACACCACATCCATCGGTACATCTCTAGCCACCATGCTCGTTATATCCTCAAAGAATTCCAGTAAATTAGTTAAACATGATTTCCCCTTCATGAATCCATGCTGCGTCTGCTTGATTGCACTATTCCTATCTAGATGTCCCGCTATTTCTTCCTTAATGATAGCTTCAAGCAATTTCCCTACTACAGATGTTAAACTAACCGGCCTATAGTTACCTGCCTTTTGTCTGCCCCCTTTTTTAAACAGAGGTGTTACATTAGCTGCTTTCCAATCCGCTGGTACCTCCCCAGAGTCCAGAGAATTTTGGTAGATTATAACGAATGCATCTGCTATAACTTCCGCCATCTCTTTTAATACCCTGGGATGCATTTCATCAGGACCAGGGGACCTGTCTACCTTGAGTCCCATTAGCCTGTCCAGCACTACCCCCCTAGTGATAGTGATTATCTCAAGGTCCTCCCTTCCCACATTCCCATGATCAGCAATTTTTGGCATGATTTTTGTTTCCTCTACTGTGAAGACCGAAGCAAAATAATTGTTTACGGTCTCAGCCATTTCCACATTTCCCATTATTAAATCCCCCTTCTCATCTTCTAAAGGACCAACATTTACTTTTGTCACTCTTTTCCGTTTTATATATCGGTAAAAGCTTTTACTATCTGTTTTTATGTTTTGTGCAAGTTTACTTTCGTAATCTATCTTTCCTTTCTTCATTGCTTTCTTCGTCATTCTTTGCTGTTGTTTAAAATTTTCCCAATCTTCTAGTTTCCCACTAACCTTGGCCACCTTATACGCATTGGTTTTTAATTTGATACTCTTCTTTATTTTCTTGGTTATCCACAGCTGGTTATCCCTTCTCTTACCGCCCTTCTTTTTCACTGGAATATATTTTTGTTGTGCACTATGAAAGAGCTCCTTAAAAGTCCTCCACTGTTCCTCAATTGTGCCACTGTTTAGTCTGTATTCCCAGTCTACTTTAGCCAACTCTGCCCTCATCCCACTGTAGTCCCCTTTGTTTAAGCATAGTACGCTCATTTGAGACATTACTTCCTCACCCTCAATCTGTATTACAAATTCAACCATACTGTGATCACTCATTCCGAGAGGATCTTTTACTAGGAGATCGTTTATTATTCCTGTCTCATTACACAGGACCAGATCTAAATAGCTTGCTCCCTTGTAGGTTCTGTTACATACTGTTCTAAGAAACAATCCCGTATGCATTCTATGAATTCCTCCTCTTGGCTACCCCCTGCGATTTGATTTGACCAATCGATATGAAGGTTAAATTCCCCCATGATTACTACCGTTCCTTTTTCACATGCCTCCATTATTCCCTTGATTATTGTCCTCCCCACCGTGAAGTTATTATTTGGGGGCCTATAAACTATGCCCACCAGTGACTTTTTCCCCTTACTATCTCTAATCTCCACCCACAATGATTCAACATTTTGTTCATTCGAGCCAATATCGTCTCTCGCAACTGCCCTGATATCATCCTTTATTAACAGAGCTACCCTACCTCCTTTCCCTTCTTGTTTATCTTTCTGAATTGTCAGATACCCCTGAATGTTTAATTCCCAGTCTTGGCCACCCTGAAACCACTTTTCTGTAATGGCCACCAAATCATACCCATTTGTAATGATTTGTGCCGTCAACTCATTTACTTTGTTTTGAATGCTGCATGCATTTAGGTAAAGTGTTTTAATACTAGTTTTTAAACCATGATTTTTAGTTTTGACCCCTCCTGCAGCCCCTTTTTATTCATATATATTGTCCCTTCCTATCACCTTGTGGTTTACACTTACCCCAGTGCTACTCTGCTCTGTTGCCTCCTGCATTTTGCATTCTTTCTTGGGGTCCTGTTCATCTGAGCTCTCACGCACTCTAACTAGCTCAGAGCGCTCTCCTGGGTTCCCATCCCCTGCCAAGCTAGTGTAAAGCCCCCCCTACCGCACGATCAAAACCACCCGCGAGAACATTGGTCCCGTCTCTGTTGAGGTGTAACCTGTCCGACTTGTACAGGTCCCACCTGCCCCAGAAACGGTCCCAATTGTTCAGGAAACTAAAGCCCTCCCTCCTACACCAATGCCCTACCCACATATTTATCTGACTAGCCTTCCTATTTCTACCCTCACTAGTACGTGGCACTGGCAGTAATCCCGACATTATCACCTTTGAGGTCCTGGCTTTCAATCTTACTCCTAGCTCCCTAAACTCAGCTTTCAGGACCTCACCCCTCTTTCTCCCTATGTCGTTGGTACCAATGTGGACCACAACCACTGGCTGTTTCCCTTCCCTCCCCAGAATGCCCTGCAGTCGCTCAGTGACATCATTGACCCTTGCACCAGGGAGGCAACACACCATCCTGATGTTACTTTTGCTGCCGCAGAAGCACCTATCTGCTCCCCTAACTATTGAATCTCCTATCACTATAGCCCTTCCCGTCTTCTTCCCCCCCTCCTGTGCAGCTGAGCCACCCACGGTGCTGTGGACTTGGCTCTGGCTGCACTCCCCAGAGGCATCGCCGCCCTCGCCAGTAGTCAGAATAGAGTACCGGTTGAAGAGCGGGATAGTCTCAGGGGACTCCTGCACTACCTGCCTCGCCATACTCCTGCTCCTATTTCTTATGTTCTTATGTTTTTATATCAAACATGATTTCCCTTTCATAAAACCATGTTGACTCTGCCTAACCATATTACAATTTTCTAAGTGTCCTTTTACTATGTCCCTAATAATAGATTGTAGCATTTTGCCTACTACTGAGGTCAGGCTAACTGGCCTCGGGTTGCCAGTTTTTTTTCTCTTCCTCCTTTCTTAAATAACGGGGTTATGTTTGCTACCTTCCTATCCTTGGGGACTGTTCGAGAATCTAGGGAATTCTGGAAGATTAATACCAATGCATCCATTATCTCTGCAACCCCCTGTTTTAAAACCCTAGGATACAGGTCGTCAGGTCCAGTGGATCTGTCACCCATAGTCCCATTAATTTCTCAAGTACTGTGTCTTTACTTATACTGAATTCTTTAAGTTCCTCATTCTATCTACACCCTTGGTTCACCATTATTTCTATAATGGCCAAAAATAAATTTAGAAGAGCTGATACAGTGTGGAGATGTCAATAGAAACACTTACAACTATCCATTGTTAGCAATCAATGATTACACATAGAGCACTTGGCCACATTCCGAAGGGTGTTTGTTTGCCAACACACAGGAATTCAACCTATGTCACTGAATCCAATACCAGCCCTATTGTTCAAAAGTAAATACTTATGTTATGTTATGTATTTGAAATAAATAATCATGGCAACAAGGCACTGAACAGGTAGCCAACAAATGATCATTCAGTCCAAAGCTTGATGCTCAAATATGACTTTTTTATTCTTGACATAAGAACATAAGAAATAGGAGCAGGAGTAGGCCATACGGCCCCTCGAGCCTGCTCCGCCATTTAATACGATCATGGCTGATTTGATCATGGACTCAGGTCCACTTCCCTGCCAACTCCCCATAACCCCTTATTCCCCTATCGTTTATGAAACTGTCTATTTCTGTCTCAAATGTATTCAATGTCCCAGCTTCCACAGCTCTCTGAAGCAGCGAATTCCACAGATTTACAACCCTCTGAGAGAAGAAATTTCTCCTCATCTCAGTTTTAAATGAGCGGCTCCTTATTCTAGGATTATGCCCTCTAGTTCTAGTCTCCCCTATCTAGTCCATCCTCTCTGCATCCACCTTGTCAAGCCCCCTCATAATCTTATACGTTTCTATAAGATCACCTCTCATTCACAGCTGATATTTGACCTCAATTCCACTTTCTGGCACTATCCCCATATCCCTTGATTCCCTGAATATCCAAAAATCTATCAATCTCTGTGTAATGTTTAGAATAATTCCACAAGACTGTATATCTTAAGCTCAAACTGTTGTGACCTTGGTCTCTTTATTGCAACTCCAGAGTCAGGAGGCAGCATGGTAGACTGCCTTTTATACCTGCTTGCCCAGGGTGTGCAGGTGACCCTTGGGTCTCCCACAGGTGCGCCCCCCAGTGGCAAGTCTTGCACATTGGTAATGTGTACATACATAACATCATTCCCCCCCAAAGCCTTATGTACAAGTTATTTACAAGTAGAGGCGGTCCGGGGCTTTGCGTTCCCGGGTTGATCACCTGAGTTAAAGTCCTGGTATGGGTGAGTCGGTTGCATCATTGCTACACTGCGGTGTGGCTGGTCTGATCGGACTGTCAGACATGGTGGGTTCATCCTTGTGGTTGACCGTAAGGTCGATTATTGATTGGGTGTGTATGGATCAATAAGGGTAATGTCCTCTTCAAACTGTTCTTGGTTGTCAGTGAACTGCAGTTTGGTCTGATCCAAGTACTTTCTGCACTTTTGTCCATTCAAAAGTTTGACAACAAACACTCTATTCTCCTCCTTGGCTAACACAGTGCCAGCAACCCATTTGGGACCATGACCATAATTAAGAACAAACACAGGGCCATTAACTTCAATGTCATGTGATACAGCCCCGTGATCGTGGTAAATGTTATGCCGGTGACGCCGGATTTCTACATGATCATTGAGATCCGGGTGGACTAAGGAGAGCCTGGTTTTAAGTGCTCTCTTCATGATCAATTTTGCAGGGGTAACCCCGGTAAGCGAGTGGGGTCGTGTGCGGTAGCTGAGCAGAATCCGAGATAGCTGGGTCTGCAGGGAACCGTCTGTCACGCTTTTCAAGCTCTGTTTGATGGTTTGGACTGCCCGTTCCGCTTCACCATTGGATGCAGGCTTAAACAGCGCAGACCTGACATGCTTAATGCCATTGTGGGTCATGAACTCGTTGAATTCCGAGCTGGTGAAGCATGGTCCATTGTCACTAACAAGGACGTTGGGCAAACCATGGGTGGCGAACATGGTCTGGAGGCTTTCAATGGTGGCAGTGGACGTACATGATGACATTTAGAGGAAGTGTCCAGTGTTACTAGGAACATATTTCCTAGAAAGTGGCCAGTGAAATCTACGTGGCCCCTTGACCACCGTTTGGGAGGCTATGATCACAGACTCAGTGGGGCCTCCCTTGGTGCAACTGTGAGAAGGTGTTGCATTTGTGTACTCATGACTCCAATTCCGAGTCAATGCCGGGCCACCAAACGTGCGACCTGGCAATAGCCTTCATCATGACTATGCCTGGGTGGGTACTGTGAAGGTGGCGTATAAACGTTTCCCTGCCTTTCTTTGGCAAAAGTACACGATTCCCCCATAGGAGGCCGTCCGAATCGATGGAAATTTCATCCTTGCAGCTTAATTTCGTCTTGCATTTCCTCTGGGACCGCCGACCAGCTCCCATTGAGGACACAGCTTTTTACTAGTGATAGCACCGGGTCCAGGCTAGTCCAGGTCCTGATGTGGTGAGCCGTAACGGGTGACCCCTCACTCTCAAAAGCATCCATTACAAGGAGCAAGTCTGCAGGTTGTGCCATTTCCACCCCGGTGGTGGGCAATGGTAGCCGACTGAGGACATCCGCACAATTCTCCGGACCTGGTCTGTGGCGGATTAAATAATCATACGCAGATAACGTTAGTGCCCATCTTTGGATGCGGGACGAAGCATTGGTGTTAATACCTTTGCTTTCTGAGAACAATGAAATGAGGTTTTGAGCTCGAACCGGAGCCCAAATAGGTATTGGTGCATTTTCTTCACCCCGTATATGCATGTTAATGCTTCTTTCTCAACCATACTGTAGGCTCTTTCAGCCTTAGATAAGCTTCTGGACGTATATGCAACCGTTTGCAGTTTGCCTGATCCATTGGCTTGCTGTAACACACAACTGACCTCGTACCAAGATGTATCACAAGCTAGTACTAAACATTTACACGGGTCATACAATACAAGTAACTTGTTGGAACATAGCAGGTTTATGGCCTTGTTAAAGGCTGTCTCTTAAGCTTTACCCCAACCCAGTCACCACCCATGCGTAGCAATAAATGCAAGGGTTCCAGTAAAGTGCTCAACCCCGGTAGAAAGTTACCAAAACAGTTGAGGAGTCCCAGGAACGAACGCAGCTCCGTCACATTCTGTGGTCTGGGTGCATTCTTGATGGCCTCCATCTTTGAGTTTGTGGGTCTGATGCCGCAATTTTTCTCCCCAGAAATTTGACCTCTGGCACCAGGAAAACACACTTGGAGCGTTTCAACCTGAGTCCCACTCTGTCCAGTCGCTTGAGAACCTCTTGCAGGTTGTGCAAGTGTTCGGCTGTGTTGCGACCAGTGATCAAGATGTCGTCTTGGAACACCACGGTGCATGGAACCGATTTCAGCAGACTCTCCGTGTTCCTCTGGAAGATGGCCACTGCCGAACGAATCCCAAAGGTGGATGGGGAAGATCCAGTGGAAATGGGAAGACCTCTTCACTCCAGCAATCGATGTTCCCCGTGCTTAGAAGCAGAGCAAAACCTCACCTTCGCTTGGGCCAGGCACCAGAGAACAGACCAGCGTAGCACCTACCATCCATCATGACTGCGTGGCAATGATCCGACCGGAACCACCTAAAAGTACCTTCCCGGCTGGAGTGGCAGAACTCCTGGGGAGGAAGATCGAATTCACAGGCACTCTTCCAGCTTTTGTGGCAGAATCACGGGAGAGAAGGATCAAGGCAGTCGACCTCGAGGACAAAGGCAAGGTGGCATCCCTGCTGCAACGAGGCGCAGCGCGGCTGAAGAAAAAGATGGCCGTGGCCATATCACGAGGTGCAACGCTGAGGAACCAACAAAGGTGTCTAACAAAGGATTTGATTGGGGTAAAGTCAGCAGGGTTCTCTTAAAGGGGACCTGAAACCCACTGAACTTAAAGAGATATTGTATGCATGGCAATCAATGTAACGAACCAGTTGTGCGAGGCCCCTTGGGGAAGAGTGACCATAATATGGTGGAATTCTGCATTAGGATGGAGAATGAAACAGTTAATTCAGAGACCATGGTCCAGAACTTAAAGAAGGGTAACTTTGAAGGTATGAGGCGTGAATTGGCTAGGATAGATTGGCGAATGATACTGAAGGGGTTGACTGTGGATGGGCAATGGCAGACATTTAGAGACCGCATGGATGAACTACAACAATTGTACATTCCTGTCTGGCGTAAAAATAAAAAAGGGAAGGTGGCTCAACCGTGGCTATCAAGGGAAATCAGGGATAGCATTAAAGCCAAGGAAGTGGCATACAAATTGGCCAGAAATAGCAGCGAACCCGGGGACTGGGAGAAATTTAGAACTCAGCAGAGGAGGACAAAGGGTTTGATTAGGGCAGGGAAAATGGAGTACGAGAAGAAACTTGCAGGGAACATTAAGACGGATTGCAAAAGTTTCTATAGATATGTAAAGAGAAAAAGGTTAGTAAAGACAAACGTAGGTCCCCTGCAGTCAGAATCAGGGGAAGTCATAACGGGGAACAAAGAAATGGCAGACCAATTGAACAAGTACTTTGGTTCGGTATTCACTGAGGAGGACACAAACAACCTTTCGGATATAAAAGGGGTCGGAGGGTCTAGTAAGGAGGAGGAACTGAGGGAAATCCTTATTAGTCGGGAAATTGTGTTGGGGAAATTGATGGGATTGAAGGCCGATAAATCCCCAGGGCCTGATGGACTGCATCCCAGAGTACTTAAGGAGGTGGCCTTGGAAATAGTGGATGCATTGACAGTCATTTTCCAACATTCCATTGACTCTGGATCAGTTCCTATGGAGTGGAGGGTAGCCAATGTAACCCCACTTTTTAAAAAAGGAGGGAGAGAGAAAACAGGGAATTACAGACCGGTCAGCCTGACATCAGTAGTGGGTAAAATGATGGAATCAATTATTAAGGATGTCATCGCAGTGCATTTGGAAAGAGGTAATATGATAGGTCCAAGTCAGCATGGATTTGTGAAAGGGAAATCATGCTTGACAAATCTTCTGGAATTTTTTGAGGATGTTTCCAGTAGAGTGGACAATGGAGAACCAGTTGATGTGGTATATTTGGACTTTCAGAAGGCTTTCGACAAGGTCCCACACAAGAGATTAATGTGCAAAGTTAAAGCACATGGGATTGGGGGTAGTGTGCTGACATGGATTGAGAACTGGTTGTCAGACAGGAAGCAAAGAGTAGGAGTAAATGGGGACTTTTCAGAATGGCAGGCAGTGACTAGTGGGGTACCGCAAGGTTCTGTGCTGTGGCCCCAGCTGTTTACACTGTACATTAATGATTTAGACGAGGGGATTAAATGTAGTATCTCCAAATTTGCGGACGACACTAAGTTGGGTGGCAGTGTGAGCTGCAAGGAGGATTCTATGAGGCTGCAGAGCGACTTGGATAGGTTAGGTGAGTGGGCAAATGCATGGCAGATGAAGTATAATGTGGATAAATGTGAGGTTATCCACTTTGGTGGTAAAAACAGAGAGACAGATTATTATCTGAATGGTGACAGATTAGGAAAAGGAGAGGTGCAACGAGACCTGGGTGTCATGGTACATCAGTCATTAAAGGTTGGCATGCAGGTACAGCTGGCGGTTAAGAAAGCAAATGGCATGTTGGCCTTCATAGCGAGGGGATTTGAGTACAAGGGCAGGGAGGTGTTGCTACAATTGTACAGGGCCTTGGTGAGGCCACACCTGGAGTATTGTGTACAGTTTTGGTCTCCTAACTTGAGGAAGGACATTCTTGCTATTGAGGGAGTGCAGCGAAGGTTCACCAGACTGATTCCCGGGATGGCGGGACTGACCTATCAAGAAAGACTGGATCAACTGGGCTTGTATTCACTGGAGTTCAGAAGAATGAGAGGGGACCTCATAGAAACGTTTAAAATTCTGACGGGGTTAGACAGGTTAGATGCAGGAAGAATGTTCCCAATGTTGGGGAAGTCCAGAACCAGGGGACACAGTCTAAGGATAAGGGGGAAGCCATTTAGGACTGAGATGAGGAGGAATTTCTTCACCCAGAGAGTGGTGAACCTGTGGAATTCTCTACCACAGAAAGTTGTTGAGGCCAATTCACTAAATATATTCAAAAAGGAGTTAGATGAAGTCCTTACTACTAGGGGAATCAAGGGGTATGGTGAGAAAGCAGGAATGGGGTACTGAAGTTGCATGTTCAGCCATGAACTCATTGAATGGCGGTGCAGGCTAGAAGGGCCGAATGGCCTACTCCTGCACCTATTTTCTATGTTTCTATGTTTCTAATTAAGATTGTGAACAAAATGTTGCGAGATGTCAGTACTATTCCTAATGTAACGAACAAAATGTTGTTGCGAGATGCCGCGAATAGAGTGTCTCCAAAAGTAGCAAGCGAGCGAATTCAGGAGGGTAAAGGCGCTGTTGAAATCTTGTACTCTCATTTTCGCATTTGCTTCTTCCAAACAGCAGCAAGCTTAGGGTCAAAGTAGGGTTGCTGCAGACTCAGTTTCTCAGGCTACCATTTTAAAGTCCATTGGTCTGTGATCACCGTAGCCATTTTCACTTAAAAGTCAACTTTCAATTTTTGATGTTTTCTACTGAATTCTATGCTGTTTAGATTCAGAAATGTAAGCTCGCAATCAGTGTCTTCGACCAAGTCTGTTGCCCTCTGCACAGGTTTTAACAATTTTCTCTGCTTTATGGGAGAGTTGGAACAACATAGATGATGGAAATGCTGAATAGTCAGTCGAGAGTTCCAGTCCTTCTCTCAGTTCACCCTTCGGAACTGCTGTCATTTCCTCTCTCGATATTTGCAACGCTCCAACTTCTATTTCGCATCCTTTAAGATCATGTTTGTAACTCCCACATTTGAGCTTTTCACTGAACATCTCCTCAGTTCTGAGACAGCCCGTTCCTGCAGAAACTTTAAATACTTCTGGACAAGCTTCTCCCACTGCTTTCATCTCTGACTGTTCAGTAACTGCTCCTCGTGTATCTGGGGTGTTGGGGCACTGTCTCCGAAGAGGGGAATCCCCTTCCTCCAGGAACACCTCAACCTTCATTTGTCCGGCAGACCCTGTGTCAATTACCTGCTGCCCTTCCACACATGCCTCGATAAGGGTATGGCCACCCCTATCCTAAAGTAAGGATCCGAAAGAAACGACGTGTGTGGTTGAGGCACGGCATCCCGATAGGGATCCTCCCTCACCTGCGGAATCTACCCCTGACCTCAGCAACTGAACCGAGGTATTATTCCTGTCTGTGATTCTAGCTTCTCTTCCCTAATTTTTCTTTAAACTTTCCAATTCTTTAGCCAGTCTATCCCTGTCCTCTATCAACTGCCGGGTCGGGATCCAGGCACCACCCCGGTCCTGCTCCTCTCATACGACTCATCCCGGGATTTATCCACTCAGGCCCTTCTGCCTTCCATCGCTGTAACCCCTGTCTCACTTCGATGACTAGGATACCTGGAGCTCTCTGATACAAGCTTTCTACCCTTGCCAACCATTTATCAAAACTATCGTCCCGCCCCAGGTATCTACTTCCAGAACTACCGAAGTGGGTAGGAGAGTCAAAATGATCTCTCTATGTATATCATCCCCATAGTGACTGATAGCAATCCAATTACTTCCTAAACTTTTACACAACTGGAATATACGTTCCCCTGCTTCCCTAGGTACATCCCCTATGGTAATAATGCAAGCCGCTTTATTAACTGTGGCCCTGAGTGAGCACATCAAAGATTGCAACTATGATTCGACCAAGCAGGGACCTGGAAGTTGTTTCAAAACCTACTGCCTTTCCCCAGTGATTCCCTAAAGTTCGCAGAATTGTGTAAACCCTCTGCTTTTCCGATATGTCCCCGGATTGCCACCATCCCAGAATATTACACCACCATTGGGCAAACTTATTAAGGTCCTGAAAGGGTGCAGGTCCCACTTCACCCAGGATAGCTCTCATGTCCTGTATCTTTACCCCTCCTCGCTCATACCAGGAATCCCCAAAACCACTTAAGGTAGTGCTCCCTTCATGAGCTCCACAGGGAGTAGAGGAATCACGATCCTTCTCTCGCCTTGTCTGCCCAAGTGTGCTTCTCCCACTCTCCGCATTACCGGAAGGTCGTGTGTGATGTTGCGGGGTGCTAAGCGTCTGAGGAACCGAAGAGGCATCTAACTGCTCCGCCTCCGTAACTAACGTTGCCACACGAACCACACGGGTTCGAGGCTCCGGAGTCAGAGAAGACAAAGGAGCTGCGGATAGGAACAGTGGGCATTCTCCCGTCTCTTAATCCCCTTTTCAACTCTCAGACCTGGGGAATCCTCCAAATACCACCCAGCTTTATCAATTGCTGTCTCCGTGGGCAACCTAATACCACCATCTGCTCAACTTAGATATTCCTTTCTCTAGATCTTGATTATGGTTCTGTTCATCAGCAAGATGCTGATCCAGTGTCAGAACAGTCCTGGCTTCCCCGAATGCCTGAAACCGCCATTCTCTACTTCTTTACTCACTGCTGTTAGCTGCTCTCTGAGTTCTGAGACTTTCCTGTTTCTTGCCTCAGCCTCTTCACCTAACTTTTGAATCCCCAGCATTAGACACTGCAACACTAACTTTTTGCTTTTTTATCACTTTTTAACCCAAACACTTTAATCTTTTTTAACTGGACACTCTCCACTCAGGACTGCCGTGTCTCTCTCCATCCTCCTATCATTGTTTCCTGCCTGATCCATAAGGTCCCCCTTTCGACTCAATCCACTCATTAAGAAATGACTGGACCTCAACTGGAATATCCCCTGAACCTCCCATTACTAACTGGAGATCCCTTTAAGTCACGACAACTAAGAGAATGCTCAACCCTCGAACTGATGTGTGGGAAACACTTCTTCGAACAACTCAACCAACGAACTTTTGAAAATCATGTCGGGATCTTCGAACAACTCAGCCAACTTTCTGCTTTACGTCGGGGTCTTCAAATAAGCCAACGAATTATTGAAAATCACTTCGGGGTCACCAAAATGTTGTAAACGGCTGTCTTGCTCTTTTTTGCTTCATTGCTTTTAACGTCGAATTACCCGCACACACTCAGTTGTAGTAAAGGCAGGATCGGATTTTTATTTAAACATTCATACTAAACAAACCAAGTATGAAAGTTACTGAGACCACTTCACAAAGGCAGCTTGCTTCAATTTCCGTGGCTGCTTGAGACACACACACCTTCCGAATGTCCAGTGTCTCTGCAGTCCATCAGAGTCTCTACAGTCCATCAGTCTCTGCAGTCCATCAGTCTCTACAGTCCATCAGTCTCTACAGTCCATCAGAGTCTGTGTGACAAAAGCCAGTTCCATCTTTTATATCTAAAAAGCCTTTGAACTCTTATTCTTTGCATTAGCCAATCATGACTAACTGTTTTCTGAATCGTTTAACATACAGACTATTATTCCCATCGTAGCAAGGTACTCAAATACTTAACATTGCTTGTTTAACCTACAGATGTCATTAAATAGTAACAAAGTTACAATCAAATACTTAACATACAGAATCGTTTCCTCGCACAGTAACAAAGTTACCCTCAAATACTTAACATACCGACATCATCGAATTGTTTAGTCATGAATTTCTATTATTCCCACCGTAACAAGGTGCTCAAATATTTAACATCCAGACTGTTGTGTATGGAGAAAGAGTCAGACTGAACACTGTGAGCTCAAAGTAAAGTTTATTGCAGGTCTCCAGAGTGCCTCTCCAACCTGTGAAGCCTCCTTAAATATCTGTGCTCCCAAGGGATTATGGGATCCCTTTGGACTCCAGGGGATGAGCCCTCTGGTGGCTGTGCAGAGTAAATACAAGTCCACATATATAACAACACTCCCCCCTCAAAGTCAATAGTACAACTATTTACAATGTGAGTCGGTCTGGGGCCCTTCTTGCCCTGGTTGATTATCTCGGTGTGAAAGCTGGTGTTGTTGAATCATTTGTTGGGCCCTCACTGGGCTGCTGTGCAGTTGGCCTTGCTGGGCTGCCTGGTGTGTTGGGTCCTGCAGGGCTGCTGTGGATGATGGGTTCTGCTTCATGGTCAACCGTGGTGCCGGTTGCCACTGGTGTGTATGTTGGGGGATCAAAAAAGGTAGGGTCCAAGGTGGGTTGCTCAGGATAGTCAGTGAATCTAACTTGATTTGGTCCAAGTGTTTCGGGTGAATGAATCCATTTGAAAGTTTGACCCGAAACATCCTGCTTCCCACTTTGGCCATGACAGTGCCGGGGAAGCCACTTGGGACCTTGTCCATAATTTAATACAAATACAGGATCATTGATTTCAATCTCGCGTGGCAGATTTGCGCTATTATGGTATGCGCTTTGTTGAAGCCGCCTGCTCTCTAACGGTTCATGTAGATCAGGGTGAACTAACGAGAGCCTTGTCTTAAGTATTCTTTTCATGAGCAGTTCAGCAGGTGGGATCCCAGTGAGTGAGTGGGGTCTCGTGCGGTAGCTAAGCAGGACTCAGGATAGGCGAGTCTGCGGTGAGCCTTCAGTTACCCTCTTCAAGCCTTGCTTGATGGTTTGCACTGCTCTCTCTGCCTGACCCATTGGACGCTGGTTTAAACGGGGCAGATGTGACATGTTTGATCCCGTTGCGGGTCATGAATTCTTTGAACTCAGCACTGGTAAAACATGGCCCGTTGTCGCTCACCAGGACATCGGGTAAGCCGTGTGTGGCAAACATGGCCCGCAGGACATTATCTCACATTCAATCCACTTGAAGTACGTGTCTACAAGCACAAGGAACATTTTACCCAAGAACGGGCCTGCATAGTCGACGTGTACCCTAGACCACGGTTTGGAGTGCCAAAACCATAAACTTAGCGGCGTCTTCCTGGGTACTTTGCCTAACTGCGAGCAGGTATTACATCTGTGAACGCAGGACTCTAAGTCCACATCGATACCGGGCCACCGAGACAGATTCCTGGATGCATAAGCAACCGGTTGCAGTTTCCCGAAATCATTAGCTTGTTGCAATACACACCCGACGCCATATGACGACGCATCACATGCTAGTACCAAATGCTAACATGGATCATACAACACAAGCAATTTGTTTGAGCATAACAATTTTCTCACTTTTACAAAGGCATTTTCTTGGCTTTTGCCCCAAACCCATTCACCCCCTTTTCATAGTAAGACATGTAGTGGTTCTAGCAGTGTGCTGAGACCTGGTAAGAAGTTTGCAAAGTAGTTCAAGAGTCCCAGAAAGGATCGCAGCTCCGTCACGTTCTGTGACCTCGGTGCATTCTCGATTGCCTCCGTCTCCGCATTGGTGGGCCTGATGCCGTCCGCCACAATCCTCCTTCCCAGGAACTCCACTTCAGGTGCCAGGAAAACGCACTTTGAGCGTTTTAGCCTGAGCCCCATGTGGTTGAGTCGACTGAGAACCTCCTCCAGGTGCTGCAGGTTCTCGACTGTGTGCTGACCTGTGACCAACATGTCGTCCTGGAAGACCACGGTGTGTAGGACCGACTTCAGTAAACTTTCCATGTTTCTCTGGAATATCGCTGCCGCTGATCGGATTCTAAACGTGCATCTGTTATAAACAAAAAGACCCTTGTGCGTGTTGATGCAGGTGAGGGCCTTCGATGATTCCTCCAGTTCCTGCGTCATGTAGGCTGAAGCCAGATCCAGCTTCGATAATGTCTTTCCTCCCATCAGCGTTGCAAAGAGGTCGTCGGCTTTTGGTAGTGGGTATTGGTCCTGCAGGGAGAAACGATTGATAGTTACTTTGTAATCGCCACAGATTCTGACGGTGCCATCTCCCTTGAGGACTGGGACAAAAGGACTGGCCCACTCGCTGAACTCGATCGGTGAAATGATGCCCTCTCTTTGCAGCCGGTCTAGCTCGATCTCTACCCTTTCTCTCATTATGTACGGTACTGTTCTCACCTTGTGATGGATGGGTCGCGCTCCGGGAATTAGATGCAACTGCATTTTTGCTCCTTGGAATTTCCCGATGGCTGGTTCGAACAGTGAAGGAAATTTATTTAAGACCTGGGCACACGAGGTGTCGTCAGCGGGCGATAGCGCTCAGACGTCATTCCAGTTCAAGCGTATCTTTTCCAGCCAGTTTCTGCCGAGCAGCGTGGGACCATCGCTCGGTACCACCTAGAGTGGTAGCTTGTGCACCGCTCCATCGTAGGAGACCTTTATGGTAGCACTGCCGATTACAGGAATCAGTTCTTTCATGTAAGTTCTTCGTTTCGTGCGAACTGGAGTTAAGAGTGGCCTTGAGGCCTTGTTGCACCTTTCAAAAGTCTTTTTGTCCATGTCCAGCTCCATTGACACCAGGAGTCCATTTAGTTCAACATTCAGCATTATCGGGGGACAATTCGTGGTGAATGTGTGCACCCCATGTACATCTGCCTCCTCTATCTGAGGCTGTGGTTCGTCGTGATCCTCCGTGGATCTGTCCTCCTCTGCAACATAGCGGTTTGCAAGTTTAACAGGCTTTGCAGCTCGCCTGCACACTCGTTGGAGGCGTCCCATTGTTCCACAGAGCATGCAAACGTATCATTTGAATCGGCATGAATGGAACTGATGATCACCCCCGCAGCGCCAACAAGGTGTTAATGGCCTTGCATTCATCACCCTTGATGGTGGACTCTGAGTCATCTGCGGCTATCGCTATGGCCTTACTCAAGGTTGGGGTCTCTACAGTCAAAAGTTTGCGAAGTATGGTTTCGTGGCCAATGCCAAGTATGAAAAAGTCTCTGAGCATGTGCTCCAAATGTCCTTCAAATTCGCAATGTCCTGCAAGGCGTCTTAGCTCGGCGACATAACGCTCCACTTCCTAGCCTTCAGACTTTTTGTAGGTGTGGAACCAGTACCTCGCCATCAGAACGCTTTCCTTCGGGTTCAAATGCTCTCGGACCAGTGTGCACAAATCATCGTACGATTTCTCCGTGGGTTTCGCTGAAGTGAGCAGATTCTTCAGGAGGCCATACGTTGGTGCCCCACAGACGGTGAGGAGGATCGCCCTTCGTTTGGCAGACTCTCTTCCCCATCTAGCTCGTTGGCCACGAAGTATTGGTCGAGTCGCTCCACAAAAGTTTCCCAATCATCTCCCTCCGAAAATTTCTCCAGGATGCCCACTGTTCTCTGCATCTTTGGGTTTGCTATCTGTATCTCGTCGCCAGTTGTTGTGTATGGAGAAAGAGTCAGACTGAACACTGTGAGCTCAAAGTAATGTGTGACCTTAGTCTTTTATTGCAGGTCTCCAGAGTGCCTCGCCAGCCTGTGAAGCCTCCTTAAATACCTGTGCTCCAAAGGGATTATGGGATCCCTTGGGACTCCAGGGGATGAGCCCTCTGGTGGCTGTGCAGAGTAAATACAAGTCCACCAATTACTCATTTCAATGGCTGGAAGGCGCCACATTGTCTAACAGTCTCTTTTCGATCCAAACTTCAATCTTCCTGTTTTCTTAATCAAACTTCAGAGCCTGAGCTGAAGCAAAGAGTTCAGAAATGGGGAACTGTGCTCCCACAGATCGGGCTTAGTTTGGGCCTTTATGACTTGTTGCCCCACAGTTTCTCAAAAGCCTTCTGGCTCATAATTGACTGACTCTCCTCCGTGTCCAATTCCATGGAAACTGGAATGCCGTTTAAGTTGACTTTTAACATTATCGGAGGGGTGGTGAAGGTGTTTACCCCATATACTTCCTCTTCAGCCTCGGGTTGAGTTGCCTCTCTTACTCCTTCAGCGTGATCCGCGCCGGATCGGTCATCTTCTGCCGACTCTGCCACGTGGTGAGTCGCAGCACGTCTGCACATTCGCTGGAGGTGCCCCATTGTTCCACAGCCCTTGCACACGTAGTGCTTGAATCAACTTTGATGGGCCCAATGATTACCCCCGCAGCGCCAGTATGGTGCTAATGGATTTGCATTCACGCCCCACGGCGGACTCTGAGTCATCCTAGGTCTGGCCGCTGCGGGCGTGTAGGCCCTGCCATGTACAGTTCTGCCTGCTGAAGGCGTTATTTTATGCACAGTATTTGCCGGTGAGTTCCGATGCTGCAATGATTATCTGTTTAGTGTTATCGCTCGTGGACATAAAAGCCTGGGCTATCGTGATGGCCTTGCTCAGATCTAGGGATTCGGCAGACAGCAGTTTGCGAAGAGTGACCTCGCGGCCGATTCCAAGCACGAAAAGTCCCGCAACACTTCCCCCAAAAATCCAGCAAATACGCCTGGTCCCGCAAGGCGTCTTAGGTCGGCGACAAAGCTCGCCACGTCCTGGCCCTCGGAGCGGTGGTGCGTATAAAAGCCATCAAGAGGCTCTCCTTCGGCTTGAGGTGTTCCCGAACCAGCGTGCACAACTCTTCATATGTCTTGTCCTTTGGTTTCGTCGGTGCTAGCAGATTTTTGATGAGGCCATATATCGTGGACCCGCAAACGGTGAGGAGAATCGCCCTGCGCTGATCGCGGCTTCTGCCTTTTCCAGCTCGTTGGCCACGAAGTACTGATCAAGATGCTCAACGAAGGCTTCCCAATCATCACCCTCAACAAATCTCTCAAGAATACCAAAGGCAGGCATAACTGCATGCAAGTTCGTGATCTGTTACTCGTTGTCAATAGTTATGTTTAGAATTATTCCACAAGACTGTACATCTTAAACTCAAACTGTTGTGACCTTGGTCTCTTTAATGTAACTCCAGAGTGAGGAGGCAACATGGTAGCCTGCCTTTTATACCTGCTTGCCCGGGGTGTGCAGGTGACCCTTGGGTCTCCCACAGGTGCACCCCCTGGTGCCAAGTCTTACACATTGGTAATGTTTACATACATAACACTCTGTTGAATATACTCAAAGATTGAGCCTCCACAGCCCTCTGAGGTAGAGAATTCCAAATATTCACCACCCTCTGAGTGAAGAAATTTCTCCTCACCTCAGTTGTAAATGGCTGACCCCTTATTCTGGGACCCCTGGTTCTGGACTCCACAGCCAGGGGAAACATCCTCCCTGCATCTACCCTGTCAAGCTCTGTAAGAATGTTGTATGTTTCAGTGAGATCACCTCTCATTCTTCTAAACTCTAGCGAGTATAGACCTAGTCTACTCAATCTCTCCTCATAGGACAATCCCTCCCATCCAAGGAATCAGTCTGGTGAACCTTCATCGCACTCCCTCTATGGCAAGTATATCCTTCCTTAGGTAAGGAGACCCAAACTGTACACAATACTCCAGGTGCGGTCTTGCTCTACTTGGAGCTCCTTCATGGAAAACGAGCCAAAGGTGGGCAGCGGAAACGCTACAAGGACACCCTCAAAGCCTCTCCGATAAAGTGCAACATCCCCACTGATACCTGGGTGTCCCTGGCCCAAGACCGCCCTAAGAGGAGGAAGTGCATCCGAGAGGGCACTGAGCACCTCGAGTCTCAACGCCGAGAGCATGCAGAAAGCAAGCGCAGGCAGCGGAAAGAGCGTGCGGCAAACCGGTCCCACCCACCCCTTCCCTCAACGACTATCTGTCCCACCTGTGACAGAGTCTGTGGCTCTCGTATTGGACTGTTCAGCCACCAAAGAACTCACTTTAGGAGTGGAAGCAAGTCTTCCTCGATTCCAAGGGACTGCCTATGAATGAATGAATGAATGCATATAATTGCAGTAAGACGTTTTTACCTTTATACTCAAATCTTCTTGTAATAAACGGCAACAAACCATTTGCTTTCTTAATTGCTTGCTGTACCTGCACGTTAACTTTCAGTGATTCATCTACAAGGACACCCAGGTCCCTCTGAACACCAACACTTCTCAATCTGTCACCATTTTTTAAAATACTCTGCTTTTTCCAATCAGAGCGGATAACTTCACATTTCTCCATATTATATTCTATTTGCCATGTTCTTCCCACTCACTTAGCCTGCCTATATCCCATTGCAGTCTCTTTGCATCCTCCTCACATTTATATATGCAGACTATAGATATACTGTATAGTTGTATAAGATGGAGACTTGTTACCTGATGTACTGTCAATAAGGTTTACACTGTGTATATACTATGCTGGCACCACTAGAGGGTGCAACTGGTGGAGACCGGGGTTTCCTGCCCCTGTGGCAGAGGCTGTCCACCAGAGAGCACTGCGGTGGGAGACCTGAGGGTCACCTGCATAGGTGTGCAGGGCCCAGTATAAAAGGCTGCCCACCATGCTTGTGCCTCACTCCGGAGTTACGAATAAAGGACCAAGGTCACTACAGTTTGATTACAACACATTGCCTCGTCGAGTCATTCATAAGTGCATTACAGACATAACACTCACAACTTTGATCAGCTTTGTATCACCAGCAAACATTTGATCCCCTCATTCAAATCATTGATATAGATCGTGAATAGCTGCAGCCCAAGCATCGATTCTTGTGGCACCCCACTTGTTACAACCTGCCAACCCGAAAATGACCTGTTTATTCCTACACACTGTTTTCTGTCCATTAACCAATCCTCAATCCATTCCCTGGCTGCGACACCAGTGCGAGTTTTGAGTCTTGCCCAATCCGTCCGCTCGGAAGTATGCCCCGCAGTGACCGCCTGGGAAATCTGAGCGATCCAACCATCCCGTCGGCGGCAATGGGCTCCAAAAGTAAGTGCGATTGTTTTTTAATAAGAAATAGGAGCAGGAGTAGGCCACATGGCCCTTCGAGCCTGCTCCGCCATTTAATACGATCATGGCTGATCTGATCATGGACTCAGCTCCGCTTCCCTGCCCGCTTCTGATAACCGATAACCCCTTATTCCCTTATCGGCTAAGAAACTGTCTATTTCTGTCTTAAATATATTATGACCCAGCTTCCACAGCTCTCTGAGGCAGTAAATTCCACAGATTTACAACCCTCTAAGAGAAGAAATTCCTCCTCATCTCAGTTTTAAATGGGCGGCCCCTTATTCTAAGATTATGCCCCCTAGTTCTAGTCTCTCCCATCAATGGAAGCATCCTCTCTGCATCCACTTTGTCAACCCACCTCATAATTTTATACGTTTCGATAAGATCGCCTCTCATTTTTCTGAACTCCAATGAGTAGAGGCCCAACCTACTCAAGCTTTCTTCATAAGACAACCACCTCATCTCCGGAATCAACCTCGTGAACTGTAAGAGGAGCTTGGGGTGTGGGTTCGAATCCACACTCCCCTGAGGTTCTGTACGTGCGATTTATGAGGATGGGTGATTAACGAGGCACCAGACACAGTGGGTAAGAGTGCAAAATGGCTAATGTTGTTTAAAAAGAATAGTAAATACAAAGATAGAGGGCATAGGAAGAGGTCGTAAATAGCACTGATGGCACAATCTCACTGAACAACACGAAAAATTCTCGCAACAGGGAAGGGGAAGATAAGAGGTTGAAACATTCCACCCACACACAACCCCACCTCCCACTTCCACCCTTCTTACCAATTCCTATCCTAAATTAAGTCTGTGAGGGGGTTTGGGCTACACTCACAATCCTATCAACTCCGGGGTTCTGGGGGCACTTATTTCAGCTCGGGGTCCCTCTGGGGTGGGTTTTACGTTGCTGGTCGGTTCGATTTTCCTCCTCGATGTTGCGTCGGTTTCTTCTATTTGCCTCTCGGTTGGCTCCTAAGCAAAAAGCTGCTGGAGTTAAGCACACCTTCCCCAGAGCGAGGGCCCTGTGAAGAGCTGACTCAACTCCCCTTTAACTCAACTCAACCACAACGAAAACTGACTCTCACTCTCAACTCTACAACTCAATGCAAAAGCTGACTCCAACCTCCAACCTCCAACCTCCAAAACCTCCAAAACCTCCAACCTCCTTGTGTGGTTTTGCAGCTTTTTCTTATAGTCCGTTCATCTTCGCGCCAAAACTGCCTGCCATTGTCTTGGTTCTTCCTTGAATAAAATGGGGTGTGAATGGCAGTTCGATGTGTATCGATCTGTCTGGAATGGGAGATTAGCCACACCTCCTGTATCCTGTCACTCGCTGATGGGGTGAATGAAGATGATTGTTCACTATCTCGACAGAGGTGCCACTCTGTCTGGGCTGGCCAAAATGATTGCATCAGACCTGTGGATCTTTGTTTAATTATTCAAACTGATACCCTTTGTGTTGCCTTGTGTATTAGTGGGGAGATTTTGCCTGGACATGTTGCCTCTTCTGTGAGGGTTTTACACGAAAAGCTGGAGAAATGTCCTTTTAAAATATAAAGTTGCCTTGTATCCATTTTCCTGGAAGAACCGAAGGTACACTCTTCCCCCTTACGGTCGCTGGCTCATCCCCCGTCCGGTTCCATGCCCCTGCAACACTGTCTGTTACCGTACAGGGTGGCCAGAGTCCCATCATCCTCCGCGGTTTACAGGCTGTTGGCTGCAGTTGGTCATTTTAAACATGGCATCTTCCCATTCTCCCTGCCACATGTCTCTGTGGTTGGTTTTGCAGAACCTTACAGAACCTTCTCTGAACAGCCTCCAAAGCAAGTATATCGTTTCGTAAATATGGAAACAAAAACTGCACGCAGTATTCCAGGTGTGGCCTCACCAATACCCTGTATAACTGTAGCAAGACTTCCCTGCTTTTATACTCTATCCCCTTTGCAATAAAGGCCAAGATTCCATTGGCATTCCTGATCACTTGCTGTACCTGCATACTATCCTTTTGTGTTTCATGCCCCAGTACCCCCAGGTCCCGCTGTACTGCGGCACTTTGCAATCTTTCTCCATTTAAATAATAACTTGGTCTTTGATTTTTTTTAATGTCAAAGTACTTGACCTCACACTTTCCAACATTATACTCTATCTGCCAAATTTTTGCCCACTCACTTAGCCTGTCTATGTCCTTTTAATCTTTTGTGCGATTTGTGTTGCGGTGGCTTGGGCAATGTTCTGGGAATGTTTTTGTGGGTTTTTTAAGGTTATTTCCCCTTCCCCCCCCCCCTCCCCCGCCTCCCCTAGACGTCTCTCAGAGCACTCCTAGCCCAGCTTTTTAGCTCAGGAGTTTCCCACCTTCGCGCCAAGAAAGGTATACAATGCCTCCCTTAGCACTGCGCCACCTGACTCAGGGCCCAGATGCCCAAACTTAACAACTAAGATACAAACTATTCCCGGCCGCTAACTTTCCTGCCCTGCCGCCAATATTGCCCTGAAAACGGAAAAGCCTAAAATCCAGCACCACATCCATAGACACTCCCCTATCTACCATACTTGACCAGCTCAAAAAATACAACTGGATTAGTCAAACCTAACTTATCCTTCAGAACTCCAAGCTGATTCTCTTTGATCAGCTGATGGTTATCCAAGTGCTCAGTCACTCTGTCTCTGATGATAGATTCCAGTAACCTCCCCAAAACTGATGTTAAACTGACAGAGCTCTAGTTACCTGATTTTCTCCCTCATTCCCTTCTTAAATAATGGGAATGACAATTACAATTTTCCAATCCAAAACCACAATTCCTGAATCTAGACAGCTTTGGAAAATTATGACTAATGCACCTGCAATGTTAATACTCTAGGATGGAAACCATTAAGTCCTGGAGATTCGTTTATCTTAAGTCCCATTACTTTTTCCATTACGATTTTTTAACTTATATTAAATCAATTAAGTTTCTCCGCTCGACTTATGTTTTGGCTCCCCTTGGTATTTTATCCTCTTCCTCTGCTGTGAAAAGGATGCAAAGCACTCTTTTAACAAGTCAGCCCTTTTCATATTATCTACACTCTGAATACTTAGAATTCAGCAGAGGAGAACAAAGGGTTTAATTAGGAGGGAGAAAGTAGAATATGAGAGTAAGCTTGCAGGGAACATAAAAACTGACTGCAAAAGCTTCTACAGATATGTGAAGAGAAAAAGATTAGTGAAGACAAATGTCAGTCCCTTACAGTCAGAATCAGGTGAAGTTATAATGGGGAACAAAGAAATGGCAGACCAATTGAACAAATACTTTGGTTCTGTCTTCGCTAAGGAAGACACAAATAACCGTCCGGAAATACTAGGGGATCAAGGGTCTAGTGAGAAGGAGGAACTAAAGGAAATCCTTATTAGTCAGCAAATTGTGTTAGGGAAATTGATGGGATTGAAGGCCGATAAATACCCAGGGCCTGATAGTCTTCATCCCAGAGCACTTAAGGAAGTGGCCCTAGAAATAGTGGATGCATTGGTGGTCATTTTCCAACATTCTATAGACTTTGGATCAGTTTCTATGGACTGGAGGGTAGCTAATTTAACCCCACTTTTTAAAAAAGGAGGGAGAGAGAAAACAGGGAATTATAGACCGGTTAGCCTGACATTGGTAGTGGGGAAAATGTTGGAATCAATTATTAAAGATGTAATAGCAGCGCATTTGGAAAGCAGTGACAAGATCAGTCCAAGTTAGCATGTATTTATGAAAGGGAAATCATGCTTGACAAATCTTCTGGAATTTTTCAGGATGTAACTAGTAGAGTGGACAAAGGGGAGCCAGTGAATGTGGTGTATTTAAACTTTCAATTTTGACATTTGTATTTAAATTTTTGACAAGGTCCCACACAAGAGATTAGTGTGCAAAATTAAAGCACATGGTATTGGGGGTAATGTAATGATGTTGATCGAGAACTGGTTGGCAGACAGGAAGCAAAGAGTAGGAATAAACGGGTCCTTTTCAGAATGGCAGGCAGTGACTAGTGGGGTACCGCAAGGTTCAGTGCTGGGACCCCAGCTATTTACAATATACATTAATGATTTAGACAAAGGAATTGAATGTAACATCTTCAAGTTTGCAGATGACACTAAGCTGGGTGGCAGTGTGAGCTGTGAGGAGGAAGCTAAGAGGCTGCAGGGTGAGTTAGTCAGGTTAGGTGAAATGCGGTATAATGTAGATAAATGTGAGGTTATCCACTTTGGTAGTAAACACAGGAGGGCAGATTATTATCTGAATGGTGACAGATTAGCAAAAGGGGAGGTGCAACGAGACCTGTCTGTCATGGTACATCAGTCATTGAAAGTTGGTGTACAGGTGGAGCAGGCGGTGAAGAAGGCAAATGGAATGTTGACCTTCATAGCGAGAGTATTTGGGTATAGGAGCAGGGAGGTCTTACTGCAGTTGCACAGGGCCTTAGTGAGGCCACACCTTGAATATTGTGTACAGTTTTGCTTTCCTAATCTGAGGAAGCTATTGAGGGAGTGCAACGAAGGTTCACCATTCTGATTCCCGGGATGACAGGACTGACATATGAAGAAAGACTGGATCGACTCGGCATATTCAATGGAATTTAGAAGAATGAGAGGGGCTCTCATAGAAACATATAAAATTCTGAAGGGATTGGACAGGTTAGATGCAGGAAGAATGTTCCCGATGTTGGGCAAGTCCAGAACCAGGGGTCACAGTCTAAGGATAAGGGGTAAGTCAGTTAGGACCGAGATGAGGAGAAACTTTTTCACTCAGAGAATTGTGAACCTGTGGAATTCTCTACCACAGAAAGTTGTTGAGGCCAGTTGGTTAGATATATTCAAATGGGAGTTAGATGTGACCCTTACGGCTAAAGGGATCAAGGGGCATGGAGAGAAAGCAGGAAAGGGGTACTGTGGTGAATGATCAGCCATGATCATATTGAATGGTGGTGCAGGCTCGAAGAGCTGAATGGCCTACTTCTGCACCTATTTTCTATGTTTCTATGTTTGCCTGCTTCTGCCTTTAATCCCTTTTACCCTTCCCTCTTTCTCTTATTATAGTTATAAAAATGTTTCCTGGTGGTTTTGATATCCCTTTGCAAGGTTTTTCTTTCCTATTCCCTTTTTGAACCTCTCATTACTTTCTTTTGTATCGCTTTCTTATGGCCCTGGTTTCACATTTTCTTGCATTTGTGTAAGCCTTTACTTTTAGCTTGATACCTCCCTTGTTGACCGTGGTTGCTTAACTGCCCAATGTGGAGCCTTTGGACTGGATTTTTCAGCCCTTTGCGCTCGGCGTTTCGCCCCGGAGCAGCGTGAATGGCGGCGGTGAGGTCTCCAACGCCTCGCCGTGATCCTCCGGTCGGGTTTGGTGACGACGCGGAGCAGCACCGCTGGGAAGAGCTGCGCCCGGTGTGTGTAACGCCTCCGGTTGCCACTGCCGTGAGTTTTGAGTCTTGCCCGACCCGTCCGCCCGGAGGTGCGCCCCGCAGTGACCGCCCGGGAAATCAGGCGATCCAACTGTCCCGGCAGCGGAGAGGAAGGTGTTGGGTTCCAAAAGTAAGTGCGGTTGTTTGTTCATTTAATTTTTTTGTGCGATTTGTGTTGCGTGGCGAGGGCAATGTTTTGGGAATGTTTTTGTGGGTTCCCCCTCCCCCAGGCAGCTCTCGGAGCGCACCCAGCCCGGCTCTTTAGCTCGGGAGTTTCCCATCCTGGCGCCAAGAGAGGTGTACAATGCAGGGCCCAGATGCCCAAACTTAACAACTCAGATGCAAACTATCCCGGCCGCTAACCTTCCATGTTAGAATAAAAGTGTTTATTAATGATTAAAATTGATTCTGTGTATGTATAAATGTTAAAAGTTTAGATTATATGGAAAGGCCTGTTTGTGTTGAAACAAAATGAACGGCCCCCAAAAGGCTGCTGCATGGGTTTTGTGTATTGGAAAGGGATCAAGAGATGGCTGAGCCAGGCCAGACAGCCACATGTGTGAGGAGAGCCAATAAGGAACTGCCCTGGAATCAACGTCCAATCGTGAGGCTTTCGGAGGGACAATGGTTTTGAGAGGTTTAAAGAACTCAGCCAAAGACTTTTCTCTCTGTCCTGAACCAGCCAGCGAAAGGGAAGTAACGTTTCTCACTCTTTATTATAATCTCATTGTATCTGTTGTAGAAACATAGAAACATAGAAAATAGGTGCAGGAGTAGGGCATTCGGCCCTTCTAGCCTGCACCGCCATTCAATGAGTTCATGTTGTAACTAAGGTGGATGTGCATGTGTGTGTGTGTGTCTTTTTAATAAACTGTCCCAATTGTTTTAAAAGAATTGTTTCACTGTCAAATTTAATGCCAGAGATTTAGAAATCTTACAATTGGTGGAGAATGCAGGCAACTGGCGACACAGCTTTTTGATGATTCTTTTGAACAATTGGAAATCTCGGGAGTTGCGATTCTAATCTGTGTTGCGAAGTGTAAGCTTGAAACGATTAAACGGATTGAGAGAAATTGCGTCTTAAGGAGTGGTCATCTCAATAGATGTAACTGTTTTACTGGGGTGGGTTGTAATTGTTTAATTGGGGACCCACCGTAGTTATATTCAAAAGACACAGGATGAAGGGATCGGTCATGGACAGAAAGCCAACAGTGAAAAGAAATATTGAGCTAGTTTATTAGGAGAAGTTGTCCAAAAATTTCCCGAAACAAGAATTAGAAGAGTTACAGGCACAGGCACAGCACATCCACAAGGGTCAACCTGCATCCTTCGGGAAGATGGTGAAACTTATGCAGGAGACAGTAGATAAGGGAAAGCTAAGGCAAAAAAGGGCAAGCAGTCTCGTGGCACTCAGCGCATTTTATTGTGCCTGGAGAGATGAGGAATTAATGAGGCAGGACGCCAAAGTGATACAAGATTTGAAAGAATTGCAAGTAAAAGAGATTCAACTAAATGAAAGAGAGAGTGAAGGTATAAAACAACAAAAGGAATAAGGCCTCCAACTTGTGAAGCAGTTAAAAGAAAGAGAAATACAGCATTTAAGACAAGAAATTGGTCAATTAAACCACAGTATTAAGCAATTAGAAAGAGGGGCCAAACAGGCAGCTTCGTTGCGAACAACAACAAAGTCTCTCAGACTTATCTGACACAGCAGCCATTGTTGAAGCATATGAAAACAAATTAGAGTTAAAAAAATATAAATTGGAAAACTTAGGAAGGCAGATCACCCCCAGTGCCAACGAGAAATAGTGAGGCTAAAAAGTACGTAAGGGGAGCAACAGGCCCTGGTATCCGCAGTAACATGGGGAGCCATAACAGAGACATAGAAAATAGGTGCAGGAATAGGCCATTCGGCCCTTCAAGCCTGCATTGCCATTCAATGAGTTCATGGCTGAACGTGCAACTTCAGTACCCCATTCCTGCTTTCTCGCCATACCCCTTGATCCCCCTAGTAGTAAGGACAACATCTAACTCCGTTTTGAATATATTTAGTGAATTGGCCTCAACAATTTTCTGTGGTAGAGAATTCCACAGTTTCACCACTCTGGGTGAAGAAGTTTCTCCTCATCTCGGTCCTAAATGGCTTACCCCTTATCCTTAGACTGTGACCCCTGGTTCTGGACTTCCCCAACATTGGGAACATTCTTCCTGCATCGAACCTGTCTAAACCCGTCAGAATTTTAAATGTTTCTATGAGATCCCCTCGCATTCTTCTGCACTCCAGTGAATACAAGCCCAGTTGATCCAGTCTTTCTTGATATGTCAGTCTGGTGAACCTTTGCTGCACTCCCTCAATAGCAAGAATGTCCTTCCTCAAGTTAGGAGACCAAAACTGTACACAATACTCCAGGTGTGGCCTCACCAAGGCCCTGTACAACTGTAGTAACACCTCCCTGGCCCTGTACTCAAATCCCCTCGCTATGAAGGCCAACATGCCATTTGCTTTCTTAACCGCCTGCTTTACCTGCATGCCAACCTTCAAAGACTGATGTACCATGACACCCAGGTCTCGTTGCACCTCCCCTTTTCCTAATCTGTCACCATTCAGATAATGGTCTGTCTCTCTGCTTTTACCACCAAAGTGGATAACCTCACATTTATCCACATTATACTTCATCTGCCATGCATTTGCCCACTCACCTAATCTATCCAAGTCACTCTGCAGCCTCATAGCATCCTCCTTGCAGCTCACACTGCCACCCAGCTTAGTGTCATCCGCAAATTTGGAGATACTACATTTAATCCCCTCGTCTAAATCATTAATGTAC
Source organism: Pristiophorus japonicus (assembly GCF_044704955.1). Taxonomy (NCBI): domain Eukaryota; kingdom Metazoa; phylum Chordata; class Chondrichthyes; family Pristiophoridae; genus Pristiophorus; species Pristiophorus japonicus. The sequence goes on along the minus strand of NC_091979.1, from coordinate 22,353,722 downwards.
AGTGTAAACAGCTGGGACCCCAGCACAGAACCCTGCGGTACCCCACTAGTCACTGCCTGCCATTCCGAAAAGTACCCATTTACTCCTACTCTTTGCTTCCTGAGGGACGAGAGGGAGACAGATTGGGAAGAGGAAGGAAGTCAGTATAATCCCCAGGAGAGTGGTGTCGAATGGGATACCTTGGAGACACAAGAACCAATCGTAGCCGTAGTAACCACTTCTTCACGATGTAATACGCGTGGTCACATCACCAGTAACTATACCGACTCACGGCCCATATCTGGTGCTGACACCACGGCGTGTAGCCACGAGTTGGGGCCCATTACTGATGGGGACGACCGACTGGAAGTTAATAGGAGGTGGGAAAATTTCAGGAGGGGTCACCCCGAGTTGAAAGAGATAGACTTAACACGAGTCCTCTTCTTGGCCTGTTCCAATTCCCAAAAAGATAATCTGCCAGAAGCAGTCCTCCAGGCTGCCGCATCGGCCGATGTAGTCATGACCGAGATCCTAAACCATTTAGAGATCCGAAACTTAAACTTAGTGGCTCTGCTTAATCAGACCAAGTAGCGCCCAGAAGAGATCCCTAGAGCCTTCAGTAATCGCCTGTACGATATCTATCAACGTGTCCAGAACCAGGCACCCACAAATGCTGCAGTAGGAAAGAATCAGGAACAATTTGAATCGATGTTCCTGACCCAACTCCACCCTATAGTTAAAACCTCTCTGGGCATATCCATGAGGCCCACCAATCAGTGAACAGATATAGAGACCAGCGCTCAAAGAGCCTGGGAGATGGTAAAAGACCAGTTAAAGATTAAGTCACAACCCCCTGCAAATAAACCAGTGTCAATGGTGGAGGGATCTCGAAACTACCCCTTTAAGGGACAGTGCTTTAATTGTAAGAAGGTAGGCCACCTAGCAAAAGACTGCAGCAGACCCATGCCAGCACCGAACCATGATGCAATGCATAGATACCCTCCGAGGGACGAATTCAAGCCCTCTGGGACAGATCAACGATTGGATCAATTGATAACCCTCATACAAACCCAAATTGCCACGGGGAGCGTGCAAAATTATTTACCAGTGCACGCACTTGCCGACGCACACTCATTAGAGAGACCCATTCAAGGACCGACCCTGTGACAAGGTTCGGTCCCCAAAGATTGGTCGGAAGTGGGGTTCCGACATGATGGTAGCGGGAGAACAGTAGTCCTTGTTGTCTTAAAAGGGGGCAGGCAGTAGATTATGCTTATCGATACCGGCTCAGCTGTTACCATCATCCACACCCCATACCCTGAACGCCATGCAGCAGCAGGCAAGGGTTGTATGACCCTTAAAGGGTTTAACGGTAATACAACCACTGCGTATATAGGGAAGGCCACTGAACTTCAGTTGGGAGGCCTCACCTGTAAGGTCGCAGCACCTCGACGGAAGGGAAATTTTAGGGACTGATGTGTTGGATCAGTATGGCGTGGTGATAGATTATAATCAGGACTATGTTTGGATGGGATTGAGAGATAAGGCAGGAGTGATAGAAATTTCAGATGCTCACTCGGTTTTTGCTATTAAAAAGCCATCTGAGTATCACCCTCTGTGGAGCGAAAATGAAGCTGTGGCAAAACTAATACAGCAGTGTTTGCCACAGGCAAGCATGACTGTGGAAAATGGCAGCCGAGGAATCTATTGAGGGACTCCCCCCCACTCATTCACTAAACAGTACCCCATCCCAAGAGAGAGTCACCCTTACATCCAAGACACCATAAAATCCCTAGTCGAGCAGGGTGTTGTTAGGACAGGCACTTTCACGGCCAATTCATCCGCATGGCCGGTTAAAAAGCCTGATAGCAGCTGGCGACTGGCTATTGATTACAGAAAGTTAAATTCTCTAACACCAGCCTGCTCACCGGTAGTAAGAGAAACTCCCACCATATTATCTCAAATTCCTGCTGGTTCCAAGTACTTCTCGACCCTCGATATCGCCAATGGATTCTGGAGTATCCCTGTTAAAGAGGAAGACCAGTACAAATTAGTGTTCACATTTGAGGACCAGAGTTACACCTGGATATGCTTGCCTCACAATGTCTCCATGATATTCCACAAAAGAATGGCTGCTATTTTAAAAGACTTTTCCCGCCCTACCTGCTTGCTGCAGTATGTAGATGACCTACTGCTGGCAACCTACAGCATGGAGGAGCATCTGTCCCTTTTGCACAAACTTTTGATATTGTTGGCTCAGGCGGGACTAAAGGTGAATCCCCGTAAGGCTCAATTAATAAAAGAATGGGTCACCTTTCTAGGAGTGTCCATTTCTCCAGAGGGATCATCCCCCGACTCTCACAAGTTGGAGATAATACAGCGACTGCCATTATCCACTTCAAAAACAGCCCTACGATCATTCTTGGGTTTGGTGGGGTACTAAAGGAACTTTATTCCAGGCTTTGCAGAGTGTGCAAAGCCCCGATATGATTTAATAAAACTGCAGGGTGATGACATACACCCAGCATGGACTGATGCCCACACCCAGTCCGTGGCTAAATTAAAAACTGCAGTGATACAGGCTGCATGTCTGATTCCTCCTGGTCCCACGCAGCCCTTCCATTTGGAGGTTGGGGCCACAGAGCAAAGCCTCACTGCAGTTTTGTGCCAAACGTGAGCTGATCAACTTCAGCCCATTGCATATGTGTCTTGAATCCTGCAGGGGGCAGAAAAGACATATACCGCATGCAAGCGCCAACTACTGGCCGTCTTCTGGTCGGTACATCACTTTACCTTTATTACTGGGTTACAGGGAACAATCCTGCACAGCGGACACACACCTCTGAAACTACTGATCAAACCTGGAGATTCACTAGTTTCCTCGCAGCGCCTCAGCAAATGGACATTGGAATTTATGGAAAGAGACATTGATACCATTTCCAAACTCACCACCTTGCTGCCACAATTTGTGATCTACGAGGGGGACCCGCATGCATGTCCGTTACCCCTGATTAACTTTGAGACCCATCCTGTGCAGAAAGAGCCCAAACAGGGTCCTCATATCACATTGAAGGATTCCTTCACACCGGATATGCTGTGGTATTGCCAGAAAGAACCATCCAGCGAAGATGCAACAGACATTCTTCACAATATGCAGAAATCGCCGCACTTCTAACTGCTGTAAAGGAAACCTCAGATAAACCCATGACTATTTGGTCCGATAGTACCTATGCTATAAACACCATGCTCTCCCTGCCCCTATTCCACAAAAATGACTATTGTATGATCAATGGTAAGGCCCTGGTCCATGGGCCCTGGTTATGCCTGCTCTGGTCATACCTTAAACTGCGATCCCAGCCCTGCTTCATAGGAAAGGTAGCAGCCCATTGAAAAGGGGGTCCACATAGTGAGGGAAATTCCAGAGAGACAGAGCAGCCAAGGATGCTGCAATTGATGGGGACATAGAGGATATAGCCTCCTAGAGGATTGAGGATTGAGCCCTGGAATGCTGTTAGCAAGGCCTCTCCAACATATCACCTAGTTTTAAAATCCCTGCAGCAGCAATACTGGTTATATGATGTTGTGAGCACCTGGCACGAGGAAAGCAGACCCCCTTCCTCAACCAACAGCCTGGGCTCCCAATACCATACCAGCCTCTGCCCCTGACTCAGATGAGCAGTTGCTGCTGTTCAAAAGAAAGCCAAACGCCTGCCCGGTGGTGTGTGTTCCACCAGAGATGGGTCAGGAACTGCTCTCCCTCTTTCACTCTCACCCCACAGCAGGACATTGTTCGGCCCTGGTAACCTTCTATAAGGTAGCATCCACAGCTTGGTGGCCGTCCATGAGGGATACAATCAACCAATACGTGGCACGATGCCTACCGTGCCTCCAACACAATCCTCTGCATGCACTAACCGAGCCTTGCTTCAAAGCACACCCGCACCTCAAGGGTCATGGACTCACCTCCAGATAGACTTCATTGGGCCACTTCCACAGGCGCAAGGCAATTTTCAGCATGCCCTAGTGGTGGTGGATCAATTCACTAAATGGATCGAAACATTCCCCTGCTGCTCCAACACCACAATCACAGCAGCCAAAACACTATAGAATCATGTGTTTTGTAGGTGGGGAGTACCAGTGCAAGTGACCAGCGGTCAAGGTTCACACTTTACCGGTAAAACTTTTACCCGCCTGCAGGAAATGTTGGGGATAAAATACAAATTACATATTGCTCACCAACCCCAGTCGTCCAGCGGGGTCGAAAGGGGGAACAGGACCCTCAAGTTAATGTTAAAAAAATTGTGCGAGGATCACCCCACTCAATGGGCTAAAATGCAATCAATGTGCTTAATGGCAATGAGGTCCACATCTCATAGAACAACAGGGGTCTCCCCATATCAGGCCATGATGGGGAGGCTTATGAGAACACCAGGCCAGCTAGCAGTAACAGGAATGAGTTCTCTGACAATGAAAACATGTAGTTCCAAGTAGCTGGAACAAGTGGCTGGAACAAGTGGTAGATCACACCGATCAGATCAATTGATTTGTGGCCACCAAATTGGGGAAACATAGAAACATAGAAACATAGAAAGTAGGTGCAGGAGTAGGCCATTCGGCCTTTGGAGCCTGCACCACCATTCAATATGATCATGGCTGATCATGCAACTTCAGTATTCCATTCCTGCTTTCTCTCCATACTCCTTGATCCCTTTAGCCGTAAGGGCCACATCTAACTCCCTTTTAAATACATCTAACGAATTGGACTCAACAACTTTATGTGGCAGAGAATTCCACAGGTTCACAATTCTCTGAGTGAAGAAGTTTCTCCTCATCTCAGTCTTAAATGACTTACCCCTTAGTCAAGAAGACAAATAAAAAAATTATTTGACAAGAAAGTACGTCCCTTTGACTGAGGTGGGAGACGCAGTAATGATTCCAAATTATGGAAAAAAGAAGCTGTCTTTGGGCCTGGGGGGGTGGGGACCGCATAACATTATAGACCGATTGAACCCTGCGGTTTATCTGATTCAGTTACCAGGAAAAAAGGGCGTTAAGTACAAGAAGTGGTTTCACATTAATCAGTTAAAAACTGCCAAAGAGTAAATACTGCACTGATCTTGTTTCCCACAGACAATGGTGCTGTTTTGTCTTGTTTTTCCTACCAGTGCTGACACTAAAGCAGCTGATAAGGAGTGCGAGAGTAGGAGTCAGAGGCCCAGAGACCAGCCCAACCAGCTGCAGACAAAGATAGAGGGGTGCGAAATCGAGAGGTGACGTCACAGCCAAACTGGTAAGTGGTTGGCTGTTTGACTGGTAAGTATAACTCTCTTTTAGACTGACTTTTAGATTGGTTTCATTGGCAGCGAACTACTAATTAGCTGTTTGGTGTTTAAATACATTTTAGTAAGTAAATTAATTTAAGGGTTAAGTCATGGCAGGAGAGCTCGGACCCATGTCATGCTCCTCCTGTGCTATGTGGGAAGTCAGGGACACTACTACTATGTGTGCGCGAAGTGTGTTCAGCTGCAGCTCCTGACAGACGGCACTGGAGCTGCGGATGGACTCACTCTGGAGCATGCATGATGCTGAGAATGTTGTGGATAGCACATTTAGTGAGTTGGTCACACTGCAGGTAAGGGTTAAGACAGATAGTGAATGGGTGACCAAGAGACAAGGCAAGAGCAAGAAGGTAGTGCAGGAGTCCCCTGCGGTCATCTCCCTCCAAAACAGATATACCGTTTTGGATACTGTTGGAGGAGATGACTTACCAGGGGAAGGCACCAGCAGCCAGGTTCATGGCACCATGGGTGGCTCTGCTGCTCAGAAGGGCGGGAAAAAGAGTGGGAGAGCTATAGTGATAGGAGACTCTATTGTAAGGGGAATAGAAAGGAGTTTCTGCGGCCACAACTGAGACTCCAGGATGATATGTTGCCTCCCTGGTGCAAGGATCAAGGATGTCTCAGAGCAGTTGCAGAGCATTCTGGAGAGGGAGGGTGAACAGCCAGTTGTCATGGTACAAATGATATTGATAAGAAGCGGGAAGAGGTCCTACAAGCTGAAATTAGGGAGCTAGGAGTTAAATTAAAAAGTAGGACCTCAAAGGTAGTAATCTCTGGATTGCTAACAGTGCCACGTGCTAATCAGAGTAGAGGGAGCAGGACAGTGAGAATAAATACGTGGCTTGAGGAGTGGTGCAAGAGGGAGGGATTCAAATTCCTGGGACATTGGTTCTGGGGGAAGTGGGATCTGTACAAAAGGGATGGTCTGCACTTGGGCAGGATTGGAACTGATGTCCTGGGGGTAACATTTGCTAATGCAGTTTGGGAGTGTTTAAACTAATATGGCAGGGGGATGGGAACCTATGCAGCGAGACAGGGCGAAGTCAGAAACAGATGGTAGAAAGATAAAAAGCAATAGTGGAAGGCCGAGTAAACAAAGGCAAGAAACAAAAAGGGCCACTCATAGAAACATAGAAACATAGAAAATAGGTGCAGGAGTAGGCCATTCGGCCCTTCTAGCCTGCACCGCCATTCAATGAGTTCATGGCTGAACATTCAACTTCAGTACCCCATTCCTGCTTTCTCGCCATACCCCTTGATCCCCCGAGTAGTAAGGACCTCATCTAACTCCTTTTTGAATATATTTAGTGAATTGGCCTCAACAACTTTCTGTGGTAGAGAATTCCACAGGTTCACCACTCTCTGGGTGAAGAAGTTCCTCCGCATCTCGGTCCTAAATGGCTTACCCCTTATCCTTAGACTGTGACCTCTGGTTCTGGACTTCCCCAACATTGGGAACATTCTTCCTGCATCTAACCTGTCTAACCCCGTCAGAATTTTAAATGTTTCTATGAGGTCCCCTCTCATTCTTCTGAACTCCAGTGAATACAAGCCCAGTTGATCCAGTCTTTCTTGATAGGTCAGTCCCACCATCCCGGGAATCAGTCTGGTGAACCTTTGCTGCACTCCCTCAATAGCAAGAATGTCCTTCCTCAGGTTAGGAGACCAAAACTGTACACAATACTCCAGGTGTGGCCTCACCAATGCCCTGTACAACTGTAGCAACACCTCCCTGCCCCTGTACTCAAATCCCCTTGCTATGAAGGCCAACATGCCATTTGCTTTCTTAACCGCCTGCTGCACCTGCATGCCAACCTTCAATGACTGATGTACCATGACACCCAGGTCTCTTTGCACCTCCCCTTTTCCTAATCTGTCACCATTCAGATAATAGTCTGTCTCTCTGTTTTTACCACCAAAGTGGATAACCTCACATTTATCCACATTATACTTCATCTGCCATGCATTTGCCCACTCACCTAACCTATCCAAGTCGCTCTGCAGCCTCACAGCATCCTCCTCGCAGCTCACACTGCCACCCAACTTAGTGTCATCCGCAAATTTGGAGATACTACATTTAATCCCCTCATCTAAATCATTAATGTACAGTGTAAACAGCTGGGGCCCCAGCACAGAACCTTGCGGTACCCCACTAGTCACTGACTGCCATTCTGAAAAGTACCCATTTACTCCTACTCTTTGCTTCCTGTCTGACAACCAGTTCTCAATCCATGTCAGTACACTACCCCCAATCCCATGTGCTCTAACTTTGCACATCAATCTCTTGTGTGGGACCTTGTCGAACGCCTTCTGAAAGTCCAAATATACCACATCAACTGGTTCTCCCTTATCCACTCTACTGGAAACATCCTCAAAAAATTCCAGAAGATTTGTCAATGATTACTAATGATTAAAATAGATTCTGTGTATGTATAAATGTTAAAAGTGTAGATTATACGGAAAGGCCTGTTTGTGTTGAAACAAAATGAAAGCCCACAGAGCTGCCGCATGGGTTTTGTGTATTGGAAAGGCCAGTAGTGAAGCACTGACCACACTCGATCAGCTTCGCTGGGCAGGCCACATAGTTCGCATGCCAGATACGAGACTCCCTGAGCAAATGCTCTATGCGAAGCTCCTTCCTGGTAAACGAGCCAAAGGTGTGCAGCAGAAACGTTACAAGGACACCCTCAAAGCCTCCCTGGTAAAGTGTGACATCACCACAGACACCTGGGAGACCCTGGCCAAAGACCACCCGAGTTGGAGAAAGTCCATCTGGGAGGGCGTTGAGCTCTTCGAGTCTCAACGCAAAGAGCGTGAAGAGGTCAAGCACAGACAGTGGAAGAAGCGCGCGGCTAACCAGCCCCACTGACCCCTTCCTTCGACGAATGTCTGTCCCACCTGTAACAGGGTCTGTGGCTCTCATATTGGACTGTTCAGCCACCAAAGAACTCACTTTGGGAGTGGAAGCAAGTCTTCCTCGATTCCGAGGGACTGCTTATGATGATGAATCTAACCAAGAGATGGCTGAGCCAGGCCAGACAGCCACATGCGTGAGGAGAACCAATAAGGAACTGCCCTGGAACCAAGGTCCAAGCCTGAGGCTTTCTGAGGGACAATGGCTTTTGAGAGGTATAAAGATCTCAGCCAAAGTCTTTTCTCACTCTCTCGAACCAGCCAGCCAAAGGGAAGTAACGTATATCACTCTTTATTATAACCTCATTGTATCTGTTGTAACTAAGGTGGATGTGCATGTTTGTGTTTTTTTTAAATAAACTGTTCCAATTGTTTTAAAAGAATTGTCTCACTGTCAAACTTAATGTCAGAGATTTAGAAATCTTACATCCTGCCCCTCTGCCATTATCGCCCCGAAAACCTAAAAGCCTAAAATTCAGCCTTTAACCTGTCCTGAATGATGCCCAATATTACTTTATGGTAACAAAGGTGGAGATTCATTGCAGGGATCAGTGCTGAGTGTAGAGACTTACTTCGTTTCTGTGTCCAATTTTAATTGAGATACAAAGGGACTCATCCTGGTAGTGCAACTATAAAAGATGCTAAAGTTTAGAGTTCAGATTGAGCAACCCGTCCTTAATTGGGTCATAATGCATTTATTGAGATGTTTAACGCACAAGAACACAGTCATTATAACATTTATGATAGGGAAATGAGAAAGATTTAACAGACTTAATTTAGATTTGCTGTAAATGGTGGCTACACAGCTTTAAAATTTAACTAAACCATTCCATAAATGGCTTCCAGCCAATGATGCAGCTTTTAATCGGCATATATAATGCAAAGTTTTCTATTTTGTTTTTTATTGTTCTTATTGTACTTTATACCACATGTAATTCACCGTAGGTAATGTACCTAATTCCATGAGCCAGGTTAATTTCTATTAAAATGCATTACGATAATTGTGCAAACATTTAGATGAAGATTACATTTTACAAAATGTGCTCAGAACACAAAAGCACATCAGATATCGAGAGATGGCTTAACTCAAGCCAACAATTAAAACAGCCTCAAGCAGGAACGTATGCTGATGGAAAATACCGGAGTAAGTTAGGGTAAAATATTGTGTTCACTTATGCCTTTACCACATTCTCTTCCCCTTTCCGCCCTCACCTCAGTCATCTCCCTTCAGCAGAAATAATCAAAAAGGCTAATGGAATGCTAGATGACTAGAATACAAGGGGGCAGAAGTTATGTTGCCGCTGTACAAAGCCCTGGTTAGACCATAGCTGGAGTACTGTGAGCAGTTCTGGGCAGCACACCAGAGGAAGGATATATTGGCCTTGAGGCAGTGCAACATAGGCTTACCAGAATGATACCCGGGCTCCAAGCATTAAGTTACAAGGAGAGAATACACAATTTAGGGTTGTATTGCCTACAATTTAGAAGGTTAAGGGGTGATCTGATTGAAGTTTTCAGGATATTAAGGGGAAGGGTAGATAGAGAGAAACTATTTCCGTTGGTTGGGGATTCTAGGACTAGGGGTATATAGTTGAAAAATTAGAGCCAGACCTTTCAGGACTGATATTAGGAAACACTTCTACAAACAAAAGGTGGTAGAAGTTTGGAACTCTCTCCCACAAACGGCAACTGATGCTAGATCAATTGTTAGTATTAACTCTGAGGTTGATAGCTTTTTGTTAACCGAAAGTATTAAGGGATATGGGGCAAAGGCGGGTATATGAAGGTCGCAGGTCAGCCATGATCTCATTGAATGGCAGAACAAGCTCAAGGGGCTCAATGGCCTCCTCCAGATCCTATGTTCCTAGAGGCAATGGGGGTAGATCTTAACTTTGTGCGATTGTGTAAAACGGACGATAGTGAGTCAACAGCCCATTTTATATCTCTCCCCATTTTAATTTCCATTGAAGTCAAAATCGAGTTCCACAATTTCAGACCCAAACCAACGCTCCCTCTGAGTTACCTGTGTGCGTGGTACTGCGCACTGAAAAATAGTAAGAGGGAATATTTCTTCGGATAGCAGGTGCTGGCAATGGTTCTGCTGTGATCATTTCATCATATCATCATCATCATAGGCAATCCCTCGGAATCGAGCAAGACTTGCTTCCACTCTTAACATGAGTTCTTAGGTGGCTGAAGAGTCCAATACGAGAACCACAGTCCCTGTCACAGTTGTTGAAGGACTGGTTTGCCGCATGCTCTTTCCACTGCCTGCGCTTGATCTCTGCATGCTCTCGGTGTTGAGACTCGAAGTGCTCAGCGCCCTCCCGGATGCACTTCCTCTACTTAGGGCAGTCTTTGGCCAGGGACTTCCAGGTATCGGTGGGGATGTTGCACTTTATCAGGGAGGCTTTGAGGCTGTCCCTGTAATGTTTCCTCTGCCCACCTTTGGCTCATTTGCTGTGTTTGGTTTGTTGGTAATGATTCTGCTGTAACCATTTACACCTCCTCTGGACCCAGCTTTTATTTCTTTACTTGTCCCATTACCACCCCGTTTTTGCCTTGCACCATCATCCCTTTTATCACTTAATCTCTTCTGCTGTCTACCTTATCATAGATCTTCCCTTTTGTTCTTTCCTCCCCTCCCCCCACCCCCCACCCCACCCAGCTCCCCCCCCCCCCTTTCTCTGCCTCTGTTCTTGCTTAAAACCTGGGCCTGCAGCAGATGGTAAGAGAACCAACACGAGGGAAAAACTGTACTTGAACTCATCCTCACCAATCTACCTGTCGCAAATGCATCTGTCCATGACAGCATTGGTAGCAGTGACCATCACACAGTCCTTGTGGAGACGAAGTCCCATCTTCACATTGAGGACACCATCCATTGTGTTGTGTGGCACTACCACCGTGCTAAATGGGATAGAGAAACATAGAAACATAGAAACATAGAAAATAGGTGCAGGAGTAGGCCATTCGGCCCTTCTAGCCTGCATCGCCATTCAATGAGTTCATGGCTGAACATGCAACTTCAGTACCCCATTCCTGCTTTCTCGCCATACCCCTTGATCCCCCGAGTAGTAAGGACTTCATCTAACTCCTTTTTGAATATATTTAGTGAATTGGCCTCAACAACTTTCTGTGGTAGAGAATTCCACAGGTTCACCACTCTCTGGGTGAAGACGTTTCTCCTCATCTCGGTCCTAAATGGCTTACCCCTTATCCTTAGACTGTGACCCCTGGTTCTGGACTTCCCCAACATTGGGAACATTCTTCCTGCATCGAACCTGTCTAAACCCGTCAGAATTTTAAACGTTTCTATAAGATCCCCTCTCATTCTTCTGAACTCCAGTGAATACAAGCCCAGTTGATCCAGTCTTTCCTGATATGTCAGTCCCGTCATAGAAACATAGAAACATAGAAAATAGGTGCAGGAGCAGGCCATTCAGCCCTTCTAGCCTGCACCGCCATTCAATGAGTTCATGGCTGAACATGAAACTTCAGTACCCCCTTCCTGCTTTCTCGCCATAACCCTTGATCCCCCGAGTAGTAAGGACTTCATCTAACTCCCTTTTGAATATATTTAGTGAATTGGCCTCAACTACTTTCTGTGGTAGAGAATTCCACAGGTTCACCACTCTCTGGGTGAAGAAGTTTCTCCTCATCTCGGTCCTAAATGGCTTACCCCTTATCCTCAGACTGTGACCCCTGGTTCTGGACTTCCCCAACATTGGGAACATTCTTCCTGCATCTAACCTGTCTAAACCCGTCAGAAATTTAAACGTTTCCATGAGGTCACCTCTCATTCTTCTGAACTCCAGTGAATACAAGCCCAGTTGATCCAGTCTTTCTTGATAGGTCAGTCCCGCCATCCCGGGAATCAGTCTGGTGAATCTTCGCTGCACTCCCTCAATAGCAAGAATGTCCTTCTCAAGTTAGGAGACCAAAACTGTACACAATACTCCAGGTGTGGCCTCACCAAGGCCCTGTACAACTGTAGCAACACCTCCCTACCCCTGTATTCAAATCCCCTCGCTATGAAGGCCAACATTCCATTTGCTTTCTTAACCGCCTGCTGTACCTGCATGCTAACCTTCAATGACTGATGTACCATGACACCCAGGTCTCGTTGCACCTTCCCTTTTCCTAATCTGTCACCATTCAGATAATAGTCTGTCTCTCTGTTTTTACCACCAAAGTGGATAACCTCACATTTATCCACATTATACTTCATCTGCCATGCATTTGCCCACTCACCTAACCTATCCAAGTCACTCTGCAGCCTAATAGCATCCTCCTCGCAGCTCACACTGCCACCCAACTTAGTGTCATCCGCAAATTTGGAGATACTGCATTTAATCCCCTCGTCTAAATCATTAATGTACAATGTAAACAGCTGGGGCCCCAGCACAGAACCTTGCGGCACCCCACTAGTCACTGCCTGCCATTCTGAAAAGTACCCGTTTACTCCTAATCTGTCACCATTCAGATAATAGTCTGTCTCTCTGTTTTTATCACCGAAGTGGATAACCTCACATTCATGCCCAGTTTTGAGCTGCTAGATTCAGAACAGATCCAGCAGCTCAAAACTGGGCATCCATGAGATGCTGTGGGCCATCAGCAGCCGCAGAATTGTATTCCACCACAATCTGTAACCTCCCGGCATATCCCTCACTCTACCATTACCGTCAAGCCAGGGGACCAAGCCTGGTTCAATGAGGAGTGTAGAAGAGCATACCAGGAGCAGCACCAGGTGTACTTAAAAATGAGGTGCCAACCTGGGGAAGCTGGGAAGCTGCATGTAAGGGGGGGAGGGGGCGGGTGGGTGGTTGTGTGGTCTCTATGAGGGGGTTCCCTTCTGACCAACTTGAGTGGTTCGAATCGCTCCCACTCCCTTGGGTTCTGTACTCTGGATTTATTTAGGGGTGTGACAAAAGTGCAAAGGACACTGGTTTGATGCAAAGAACTTTGTTTTTATTACAGTCAAGGTAATACAGGCTTATTACTCTAGTAAGAAAATACACGGCCAAACTTACAATCACTCTAATAAAGAACAGTATAAGGAAAAGTACAAGGTCAAACTTAAAATCACTCTAATAAAGAACAATACAAGGAAAGATACAAGGTCAAACTTATAATCACTCTAATAAAGTATCATACACTACACATTCAAAGGGGGTTGCAGTAAAATTATACCTCCCACCTCCCAATACCTAATTCTAGCTAGGTTAGACTCCAGGTCAGGCAGGGACTTATGCTTACCAATCCTTTTGATAGTTAATGGTAGATGGTGATGTTCTTCCTTCCTTCAGGACTTCAAGACTTTGAGGCTGGCGAAGTTAGTTTACAACTGTCATGTTGGTTTCTCTTCTTGTCTTGATGAGGTAGTGGCAGCCTTGTAGCTACCTAGCAACCACCTCTCTAACGTCTGTTGAAAACAATGGCCAGTTATACGATTTCAGTGTTCTAATCTTGCCACCAAATCTGTTCAAAATCCTTTGTATAATTTTGGCGGGCTTGGTTCTTCTTTGTAATATTTTGTCAGGCTCGTTAAAAGTTGATTTGTCTTGGGTGGGTTGATGCTCGAAAACTGTTTCCTGATGGAGATATTAGTTTGGTAATTGCAATGTCCTTTTGTGCTTAGTCTTTCACATACAGGCTGGATTGGGCCTCTTTGTGATGTATATGCTAAAATGGTTGTCCAGACCCATGTTGATGGGGAGCTACCTCTGGGTGATTTTTTTGATGTTAATGCCTCTTGTGGAGAAGGATTTTCAAATGCTCATTCTTCCAGACAGGTTAACTCAGTTCTCACACCCAGGTAGCTTTACTTAATTAGACTGTCTCTTGCTAGCTCCGTAGGTCCGCCCACAGCCTTGAGTTTGTCTTTTAAAATCCAAAATTCTATTAAAGTTCGTAGTTTCTTCCATAAGCACTTTAGAGTTCCAAACTTTTCGGTAGATAGTCCCAAATTAAATTTCCTTTCGAATGAGCCCAAACACAAGGGAGGTTTCGTGTGAATTTTGCATACCTTCATGTAACACAGGACTACATGCATCCTAAACAGTGGAAGCAGCATGCTATAGACAGGGCTAGATGATCCCACCATCAATGGATCAGATCAAAACTCTGCAGTCCTGCCACATCTAGTCGTGAATGCTGGTGGATCATTAAACAATTAAAGGAAGGAGGAGGCTCCATGAATATCCCCATCCTCAATGATGGCGGAGCCAAGCATGCAAGTGCAAAAGACAAGGCCAAAGTGTTTGCAACCATCTTCAGCCAGAAGTGCCGAGTAGATGATCCATATCGGCCTCCTTCTGAGGTCCCCACCATCACAGAAGCCAATCTTCAGCCAATTCGATTCGCTCCACGTGATATCAAGAAACGGCTGAGCGCACTGGATACAGCAAAGTCTATGTGCCCCATCAACATCCTGGCTATCGTGCTGAAAACTGGTGCACCAGAATTAGCACCTCGAGCCAAGCTGTTCCAGTACAGCTACAACATCTAACAACAATGTGGCAAACTGCCCAGGTATGTCCTGTCCACAAAAAGCAGGACAAATCCAATCCGGCCAATTATCGCCCCATTAGTTTACTCTCAATCATCAGCAAAATGATGGAAGGTGTTGTCGACAGTGCTATCAAGCAGAATTTACTCACCAATAACCTGCTCAACGATGCTCAGCTTGGGTTCCGCCAGGACTATTTGTCTCCAGACCTCAGTACAGCCTTGGTACAAACATGGACAAAGGAGCTGAATTCCAGAGGTGAGGTGAGAATGACTGCCCTTGACATCAAGGCAGCATTTGACTGAGAGTGGAATCAAGGAGTCCTAGTAAAAGGTAAGTCAATGGGAATCAGAGGGAAAACTCTCCACCGGCTGGAGTCATACCTAGCGCAAAGGAAGATGGTTGCGGTGGTTGGCGGTCAATCATCTCAGCCCCAGGGCATTGCTGCAGGAGTTCCTCAGGGCAGTGTCTTAGGCCCAACAATCTTCAGCTGCTTCATCAATGACCATCACTCCATCATAAGGTCAGAAGTGGGGATGTTTGCTGATGATTGCACAGTGTTCAGTTCCATTCACAACTCCTCAGATAATGAAGCAGTCCATGCCCGCATACAGCAAGACCTGGACGACAATCAGGCTTGGGCTAATAACTGGCAAGTAACATTCGCACCGCACAAGTGCCAGGCAATGACTATCTCCAACAAGCGAGAGTCTAACCACTGCCCCTTGACATTCAACGGCATTACCATCGATGAATCCCCCACCATCAACATCCTGGGGGCTCACACATTGACCAGAAACTTAACTGGACCAGCCACACAAATACTGTGCCAACAAGAGCAGGTCAGAGGCTGGGTATTCTGCGGCGAGTGTCTCACCTCCTGACTCCCCAAAGCCTTTCCATCATCTACAAGGCACAAGTCAGGCGTGCGATGGAATACTCTCCACTTGATGACTGCAGCTCCAGCAAAACTCAAGAAGCTCGACACCATCCAGGACAAAGCAGCCTATTTGATTGGCACCCCATCCACCACCTTAAATATTCACTCCCTCCACCACCGGTACACTGTGGCGGCAGCGTGTATCATCCACAGGGTTACAGGGTTTTCAGATGAGATAGAGATGGGATTAAAAAAGGAGGGGGTTGGCAATATTGCTTAAAGAAACAATTACAGCTGTGAGAAGGGATGATATGTTAGAGGGGTCATCAAATGAGGCCATATGGATTGAAAGTAAGAACCAAAAATGTGCAATCACACTGCTTGCTGGGAGTGTACTATAGACCTCCAAACAGCCCAAGGGAGATAGAAGATCAAATTTGCAGGCAAATTTCTGACAAGTACAAAAACTATAGAGCTATAATAGTGGGGAATTTCATTTGCCCTAATATTAACTGAGATACTATCAGTGTAAAAGATACCGAGGGCACGGAATTATTAAATTGCATTCAAGAGAACTTTTTTGCCAGCTCGTAGCAAGCCCAACAAGAGGTGGGGCAATTCTGGTTAGTGTCAGGGAGTGAAGCTGGGCAGGTGGATGGAGTATCAGTGGGAGAGCATTTTTGTGCTAGTGATCATAATGCAGTTCGTTTCAGCATAGTTATAGATAAGGACAAAGAGAAACAGGAGTACAGGTTCTAAATTGGGGGAAGGCCAATTTTACTACGTTGAGAAGTGATTTAGCAAAAGTGGACTGGAAACAGCTGCTTGAAGGTAAATCAGTGTCAGAGCAGTGGGAGACATTCAAGAAAGAGATACAAAGGTTTCAGAGTAAACATGTTCCTTCAAAGAAAAAGGACGGCCAAATTTAGAGCCCCCTGGATGGCAAGATGCATAGAGGGTAAGATAAGGTGCAGGATCTTGTCTGCCCTCAAGGCCTCCATAATTAGCATCTGTGAAGAGACGCTTGGTCACTCCACCTGGAAACATCAAGACTGGTTCGACTAGAACGACCAGGAGATCCAGGAGCTAATAAGCCTCAAGCGCAAGGTATTCTTGAACTGGAGACAGCAATTAGCAGGTTTGAGGGGCCAAATGGCTTGTCTGAAGTCCAAGGTCCAACATAAAATTCATAAAGAACAGATAGAAAAAGCACAAGAGATCCAGCAACTAGCCGACAACCATGAGGTGCGAGGATTCTATAGCGCAGTCAAGACCACCTACGGCCCAAGCACCCAAGATCCTACCCCACTGCTGGCCAACAACGGAGAGGTACTCATCAAGGACAGAGAGGCAGTCAGTGCCCACTGGAAGGAACACTTCAAAGATCTCCTTAGCCGAGACTCTGTCTTCGACGTGAGTGTCCTCGATTCCATCCTGCAGCAGGCTACCCGCCACCACCTCAGCACAACCCCAGCCCGACATGAGGTTGAAAAGACCATTCGACAGCTCAAGAACAAGTCATCAGGAGCAGACGGAATCCCCGGCGAAGCACTAAAGCATGGCAGAGAAGCACTATTGGCGCAAATCCATGAATTCATTTCTCTTATGCGAAAGGAGGAAAGCATGCCAGGGAATCACAGAGACGCTGTAATCGTTACCATCTTCAAGAAAGATGACAAGTCCGATTGTGGTAATTACAGAGGAGTTTCCCTGTTGTCTGCCACAGGGAAAGTCATTACAAGAACCCTCCTCAATCGCCTTCTCCCAGTGGCTGAAGAGCTCCTCCCAGAGTTGCAATGCAGATTTCGCCCACTGAGGGGCACAATGGACATGATCTTCACTGTGCACCAACCTCTGTGCATGGCCTTCTTTGACCTCACAAATCTCTTCGACACTGTCAACCATGAGGGATTATGGAGCGTCCTCCTCAAATTTGGCTGCCCTCAAAAGTTTGTCACCGTCCTCCGCCTGCTTCACGATGACATGCCAGCCGTGATCCTGACCAACGGATCCCCCACAGACCCAGGGTCAAGCAAGGCTGTGTCATCGCACTAACGCTTTTCTTGGTCTTCCTTGCTGCGTGCTCTCATCCTCAATAAGCTCCCCACTGGAGTGGAGCTAATCTACAGAACAAATGGGAAATTGTTCAACCTCTGTCACCTCCAGTCCAGATCCTCTTTCATTGAATTAAAGTATGAAGACAACGCATGCGTTTGCGCACACTTGGAGGCCAAACTCCAAACAATCGTCAACACCTTCACTGAAGCGTATAAGAGTATGGGCCTTGCACTAAACATCCGTAAGACAAAGGTTCTCTACCAACCTGCCCCCCCCACACAGTACTGCCCCCCAATTATCAAAATCCACGATGAGGCGTTGGACAACGTGGACCATTTTCCATACCCCGGGAGCCTACTGTCAACAGGGCAAACGTCGATGAAGAAGTCTAACACCTTCAGTATCTCAGTGCAGTCTTCGGTCACCTGAGGAAGAGAGTGTTTGAAGACCAGGACCTCGAAGCCGGCACCAAGGTAATGGTCTACCAAGCAGTAGAGATACCAGCCCTCCTATATGCTTCAGATACATGGACTATATATAGCAGGCACCTCAAAGCACTGGAGAAAACATAGAAAACATAGAAAATAGGTGCAGGAGTAGGCTATATGGCCCTTCGAGCCTGCACCACCATTCAATAAGATCGTGGCTGATCATTCACCTCAGTACCCCTTTCCTGCTTTCTTTATTCCTTAATTTCTTTAGCTGTAAGGGCTATATCTAACTCCCTCTTGAATATATCCAATGAACTGGCATCAACAACTCTCTGCGGTAGGGAATTCCACAGGTTAACCACTCTCTAAGTGAAGAAGTTTTGCCTCATCTCAGTCCTAAATGGCCTACCGCTTATCCTTAGACTATGTCCCCTGGTTCTGGACATCTCCAACATCGGGAACATTCTTCCTGCATCTAACCTGTCCAGTCCTGTCAGAATTTTATATGTTTCTATGAGATGCCCTCTCATCCTTCTAAACTCCAGTGATGCAGGCTCAGTTGATCCAGTCTCTCCTCATATGTCAGTCCAGCCATCCCGGGAGTCAGTCTGGTGAACCTTCACTGCACTCCCTCAATAGCAAGAATGTTCTTCCTCAGATTAGGAGACCAAAACTGAACACGATATTCCAGGTGAGGCCTCACCAAGGCCCTGTACAACTGCAGTAAGACCTCCCTGCTCCTATACTCAAATGCCCTAGCTATGAAGGCCAACATACCATTTGCCTTCTTCACCGCTTGCTGTACCTGCATGCCAACTTTCAATGACTGATGTACCAAGACATAAGAACATAAGAACATAAGAATTAGGAACAGGAGTAGGCCATCTAGCCCCTCGAGCCTGCTCCACCATTCAATAAGATCATGGCTGATCTGGCCGTGGACTCAGCTCCACTTACCCGCCCTCTCCCCGTAACCTTTAATTCCCTTATTGGTTAAAAATCTATCTATCTGTGACTTGAATACATTCAATGAGCTAGCCTCAACTGCTTCCTTGGGCAGAGAATTCCACAGATTCACAACCCTCTGGGAGAAGAAATTCCTTCTCAACTCGGTTTTAAATTGTCTCCCCCGTATTTTGAGGCTGTGCCCCCTAGTTCTAGTCTCCCCTACCAGTGGAAACAACCTCTCTGCCTCTATTTTGTCTATCCCTTTCATGATTTTAAATGTTTCTATAAGATCACCCCTCATCCTTCTGAACTCCAACGAGTAAAGACTCAGTCTACTCAATCTATCATCATAAGGTAACCCCCTCATCTCTGGAATCAGCCCAGTGAATCGTCTCTGTACCCCCTCCAAAGCTAGTATATCCTTCCTTAAGTAAGGTGACCAAAACTGCACGCAATACTCCAGGTGCGGCCTTACCAATACCCTATACAGTTGCAGCAGGACCTCCCTGCTTTTGTACTCCATCCCTCTCGCAATGAAGGCCAACATTCCATTCGCCTTCCTGATTACCTGCTGCACCTGCAAACTAACTTTTTGGGATTCATGCACAAGGACCCCCAGGTCCCTCTGCACCTCAGCATGTTGTAATTTCTCCCCATTCAAATAATATTCCCTTTTACTGTTTTGTTTCCCAAGGTGGATGACCTCACACTTTCCGACATTGTATTCCATCTGCCAAACCTTAGCCCATTCGCTTAACCTATTCAAATCTCTTTGCAGCTTCTCTGTGTCCTCTACACAACCCGCTTTCCCACATATCTTTGTGTCATCTGCAAATTTTGTTACACTACACTCTGTCCCCTCTTCCAGGTCATCTATGTATATTGTAAACAGTTATGGTCCCAGCACCGATCCCTGTGGCACACCACTAACCACCGATTTCCAATCCGAAAAGGACCCATTTATCCTGACTCTCTGCTTTCTGTTCTCCAGCCAATTCTCTATCCGTGCTAATACATTTCCTCTGACTCCGCGTACCTCTATCTACTGCAGTAACCTTTTGTGTGGCACCTTATCGAATGCCTTTTGGAAATCTAAATACACCACATCCACTGGTACACCTCTATCCACCATGCTCGTTATATCCTCAAAGAATTCCAGTAAATTAGTTAAACATGATTTCCCCTCCATGAATCCATGACACCCAGGTCTCGCTGCACCTCCCCTTTTCCTAATCTGCTGCCATTCAGATAATATTCTGCTTTCGTGTTTTTGCCACCAAAGTGGATAACCTCACATTTATCCACATTATACTGCGTTTGCCCACTCACCTAACCTGTCCAAGTCACCCTGCAGCCTCTTAGCGTCCTCCTCACAGCTCACAACGCTCCAACGTTGCCTCTGCAAGATCCTGCAAATCCATTAGCAGGATAGGCGTACTCGCTCAGGCTAACATCCCCAGCATCGAAGCATTGACCATTTTTCAATCAGCTCCGATGGGCGGGTCACATCGTCTGCATGCCCGATAATAGACTCCTAAAGCAAGCGCTCTACTCGGAGCTCCAACTCGGCAAGCGAGCCCCTGGTGGGCAGAGGAAACGCTTCAATGACACCCTCAAAGCCTCCTTTAAAAAGTGCAACACCCCCACCGACCGCTTGGAATCCCTGGCCCAAGACCGCCCAAAGTGGAGGAAAAGCATCTGGGAAGGCGCTGAACACCTCGAGTCTCTTCACGGAAACCAAGCGCAAGCAGCGGAAGGGGTTCACGACAATTCAAGCACCCCACCCACCTGTCCCCCCAACCATCGTCTGCCACCTGTGACAGAGACTGTAAGTCCCGCATTGGACTCATCAGTCACCTGAGAACTCATATTAGTGTGGAAGCAAGTCATCCTCGACTCCGAGGCATTGCCTAAGAAGAGAAGAAGATAAGGCCAAAAAGGGACGCCTATATCAGACATCGAGCTCAATGCTGCCAAAAACCGAGAAGAGTATAGAAAGGGTAGACGTGAAATTTAAAAGGAAATTTGGAAAGCAAAGAGAGGGCATTAAAAAATACTGGCAAGTAGAATCAAAGAAAAGCCAAAGATGTTTTACAATTACATAAAGAGCAATAAGATAACTAAGGAAAGAGTAGGGCCTATTAGGGACCAAAATGGTGATCTATGTGTGGAGGCAGAGGATGTGTGTAAGGTATTTAATGAATACTTTGCAGCTGTCTTCACAAAAGAGGGGGACGATGCTGATGTTGAAGTTAAGGAGGAAGAGAGTGAAATATTGGATGGGTAAACATAGTAAGAAAGGAACAGAGGGATCTTGGAGTGTATGTCCACAGATCCTGAAAGGTAGCAGGGCAGGTCGAGAAGGTGCTTATTGTTGTGTATCTGCAAAGCATGCACTCCCATGTTCCGCCACCAGGGAGTTCATCCCCTGAAGTCGCAAGGGATCCCAGCATCCCTTGGGAGCACAGTATATAAGCTGGCCCCTAATGCCTGTTCCTCACTCTGGAGTGTCTTATTAAAGACTGAGGTCACTGTTACTTTAACCTCCCTGTGTGCAGCCTCATCTGTGTTAGGAACACAATCGAGGCCATTTGGCCCATCGTGTCCATGCCGGTTGATGAAGAGCTACTCAGCCTAATCCCATCTTTCAGCACCTGGTCCGTTGCCCTGAAGGTTATAGTACTTCAAGTGCATATCCAAGTACTTTTCAAATGCGATGAGGGTTTCTGCCTCGACCAACCTTTCAGGCAGTGAGTTGCAGAACCCCACCAACCTCTGGGTGAAAAATGTTTTCCTCATAACACTTCTAATCCTTTTATCAACTAATTTAAATCTGTGCCCCCTGGTTGTGGATGCCTCTGCTAAGAGAAATAGGTCCTTCCTATCCACTCTATCTAGGCCCCTCATAATTTTATGCACCTCAATAAGGTCTCCCCTCAGCCTCCTCTGTTGCAAAGAAAACAAACAAAGCCTGTCCAATCTTTCCTCATTGTTAAAATTTTCCAGTACTGGCAACATGATCATAAATCCCCTTTGTACCCTCTCTAGTGCAATCACATCTTGCCTGTAATGTGGTGATCAAATTGCACGCAGTTCTCAAGCAGTGGGCAAACTAATGTTTTATACAGTTCAAGCATAACTTCACTGTTCTTCCAGGGCTCAATTTTCCACATGGGTGATTTTTGGCGCAGTTGAAGAGGTACGTACCATTTTTAGTGTCCCAAATGTGTCCCCCCCCAAAAAAAATCCAAGTTTCGCCGGAATTAACTTTGAATTTGGAGCGACGCAGGTTGGCTTTTAGCTTTGTGGGTCGAACTTAAGTCCTGCGCCAAAAACTGATGTTGCTAGGGTAACGAGGGAGGCTCAGCAGGGCTGAGGTTGGAAACTGAAAAAGGACTGAGGCTGGGCTGGAAACTGAAGCCACTGCCATCCTGGGCCGGAAGGACGCTGCACCGGTGGGGGAAGGCAGCAGGACGGTGCGGGGTCCTTTCGTCCCGGGATAGGTGCAAGCCAGTGCGGGGCCGTTTCGGCTCGGGATGACAGCAGGCCGGCCTGCACTTATCATGGGCTGAAATGACCCACCGCCCACGCCACCAACCCCCCCCGTCCCCCCATCTACCTGTCCTGTCTTCAGCTCCGCTGAACAATGGCGTCTTCTCTGTGCCAATTTCCTGAAGTGTAGAAAAGGTTTCTCACACGTGTGCAGTGCACCGTTTTAGAAAAAAATTGTACTTGGCCAAACTCGCTTAAATGGCCAGAAGTGGCGCACTCGGCAGGTTCCACCCCCAGTGACGTAAAGAAATCGGGAACTAAAAAAATCGGACGTACCTACTTTAGAATGGCGCAGAAACTTTGGTCAAACTTGCAGATTATTGGCTGCTCCAAAAAAAGGAGTTGCATAGGCCAAAAGAACAGTGCAGAATGATGGCCAAAACTGAGCCCATATTTTGTGCCAGGGCTAATAAAGGAAAACATTCCATATGCCTTTATAACTATCGTGTTCCTAACACAGATGAGGCTGCACACAGGGAGGTTAAAGTAACAGTGACCTCAGTCTTTAGTAAGACGCTCCAGAGTGAGGAACAGGCCTTAGGGGCCGGCTTATATACAATGCTCCCAAGGGATGCTGGGATCCCTTGGGACTTCAGGGGATGAACTCCCTGGTGGCGGAACATGGGAGTGCATTCTTTACAGATCGACAACATCACTCCCCCGGCAAAGTCAAAGTAAAAACTATTTCCAAGTGAGGCGGTCAGGAGCCTTTCTTTCCCTGGTGGACCGCCTCGGTACAAATGTCTGTTCTGGTGTGTTGGCTGTGCCCTCGCTGGGCTGGCGTGTTGTTGGTCCTGCAGGGCTGCTAAGTGAGCCTGGCCTTGCTGGGCTGTTGGGCGTGATGGGTTCAATTTCCTGGTCCGGCGTGGTGTTGTTGATCCTTTGGGTGTGTGTTTTGGGCTCGAAAAAGGTGGTGTCTGCTGTGGGTTGTTCAGGGCAGTCTGTGAACTGCAGCCTCGTTTGGTCCAGGTGCTTTTTGTAAATTTATCCATTGTCTCGTTTGATTACAAACACCTTATTCCCTTCTTTAGCTGTCACCGTGCCCGCGATCCACTTGGGACCATGTCCATAGTTTAGCACATACACAGGGTCATTCAGATCAATTTCCCATGACACAGTGACGCGACCATCGTTTACATTTTGTTGCTGCCGCCTGCTCTCTACCTGATCATGCAGGTTGGGGTGAACCAGCGAGAGTCTGGTTTTAAGTGTCCTTTTCATGAGTAGCTCAGCCGGGGGCACCCTGTGAGCGAGTGGGGTTTCGTGCGGTAGCTGAGCAATACTCGGGACAGGCGGGTTTGGAGTGAGCCTCTTGTGACTCGTTTCAGGCTCTGTTTGATGGTTTGTACTGCCCACTCTGCCTGCCCATTGGAGGCTGGTTTAAACGGGGCCGAGGTGACATGTTTGATCCCATTGCTGGACATGAATTCTTACATTCGGCACTGGTGAAACATGGCCCATTGTCACTGACCAGTATGTCAGGCAGGCCGTGGGTGGCAAACATTCAAGCTTTCGATGGTGGCGGTGGCGGTGCTTCCCGACATTATTTCACATTCAATCCATTTTGAAAAAGCATCCACCACCACCAGGAACATTTTACCGAGAAACGGGCCCGCATAGTCGACATGGATCCTCGACCATGGTCTGGAGGGCCAGGATCACAAACTTAGTGGCGGCTCTCTGGGCGTGTTGCTCAACTGAGCATAAATGCTGCATTGCCGTACACAGGACTCTAAGTCAGAGTCGATATCGGGCTACCACACGTGGGATCTGGCTATCGCTTTCATCATTACTATACCCGGGTGTGTGCTGTGGAGATCTGAGATGAACATCTCCCTGCGCTTTTTGGGTAGTACTACGCGATTACCCCACAACAAGCAGTCTGCCTGAATGGACAGCTCGTCCTTTCGCTGCTGGAACGGCTTGATTAGCTCTTGCATTTCAACGGGGATGCTGGCCCAGCTCCCATGCAGTACACAGATTTTTACTAGGGACAGCAGAGTATTTTGGCTGGTCCAAGTCCTAATCTGGCGGGCCATGACTGGTGATTTATAATTTTCAAACGCTTCCATGACCATCAAGAAGTCTGCGGACTGCGCCACCATCAACAAGTTTGCAGGCTGCACCATTTCCACCCCCGTGGTGGGCAATGGTAGCCGACTGAGAGCATCCGCACAGTTCTCGGTGCCTGGACTGTGGCGGATGGTACAGTTATACGGTGATAGTGCGAGTGCCCACCTTTGTATGTGGGCTGAGGCATTAGTATTTATTCCCTTGTTTTCAGCGAACAGGGATGTGAGGGGCTTGTGATTGGTTTCCAGCTCAAATTTGAGGCCAGGTACTGATGCATTTTCTTTACCCCGAACACACAATGCCTCTTTCTCAATCATGCTGCAGGCCCTTTCAACCTTAGACAAGCTCTTGGAAGCATAGGCGACAGGTTGCAACTTCCCCGCAACATTAGCTTGTTGCAATACACACCCGACTCCGTACGACGACACATCACATGCTAGCACAAGTCTTTTACATGGGTTATGCAATACAAGCAGCTTGTTGGAGCATAAAATGTTTCTAGCTTTCTCAAAAGCAATGACTTGGTTTTTTCCCCATACCCAGTTCTCACCTTTACACAATAACACATGTCGGGGCTCTAAAAGGGTGCTTAACCCCGGTTGGAAGTTACCAAAATAGTTGAGGAATCCCAGGAACGACCGCAGTTCCGTGACGTTCTGTGGCCTGGGCGCGTTCCTGATAGCCTCTGTCTTGGAGTCTGTGAGCCGAATGCCAACCGCCGCGATCTTTCTCCCCAAAAACGCCACTTCTGTTGCCATGAAGACGAATTTCGACCTCTTCAGTCGCAGCCCTACGCGATCCAGTTACTGGAGGATCTCCTCCAGGTTTTGTAGGTGCTCGGCGGTGTCCTGACCCGTGATCAATATGTCGTCCTGAAAGACCACTGTGTGTGGTACTGACTTGAGTAAGCTCTGCATGTTTCTCTGGAAGATCGCTGCAGCCGACCGAATTCCAAACGGGCATCTGTTGTAGATGAACAGTCCCTTGTGCGTGTTGATGCAGGTGAGGCCCTTCGAAGACTCCTCCAGCTCCTGCGTCATGTAGGCCGAAATCAGGTCGAGCTTGGTGAACGTCTTGCCTCCTGCCAGCGTCGCAAATAGGTCGCCTACCTTAGGTAGCGGGTATTGGTCCTGTAGCGAGAAATGATTAATAGTTACTTTATAATCGCCGCAAATCCTTACCGTGCCATCACTTTTGAGTACTGGAACAATCGGGCTGGCCCATTCGCTGAATTCCATTCGGGAGATGATGTCCTCGCGTTGCAGCCTGTTCAGCTCGATTTCCAATCTCTCCCTCATCATGTGAGGTACCGCTCGCGCCTTGTGGGGAATGGGTCGTGCCTCTGGGACCAAGTGGATCCGCACCTTCGCCCCGGAAAAGTTTCCAATGCCTGGCTCAAAAAGGGAACAAAATTTGTTCAGAACCTGGGTACATGAGGCCTCATCGACATGTGATAGCGCTCGGATGTCATCCCAGTTCCAGCGGATTTTGCCCAGCCAGCTCCTTCCAAGCAGTGTGGGACCATTGCCCGGGACAATCCAGAGTGGCAGTTCATGCACCGTGCCCTCGTAGGTGACCTTGACCATGGCGCTGCCCAGGACAGTGATAAGCTCTTTGGTGTACATTCTCAGTTTCGTGTGGATGGGGCTCAGGGCTGGTCTGAATGCCTTGTTGCACCACAGTCTCTCAAACATCTTTTCACTCATGATGGATTGGCTAGCGCCAGTGTCCTGTTCCATGGCTACGGGTAAGCCATTCAATTTTACGTTTCGCATTATAGGTGGACATTTCGTCGAAAATGTGTGCACCCCGTGTACTTCAGCATCTGCCTCCTCTCTCTGAGGCTCGAAATTGCTTTGATCCACCATGGACCGATCTTTCTCTGCCACGTGGTGGTTAGCAGGTTTTGCAGAGCTTGCATCTCATCTGCAAGCTCGTTGGAGGTGCCCCATTGTTTCACAGCTCTTACAAACATACCCTTTGAAGCAGTATGAATAGGCTGAATGGAAGCCTCCACAACGCCAACAAGGTGTGAATTGCCTTGCATTCATTCTTTGTTGGGGACTCTGAGTCATCTGGGTCACCTGAGGCCTGCTGGCAGTTGCAAACTCGTGGTTTCTGCCCTGTACATTTCTGCTCGCAAACACAGTTCCAGTTAATTTATGAACATTGCTAGCACTTGTGTGCTGAGAAATGTGTTTGGTGTTATCACTGGTGGGTATAAACGCCTGTGCTATCGCAATGGCCTTACTAATGGTCGGTGTCTCTACAGTCAAAAGTTTTCGTAGGATAGTCTCGTGGCCAATGCCCAGTACAAAAAATCTCTGAACATTTGCTCCAAGTAGCCATCAAACTCACATTGTCCTGCAAGTCGCATTAGCTCGGTGACGTAGCTCGCCACTTCCTGACATTCAGATCGCTGGTACGTGTAGAACCGATACCTCACCATCAGCATGCTCTCCCTCAGGTTAAGATGCTCCCAAACCAGTGTACACAGCTCCATGATACGACTTATCTGTGGGTTTCACCGGAGCCAGAAGATTCTTCATGAGGCTATAGGTTGGTACCACACAGACCGTGAGGACCGCTCTCCTTTTTGCAGCGCTTCCTTCTCCGTCCAGCTCGTTGGCTACAAAGTACTGGTCTAGCCGTTCGACATAGGCTTCCCAGTCCTCACCCTCCAAGAACTTTTCCACGATGCCCACAGTTTGCTGCATCTTTGTGTTGGATTCGTATTCTCGTCGCCAGTTGTTGCATTCCTAACACAGATGAGGCTGCACATCGGGAGGTTAAAGTAACAATGACCTCAGTCTTTAATAAGACACTCCAGAGTGAGGAACAGGCCTTAGGGGCTGGCTTATACACAGTGCTCCCAAGGGATGCTGGGATCCCTTGGGACTTCAGGGGATGAGCTCCCTGGTGGCGGAACATAGGAGTGCATGCTTTACAGATACACAACAGCCTCCTTCTGTTTTGTAATTTTTCTATGATGCTATTATCTACAATATGCACTGCAGCAACTCGCCAAGGCTTCTTCGGCAGCACCTCCCAAACGTCCGACCTCTACCACCTAGAAGGACAAGGGCCACAAGCACCTGGGAGCACCACCACCTCCTAATCTCTTGTGTGGGACCTTGTCAAAATCCTTTTGAAAGTCCAATACACCACATCCACTGGTTCTCCCTTGTCCACTCTGCTAGTTACATCCTCAAAAAACAAGCATGATTTCCCCTTCATAAATCCATGCTGACTTGGACCGATCCTGTCACTGCTTTCCAAATGCGCTGCTATTTCATCCTTAATAATTGATTCCAACATTTTCCACACTACTGATGTCAAGCTATAATTACCCGTTTTCTCTCTCCCTCCTTTTTTAAAAAGTGGTGTTACATTAGCTACCCTCCAGTCCATAGGAACTGATCCAGAGTCGATAGACTGTTAGAAAATGATCACCAATACATCCACTATTTCTATTGCCACTTCCTTAAGTACTCTGGGATGCAGACTATCAGGCCCCAGGGATTTATCGGCCTTCAATCCCATCAATTTCCCTAACACAATTTACCGCCTAATAAGGATATCCTTCAGTTCCTTCTTCTCACGAGACCCTCGGTCCCCTGGTACTTCCGGAAGGTTATTTGTGTCTTCCTTCTTGAAGACAGAAGCAAAGTATTTGTTCAATTGGTCTGCCATTTCTTTGTTCCCCATTATAAATTCACCTGCATCCGACCGCAAGCGACCTACGTTTGTCTTCACTAATCTTTTTCTCTTCATATATCAATAGAAGCTTTTGCAGTCAGTTTTTATGTTCCCGGCAAGCTTCTTCTCATTCTCTATTTTCCCCCTCTTAATTAAACCCCTTGTCCTTCTCTGCTGAATTCTAAATTTCTCCCAGTCCTCAGGTTTGCTGCTTTTTCTGGCCAATTTATATGCCTCTTCCTTGGATTTAACACTATCCTTAATTCCCTTGTTAGCCACGGTTGAGCCATTTTATTTTTACTTCCCCGTTTTATTTTTACGCCAGAGAGGCATGCACAATTGTGGAAGTTCATCCATGTGATCTTTAAATGTTTGCCATTGCCTATCCACCGTCAATCCTTTAAGTATCATTTGCCAGTATATTCTAGCCAATTCATGCCTCAAACCGTCAAAATTACCTTTCCATAAGTTCAGGACCCTAGTTTCTGAATTAACTGTGTTACTCTCCATCCGAATAAAGAATTCTACCATATTATGGTCACTCTTCCCCAAAGGGTCTCGCACAACAAGATTGCTCATTAGTCCTTTCTCATTACACATCACCCAGTCTAGGATGGCCAGCTCCCTGGTTGGTTCCTCAACATATTGGTCTAGAAAACCATTCCTAATACACTCCAGGAAATCCTCCTCCACTGCATTGCTACCAGTTTGGTTAGCCCAAACAATATTAAGATTAAAGTCACCCATGATAACTGCTGTACCTTTATTGCATGCATCCCTAATTTCTTGTTTGATGCAGTCCCCAACCCCACTACTACTGTTTGGTGGTCTGTACACAACTCCCATTAGCGTTTTCTGCCCCTTGGTATTCCGCAGCTTAACCCATACCAATTCCACATCATCCAAGCTAATGTCCTTTCTTACTATTGCATTAATTTCCTCTTTAACAAGCAATGCCACCCCGCCTCCTTTTACTTTCTGTCTATCCTTCCTAAATGTTGAATACCCCTGGATATTGAGTTCCCAGCCTTGGTCACCCTGGGGCCATGTCTCCGTGATGCCAATTACATCATACCCGTTAACTACTATCTGTGCAGTTAATTCGTCCACCTTATTCCGAATACTCGTCGCATTGAGGCACAGAGCCTTCAGGTTTGTCTTTCTAACACACGTTGCCCCTTTCGAATTTTGCTGTAATGTGGCCCTTTTCGCTTTTTGCCTTAGGTTTCTCTGCCCTCCACTTTTACTTTTCTTCTTTCTAACTTTTGCTTCTGCCCCCATTCTACTTCCCTCTATCTCCCTGCATAGGTTCCCATCCCCCTGCCATATTAGTTTAACTCCTCCCCAACAGCACTAGCAAATACTCCCCCTAGGACATTGGTTCCGGTCCTGCCCAGGTGCAGACCGTCCAGTTTGTACTGGACCCACCTCTCACAGAACCGGTTCCAATGCCCCAGGAATTTGAATCCCTCCCTGCTGCACCACTCCTCAAGCCACGCATTCATCTGAGCTCTCCTGCAATTCCTACTCTGTCTAGTACGTGGCACTGGTAGCAATCCTGAGATTACTACTTTTGAGGTCCTACTTTTTAATTTAGCTCTTAGCTCGATAAATTCATCTTGTAGGACCTCATCCCTTTTTTTACCTATATCGTTGGTACCTATATGCATCACGACAACTGGCTGTTCACCTTCCCTTTTCAGAATGCCCTGCACCCGCTCCGAGACATCCTTGATGAGGGGATTAAATGTAGTATCTCCAAATTTGTGGATGACACTAAGTTGGGTGGCAGTGTGAGCTGCGAGGAGGATGCTATGAGGCTGCAGAGTGACTTGGATAGGTTAGGTGAATGGGCAAATGCACGGCAGATGAAGTATAATGTGGATAAATGTGAAGTTATCCACTTTGGTGGTAAAAACAGAGAGATAGACTATTATCTGAATGGTGACAGATTAGGAATAGGGGAGGTGCAACGAGACCTGGGTGTCATGATACATCAGTCATTGAAAGTTGGTGTACAGGCGGTTAAGAAAGCAAATGGCATGTTGGCCTTCATAGCGAGGGGATTTGAGTACAGGGGCAGGGAGGTCTTACTACAGTTGTACAGGGCCTTGGTGAGGCCACACCTAGAGTATTGTGTACAGTTTTGGTCTCCTAACTTGAGGAAGGACATTCTTGCTATTGAGGGAGTGCAGCAAAGGTTCACCAGACTGATTCCTGGGATGGCGGGACTGACCTATCAAGAAAGACTGGATCAACTGGGCTTGTATTCACTGGAGTTCAGAAGAATGAGAGGGGATCTCATAGAAACATTTAAAATTCTGACGGGGTTAGACAGGTTAGATGCAGGAAGAATGTTCCCAATGTTGGGGAAGTCCAGAACCAGGGGTCACAGTCTAAGGATAAGGGATAAGCCATTTAGGACCGAGATGAGGAGAAACTTCTTCACCCAGAGAGTGGTGAACCTGTGGAATTCTCTACCACAGGAAGTTGTTGAGGCCAATTCATTAAATATATTCAAAAATGAGTTCGATGTAGTCCTTATTACGAGGGGGATCAAGGGGTATGGCGAGAAAGCAGGAATGGGGTACTAAAGTTGCATGTTCAGCCATGAACTCATTGAATGGCCGTGCAGGCTCAAAGGGCCGAATGGCCTACTCCTGCACCTATTTTCTATGTTTCTATGTTTACCCTTGCACCAGAGAGGCAACATACCATCCTAGAGTCTTGGTTGCGGCCACAGAAACGTCTATCTATTCCCCTTACACTTGAATCCCCTATCACTATAGCTGTCCCATTCTTTTTCCTGCCCTCCTGTGCAGCAGAGCCAGCCACGGAGCCATGAACTTGGCTGCTGCTGCCCTCCCCTGGTGAGTCATCCCCCTCAACAGTACCCAAAGCAGTGTATCTGTTTTGCAGGGGGATAACCGCAGGGGACCCCTGCACTACCTTCCTTGCACTGCTCTTCCTGTTGGTCATCCATTCCCTATCTAGCTGTGTACCCTTTACCTGTGGTAAGACCAACTCACTAAACGTGCTATTCACCTCAGTCTCAGCATCGTGCATGCTCCAGAGTGAATCCACCCGCAGCTCCAGTGCCGCAATGCGGTCCGTCAGGAGCTGCAGCCGGATACACTTCCCGCACACGTAGTCGTCAGGGACACCGGAAGTGTCCCTGACTTCCCACATAGTGCAGGAGGAGCATAACACGTGTTTGAGCTCTCCTGCCATGACTTAGCCCTTAAACTTAATTTATCAACAACAATGCTAAAAGTTACGTACTGATAAAGAAATGAAATGAAAAAGAAAAACTACTTACCAATCACCAGCCAATCACTTACCCCCTTGGCTATGACATCACCTTTTGATTTCTTTCTACTTCTTTTTTGCCTTCTCCCTGCTGCTGCACCAGCTGGGCTCCTGCTCACCGAACCCCCGACTGCTGAACTCACGGCCTTTTTATAGGCCTCCGACCCCAGACCCCCGCCTCCTCCTCAACGAACTCCCGACTGCTGAACTCACGGCCTTTTTATAGGCCTCCGACCCCAGACTCCCGCCTCCTCCTCACCGAACCCCCGACTGCTGAACTCACGGCCTTTTTATAGGCCTCCGACCCCAGACCCCCGCCTCCTCCTCAACGAACTCCCGACTGCTGAACTCACGGCCTTTTTATAGGCCTCCGACCCCAGACACCCGCCTCCTCCTCACCGAACCCCCGACTGTTGAACTCGCGGCCTTTTTATAGGCCTCCGACCCCAGACCCCCGCCTCCTCCTCACCGAACCCCCGACTGTTGAACTCGCGGCCTTTTTATAGGCCTCCGACCCCAGACTCCCGCCTCCTCCTCACCGAACCCCCGACTGCTGAACTCACGGCCTTTTTATAGGCCTGTGACCCCAGACTCCCACCTCCTCCTCAACGAACCCCCGACTGCTGAACTCACGGCCTTTTTATAGGCCTGTGACCCCAGACTCCCACCTCCTCCTCAACGAACTCCCGACTGCTGAACTCACGGCCTTTTTATAGGCCTCTGACCCCAGACCCCCGCCTCCTCCTCACCGAACCCCCGACTGCTGAACTCACGGCCTTTTTATAGGCCTCCGACCCCAGACACCCACCTCCTCCTCAACAATCCTGGAACTCCCTCCCCAACAGCACTGTGGGAGTACCTTCACAACACGGACTGAAGAGGTTCAAGAAGGTGGCTCACCACCACCTTCTCAAGGACTATTAGGGGTGAGGAATAAATGCTGGCCTTGAATATACTCAATGACTCAGCATCCACAGCCCTCTGGGGTAGGGAATTCCAAAGATTCACAACCCTCTGAGTGAAGGAATGCCTCCCCATCTCAGTCACTTATCCCGAGACTATGCCCCCTGGTTCTAGACTCTCCAACCAGGGGAATCAACCTGTCAGCATCTACCCTGTCAATCCCCCTCAGAATGTTATATGTTTCAATGAGATCACCTCTCATTCTTCCAAACGTCAGAGAGTATAAGCCCATAGTGCTCAATCTCTCCTCCTAGGACAGCCGTCTCATCCCAGGAATCAATCTAGTCAATCTTCGTTGCACCACCTCCCAGGCAAGTATATCGTTCCTGAGGGGATGGAGTATAAAAGCAAGGAATTCTTGCTACAGCTATATAAGGCCACACCTGGAATACTGCATGCAGTTTTGGTTTCCATATTTACGCAAGGATATACTTGCTTTGGAGGCAGTTCAGAGAAGGTTCACAAGGTTGATTCCGGGGATGAAGGGGTTGACTTATGAGGAAAGGTTGAGTAGGTTGGGCTTCTACTCATTGGAATTCAAAAGAATGAGAGGTGATCGTATCGAACCGTATAAGATTATGAGTGAGCTTGACAAGGTGGATGCAGAGAGGATGTTTCCACTGATAGGAGAGACTAGAACTAAGGGGCATGATCTTAGAATAAGGGGGCCGCCTATTTAAAACAGAAATAAGGAGGAATTTCTTCTCTCAGAGGGTTGTAAATCTGTGGAACTCACTGCCTCAGAGAGCTGTGGAAGCTGGGACATTGAATAAATTTAAGACACAAATAGACAGTTTCCAAACCGATAAGGGGATAAGGGGTTATGGGGAGCGGGCAGGGAAGTGGAGCTGAGTCCATGATCAGACCAGCCATGATCGTATTGAATGGTGGAGCAGGCTCGAGGGGTAGTATGGCCTACTCCTGCTCCTATTTGTTATGTTCTTATAAGGAGACAAAAACTGTGCACAGAACTCCAGGTAACATAATGGCCTCTGAAAAGACCAGAAGGTTGCCAGTGATCTTCACCAGCCCCATCGTAGATAGTTGGCTAATCCTTCGCCTGCTTTCATGTTGCATTCTGCGCTTTTTCTTAATCTGCTCTTCAATGTGGGAATCAAGTGACATGTTGCCTGATTTCTCATCCTTTTCAGTGTCCGTTCTTCAAGTAGGAAGCTTCAAGCTCCAAGATGGGGTTAATTAGAAAGTGTATCCACGCCAGAGGTGGAAACTGTTAATAGAGAGAGAAAATCTATTCCCTCTGGCAAGTGGGTCAATAACCAGAGGTCACAGATTTAAAATCATTGGCAACAGACCTCGGGGCCAAAATTGCTCCTCTCCTGAAGGCCTGTTATCACTGTAAATCAGCGGCCGCGCTGCAGAGTGCAATGGCTGCAGACTTTTCCTGTAACGGCTGCCATTATTATAATTGCGCTCCTGCAGTATCCCGGCGGTAACCCGCTCCCCCACCCCACCACAGCTCCGCTGCTGCCGATCCGTCCTAAGTGCGTCACCACAGTGTGCAATGCCGATGTTCCCCCCCACCCCGACGGCGAAATTCCACCATGAAAATCTTCCTCCCACTTGGCGGTGCCAAAACCTGCTTTTTCCCCGACGGTGCAGCGAGGCTGTGGACTTTCTGCAATGGCGGTGCGGCTCCCATTAAAGGGGAGGATGCACTGCCACTGCCACCATGTTTTTTTGCCGACAATTGCGCCCTCAGGTTCGGCTGGGCCGCCAAAGAGCAGCCTCTTGGGAGCCAGGCCGCGGGCCCGGCCGAAACCCTCGCTGGTGGCCTGGTGGACCGAACTTTGGAAATCGCCCAGGAGAGGGGAGAGCCGTGGTGACGCGGCGCCATGATGACTGACAGCGGCGGTCGCTCCGCTCCACCGCAACTTCTGCCCATATAGTGTACTCACCACCGCTCCAGTGTGCTCATCACCCCTCCAGTGTACTCACCGTCCCTCTAGTGTACTCACCACCGCTCCAGTGTGCTCATCACCCCTCTAGTGTGCTCATCACCCCGCTAGTGTACTCACCGCCCCGCTAGTGTACTCATCACCCCTCTAGTGTACTCACCGCCCCGCTAGTGTACTCATCACCCCTCTAGTGTGCTCACCGTCCCTGTAGTGTACTCACCACCGCTCTAGTGTGCTCATCACCCCTCTAGTGTGCTCATCACCCCGCTAGTGTGCTCATCACCCCGCTAGTGTACTCACCGCCCCTCTAGTGTACTCACCACCCCTCCAGTGTGCTCACCACGACTCTAGTGTACTCACCGTTCCTCTAGTGTACTCACCACCGCTCTAGTGTGCTCATCGCCCCTCGAGTGTACTCATCACTCCGCTAGTGAACTCACCGCCCCGCTAGTGTACTCATCACCGCTCCAGTGTACTCATCACCGCTCTAGTGTACTCATCAACCCTCTAGTGTACTCATCACCCCGCTAGTGTACTCACCGCCCCGGTAGTGTACTCATCACCCCGCTAGTGTACTCACCGTCCCGCTAGTGTACTCATCACCCCTCTAGTGTACTCATCACCGCTCTAGTGTACTCATCACCCCTCTAGTGTACTCATCACCCCGCTAGTGTACTCACCGCCCCGCTAGTGTACTCATCACCCCTCTAGTATACTCATCACCCCTCTAGTATACTCACCACGACTCTAGTGTACTCACCGTCCCTCTAGTGTGCTCATCGCCCCTCCAGTGTGCTCATCGCCCCTCTAGTGTATTCACCGCCCCGCTAGTGTGCTCATCGCCCCTCCAGTGTGCTCATCGCCCCTCTAGTGTGCTCATCGCCCCTCTAGTGTACTGACCGTCCCTCTAGTGTGCTCATCGCCCCTCTAGTGTACTCACCGCCCCTCTAGTGTACTCACCGTCCCTCTAGTGTGCTCACCGCCCCGCTAGTGTGCTCATCGCCCCTCTAGTGTACTCACCACTCCTCTAGTGAACTCATCACCCCTCCAGTGTGCTCATCGCTTCTCTAGTATGCTCATCACCCCTCCAGTGTACTCACCGTCCCTCTAGTGTGCTCATCACCGCTCCAGTGTACTCACTACCGCTCTAGTGTACTCACCGCCCCACTAGTGTGCTCATCACTCCTCTAGTGTACTCACTACCGCTCTAGTGTACTCACCGTCCCTCTAGTGTGCTCATCACCCCTCCAGTGTACTCACCGTCCCTCTAGTATGCTCATCACCCATCTAGTGTACTCACCGTCCCTCTAGTGTGCTCATCACCCCTCCAGTGTACTCACCGTCCCTCTAGTGTGCTCATCACCCCTCCAGTGTACTCACCGTCCCTCTAGTGTGCTCATCACCCTTCCAGTGTACTCACCGTCCCTCTAGTGTGCTCATCACCCGTCCAGTGTACTCACCGCCCCTCTAGTGTGCTCATCACCCCTCTAGTGTACTCACCGCCCCTCTAGTATACTCATCACCCCTCCAGTGTACTCACCACCGCTCTAGTGTACTCACCGTCCCTCTAGTGTGCTCATCACCCCTCCAGTGTACTCACCGTACCTCTAGTGTGCTCATCACCCCTCCAGTGTACTAACCGCCCCTCTAGTGTGCTCATCACCCCTCTAGTGTACTCACCGCACCTCTAGTGTGCTCATCACCCCTCCAGTGTACTCACCGTCCCTCTAGTGTGCTCATCACCCCTCCAGTGTACTCACCGCCCCTCTAGTGTGCTCATCACCCCTCCAGTGTACTCACCGCCCCTCTAGTGTGCTCATCACCCCTCCAGTGTACTCAACGCCTCTCTAGTGTACTCATCGCCCCTCTAGCGTACTCACGACCCCTCTAGTGTTCTCATCACCCCTCCAGTGTACTCACCGCCCCGCTAGTGTGCTCATCACCCCTCTAGTGTACTCACGACCCCTCTAGTGTGCTCATCACCCCTCCAGTGTACTCACCGCCCCGCTAGTGTGCTCATCGCCCCTCTAGTGTGCTCATCACCCCTCTCGTATACTCACCGCCCCGCTACTGTACTCACCGCTCCTCTAATGTACTCACCGCCCCTCTAGTGTACTCGCCGCCCCACTAGTGTACTCACCGCCCCTCTAGTGTACTCACCGCCCCTCTAGTGTACTCACTGCCACTCTAGTGTACTCACCGCCCCTCTAGTGTACTCACCGCCCCTCTAGTGTACTCACTGCCCCTCTAGTGTGCTCATCGCCCCACTAGTGTACTCACCGCCCCTCTAGTGTACTCACCGCCCCGCTAGTGTACTCATCACCCCGCTAGTGTACTCATCACCCCTCTAGTGTACTCATCACCGCTCTAGTGTACTCATCACCCCTCTAGTGTACTCATCACCCCGCCAGTGTACTCACCGCCCCGCTAGTGTACTCATCACCCCTCTAGTATACTCACCACGACTCTAGTGTGCTCATCGCCCCTCTAGTGTGCTCATCGCCCCTCTAGTGTACTCACCGTCCTTCTAGTGTGCTCATCGCCCTCGAGTGTACTCATCACCCCTCTAGTGTACTCACCGCTCCTCTAGTGTACTCATCACCCCTCTAGTGTACTCACCATCCCTCTAGTGTGCTCATCACCCCTCCAGTGTACTCACCGCCCCGCTAGTGTGCTCATCACCCCTCCAGTGTACTCACCGCCCCTCTAGTGTGCTCATCACCCCTCTAGTGTACTCACCGCCCCTCGAGTATACTCATCCCCCCTCTAGTGTACTCACTACCGCCCTAGTGTACTCACCGTCCCTCTAGTGTGCTCATCACCCCTCCAATGTACTCACCGTCCCTCTAGTGTGCTCATCACCCCTCCAGTGTACTCACCGCCCCTCGAGTGTGCTCATCACCCCTCTAGTGTACTCACCGCCCCTCTGGTGTGCTCATCACCCCTCCAGTGTACTCACCGCCTCTCTAGTGTGCTCATCACCCCTCCAGTGTACTTACCGCCCCTCTAGTGTGCTCATCGCTCCTCTAGTGTACTCACCGCCCCGCTAGTGTTCTCATCGCCCCTCTCGTGTAATCATCGCCCCTCGAGTGTACTCACCGCTCCTCTAGTGTACTCACTGCCACTCTAGTGTACTCACCGCCCCTCTAGTGTACTCACCGCCCCTCTAGTGTGCTCATCGTCCCACTAGTGTACTCACCGCCCCTCTCGTGTACTCACCGCCCCGCTAGTGTACTCATCACCCCGCTAGTGTACTCATCACCCCTCTAGTGTACTCATCACCGCTCTAGTGTACTCATCACCCCTCTAGTGTACTCATCACCCCGCTAGTGTACTCACCGCCCCGCTAGTGTACTCATCACCCCTCTAGTATACTCACCACGACTCTAGTGTGCTCATCGCCCCTCTAGTGTGCTCATCGCCCCTCTAGTGTACTCACCGTCCTTCTAGTGTGCTCATCGCCCCTCGAGTGTACTCATCACCCCTCTAGTGTACTCACCGCTCCTCTAGTGTACTCATCACCCCTCTAGTGTACTCACCATCCCTCTAGTGTGCTCATCACCCCTCCAGTGTACTCACCGCCCCGCTAGTGTGCTCATCACCCCTCCAGTGTACTCACCGCCCCTCTAGTGTGCTCATCACCCCTCTAGTGTACTCACCACCGCTCTAGTGTACTCACCGTCCCTCTAGTGTGCTCATCACCCCTCCAGTGTACTCACCGTACCTCTAGTGTGCTCATCACCCCTCCAGTGTACTAA
Organism: Pristiophorus japonicus; assembly: GCF_044704955.1. NCBI lineage: Eukaryota > Metazoa > Chordata > Chondrichthyes > Pristiophoridae > Pristiophorus > Pristiophorus japonicus. The sequence continues at coordinate 22,315,393 of NC_091979.1, read as the reverse complement.
CCGCCCCTCTAGTGTGCTCATCACCCCTCTAGTGTACTCACCGCACCTCTAGTGTGCTCATCACCCCTCCAGTGTACTCACCGTCCCTCTAGTGTGCTCATCACCCCTCCAGTGTACTCACCGCCCCTCTAGTGTGCTCATCACCCCTCCAGTGTACTCACCGCCCCTCTAGTGTGCTCATCACCCCTCCAGTGTACTCAACGCCTCTCTAGTGTACTCATCGCCCCTCTAGCGTACTCACGACCCCTCTAGTGTTCTCATCACCCCTCCAGTGTACTCACCGCCCCGCTAGTGTGCTCATCACCCCTCTAGTGTACTCACGACCCCTCTAGTGTGCTCATCACCCCTCCAGTGTACTCACCGCCCCGCTAGTGTGCTCATCGCCCCTCTAGTGTGCTCATCACCCCTCTCGTATACTCACCGCCCCGCTACTGTACTCACCGCCCCTCTAATGTACTCACCGCCCCTCTAGTGTACTCGCCGCCCCACTAGTGTACTCACCGCCCCTCTAGTGTACTCACCGCCCCTCTAGTGTACTCACTGCCACTCTAGTGTACTCACCGCCCCTCTAGTGTACTCACCGCCCCTCTAGTGTACTCACTGCCCCTCTAGTGTGCTCATCGCCCCACTAGTGTACTCACCGCCCCTCTAGTGTACTCACCGCCCCGCTAGTGTACTCATCACCCCGCTAGTGTACTCATCACCCCTCTAGTGTACTCATCACCGCTCTAGTGTACTCATCACCCCTCTAGTGTACTCATCACCCCGCTAGTGTACTCACCGCCCCGCTAGTGTACTCATCACCCCTCTAGTATACTCACCACGACTCTAGTGTGCTCATCGCCCCTCTAGTGTGCTCATCGCCCCTCTAGTGTACTCACCGTCCTTCTAGTGTGCTCATCGCCCTCGAGTGTACTCATCACCCCTCTAGTGTACTCACCGCTCCTCTAGTGTACTCATCACCCCTCTAGTGTACTCACCATCCCTCTAGTGTGCTCATCACCCCTCCAGTGTACTCACCGCCCCGCTAGTGTGCTCATCACCCCTCCAGTGTACTCACCGCCCCTCTAGTGTGCTCATCACCCCTCTAGTGTACTCACCGCCCCTCGAGTATACTCATCCCCCCTCTAGTGTACTCACTACCGCCCTAGTGTACTCACCGTCCCTCTAGTGTGCTCATCACCCCTCCAATGTACTCACCGTCCCTCTAGTGTGCTCATCACCCCTCCAGTGTACTCACCGCCCCTCGAGTGTGCTCATCACCCCTCTAGTGTACTCACCGCCCCTCTGGTGTGCTCATCACCCCTCCAGTGTACTCACCGCCTCTCTAGTGTGCTCATCACCCCTCCAGTGTACTTACCGCCCCTCTAGTGTGCTCATCGCTCCTCTAGTGTACTCACCGCCCCGCTAGTGTTCTCATCGCCCCTCTCGTGTAATCATCGCCCCTCGAGTGTACTCACCGCTCCTCTAGTGTACTCACTGCCACTCTAGTGTACTCACCGCCCCTCTAGTGTACTCACCGCCCCTCTAGTGTGCTCATCGTCCCACTAGTGTACTCACCGCCCCTCTCGTGTACTCACCGCCCCGCTAGTGTACTCATCACCCCGCTAGTGTACTCATCACCCCTCTAGTGTACTCATCACCGCTCTAGTGTACTCATCACCCCTCTAGTGTACTCATCACCCCGCTAGTGTACTCACCGCCCCGCTAGTGTACTCATCACCCCTCTAGTATACTCACCACGACTCTAGTGTGCTCATCGCCCCTCTAGTGTGCTCATCGCCCCTCTAGTGTACTCACCGTCCTTCTAGTGTGCTCATCGCCCCTCGAGTGTACTCATCACCCCTCTAGTGTACTCACCGCTCCTCTAGTGTACTCATCACCCCTCTAGTGTACTCACCATCCCTCTAGTGTGCTCATCACCCCTCCAGTGTACTCACCGCCCCGCTAGTGTGCTCATCACCCCTCCAGTGTACTCACCGCCCCTCTAGTGTGCTCATCACCCCTCTAGTGTACTCACCACCGCTCTAGTGTACTCACCGTCCCTCTAGTGTGCTCATCACCCCTCCAGTGTACTCACCGTACCTCTAGTGTGCTCATCACCCCTCCAGTGTACTAACCGCCCCTCTAGTGTGCTCATCACCCCTCTAGTGTACTCACCGCACCTCTAGTGTGCTCATCACCCCTCCAGTGTACTCACCGTCCCTCTAGTGTGCTCATCACCCCTCCAGTGTACTCACCGCCCCTCTAGTGTGCTCATCACCCCTCCAGTGTACTCACCGCCCCTCTAGTGTGCTCATCACCCCTCCAGTGTACTCAACGCCTCTCTAGTGTACTCATCGCCCCTCTAGCGTACTCACGACCCCTCTAGTGTTCTCATCACCCCTCCAGTGTACTCACCGCCCCGCTAGTGTGCTCATCACCCCTCTAGTGTACTCACGACCCCTCTAGTGTGCTCATCACCCCTCCAGTGTACTCACCGCCCCGCTAGTGTGCTCATCGCCCCTCTAGTGTGCTCATCACCCCTCTCGTATACTCACCGCCCCGCTACTGTACTCACCGCCCCTCTAATGTACTCACCGCCCCTCTAGTGTACTCGCCGCCCCACTAGTGTACTCACCGCCCCTCTAGTGTACTCACCGCCCCTCTAGTGTACTCACTGCCACTCTAGTGTACTCACCGCCCCTCTAGTGTACTCACCGCCCCTCTAGTGTACTCACTGCCCCTCTAGTGTGCTCATCGCCCCACTAGTGTACTCACCGCCCCTCTAGTGTACTCACCGCCCCGCTAGTGTACTCATCACCCCGCTAGTGTACTCATCACCCCTCTAGTGTACTCATCACCGCTCTAGTGTACTCATCACCCCTCTAGTGTACTCATCACCCCGCTAGTGTACTCACCGCCCCGCTAGTGTACTCATCACCCCTCTAGTATACTCACCACGACTCTAGTGTGCTCATCGCCCCTCTAGTGTGCTCATCGCCCCTCTAGTGTACTCACCGTCCTTCTAGTGTGCTCATCGCCCTCGAGTGTACTCATCACCCCTCTAGTGTACTCACCGCTCCTCTAGTGTACTCATCACCCCTCTAGTGTACTCACCATCCCTCTAGTGTGCTCATCACCCCTCCAGTGTACTCACCGCCCCGCTAGTGTGCTCATCACCCCTCCAGTGTACTCACCGCCCCTCTAGTGTGCTCATCACCCCTCTAGTGTACTCACCGCCCCTCGAGTATACTCATCCCCCCTCTAGTGTACTCACTACTGCCCTAGTGTACTCACCGTCCCTCTAGTGTGCTCATCACCCCTCCAATGTACTCACCGTCCCTCTAGTGTGCTCATCACCCCTCCAGTGTACTCACCGCCCCTCGAGTGTGCTCATCACCCCTCTAGTGTACTCACCGCCCCTCTGGTGTGCTCATCACCCCTCCAGTGTACTCACCGCCTCTCTAGTGTGCTCATCACCCCTCCAGTGTACTTACCGCCCCTCTAGTGTGCTCATCGCTCCTCTAGTGTACTCACCGCCCCGCTAGTGTTCTCATCGCCCCTCTCGTGTAATCATCGCCCCTCGAGTGTACTCACCGCTCCTCTAGTGTACTCACTGCCACTCTAGTGTACTCACCGCCCCTCTAGTGTACTCACCGCCCCTCTAGTGTGCTCATCGTCCCACTAGTGTACTCACCGCCCCTCTCGTGTACTCACCGCCCCGCTAGTGTACTCATCACCCCGCTAGTGTACTCATCACCCCTCTAGTGTACTCATCACCGCTCTAGTGTACTCATCACCCCTCTAGTGTACTCATCACCCCGCTAGTGTACTCACCGCCCCGCTAGTGTACTCATCACCCCTCTAGTATACTCACCACGACTCTAGTGTGCTCATCGCCCCTCTAGTGTGCTCATCGCCCCTCTAGTGTACTCACCGTCCTTCTAGTGTGCTCATCGCCCCTCGAGTGTACTCATCACCCCTCTAGTGTACTCACCGCTCCTCTAGTGTACTCATCACCCCTCTAGTGTACTCACCATCCCTCTAGTGTGCTCATCACCCCTCCAGTGTACTCACCGCCCCGCTAGTGTGCTCATCGCCCCTCCAGTGTACTCACCGCCCCTCTAGTGTGCTCATCACCCCTCTAGTGTACTCACCGCCCCTCGAGTATACTCATCCCCCCTCTAGTGTACTCACTACCGCTCTAGTGTACTCACCGTCCCTCTAGTGTGCTCATCACCCCTCCAATGTACTCACCGTCCCTCTAGTGTGCTCATCACCCCTCCAGTGTACTCACCGCCCCTCGAGTGTGCTCATCACCCCTCTAGTGTACTCACCGCCCCTCTGGTGTGCTCATCACCCCTCCAGTGTACTCACCGCCTCTCTAGTGTGCTCATCACCCCTCCAGTGTACTTACCGCCCCTCTAGTGTGCTCATCGCCCCTCTAGTGTACTCACCGCCCCGCTAGTGTTCTCATCGCCCCTCTCGTGTAATCATCGCCCCTCGAGTGTACTCACCGCTCCTCTAGT